>NC_137848.1:38219466-38624466 GCF_948465745.1 Chenopodium album | reverse complement strand
GATACGAAAATTGAGATATTTCTCGATATGCAAAATAGGGCATTTATGTTATTTCTTTGTTAATTTTGAGCTTACACCCAACAAACCTAACACGAGCAATAATTTTTGTTATGAAAATCGAGAAAATTTGCCATTTTTATTAATTAAGAAAAAGGATTAGATGAACCGATTATATCGTTACACATGTCATGATTAGTCATAATGACTAACAGAGTTAACAATTGTTAATTATTAAGGGTATTTGGTGAATTTTTTAAAAACTCGGTGACATTTAATGAATTAATGAAAACTTCATAACATTTGGTGAATTTTTTAAAAAACACAGTGGCATTTGGTGAAATTGCCGTAAAAACAAAACAAAGTAATAAAACCACACGATTTAGTATTAACACATGATTTCATTCATACTAGGTTCTCTCTATAACAAAAGAAATCAACTTCATAGGAAACAATTTACTCCCTTTATTTAATTTCTACATATTTACACTAGCTATAAAAATCAAGAAAATGTGAAAATGAGGATCATGCATGTGACTACGTTTAATTTGCTCTAAAAAGGAGACATATAAAGAGTAAAATATTTATTTAATATAATTAGACCCTACAAAGTGAGGTAAGTTTTAATTGATAAGAAAAAATGAATAAAAGGTTGTCATAAAGAGATAAATTATAAGTTATATTAGTAGAACTTAGAAATACGGATGAAAATGAATGGTGAATAACACTTACTCTATGTTTGAATAACAATAATGTAAATAATGATGCATCTTCTCTGTTTTTGCCTTCATTTCTTTCTATCCAAACATAGTGTTAAGAAAACAAATGAGGGAGTACAAGCTAGCAAAAGGTATTTTTTTTTTTTATTTTTTTTATGCAATTCGAAAATTAATAATATCATAATTAATTTCTCTAAAAAGTTGATTTTTGCTTCAAATTCTCTTACGTAAAAATTACAAAGAAAGGTCATTATATGAGACACTATATAGAGATAAGGCCATTATTTAAAGTTAATTTAATTTTTTTCTTTCAAGACAACATTTTAGCCAAATGTTCAATATTTGTGAAGGAGTAAAACAATTGGTAAAAGTAATTTTAATATTGTTTTATATCTTTTTGCTAAACCCCATTATGTTAAATTAATACGGATTATGTGAACATTTTTTTTTACGTGAAGAAAAAAAATTTCATTAGTGAAAGATAGCCAAAGGACACTTACAATTAATTTCTAGGAAATCTAAAATTCCAATACAAGTACAAATCACCTTAGAACTAGTTACATCGCAGATTCGATCAACGATCGCCTTAATAAAAAAACTTTATCCGAAGTAGTACAACATGTGAGTTAGCACTAATTCGGCTTGAGATCCACGATTGAGTAGTTGTTTGGGTGAAAAAACTCATATGGCCTTCTAGATACTTTCGGAGACGATGAAATCCTAAATCTTCAATCTTTAACACACAAACAAACAAAAAAATTAATCCTAATTGAATAAACACCATCATAAAGATGGGATCCATTTATTGAAAGCAATTAAAAAGTTTTTTTGGGGCTTACCATCGATAAAAACACAGGTGAAAGGCCCTACAAAAATTTACAATAGAGATCAGAAGAAAAGAGATGAAAGAGAAAGAGAAAAAAAAGGACAAGAGTGAAGGAAAACATTTTTTAAAAAGCATAAAAAAAATCTAACAATAGAAACTAGAAAAACCCTCCCAAGAGAAAATCTTAGAGGGAACCAAAAAACCCTTTCAAGGAGAAAACCTAAAGGGAACTCCATGTGAACATAAATCTTGTTGTGTCAAGAGAAGTAGGTGTAAATATACAGTGAGGTAAAGAGGTTTTTTTATTTTTTATTTTATTTTATTTTATTTTTATTTTTAATTCTTTTGATTAAAAGAGGTTGAGAAAACTAAATGAAATGTTATACCTAGCTAGTATAAATCTTAACATTCATCATGATTCTGGAGCATTGCATTTTTACATTAGTATTGCCACTTCTCTTCTTATTTTTAATTGTTAAATAATTAATAATAAAATGAAAATAAACATGCGTACAACTACCACGCCAAGAACAAATTCTTATATGTGGCTGGTCACGTCGAGGGATACTTCGTTAGTGTTACAAGGGTTACTCGATCAGTGTCACATGGGTTATTTCATTAGTGACTTAGTGTTACAATAGTTACTCGATCAGTGTTATATGGGTTACTTTGTTAGTATTATAAAGGTTACTTCATCAGTATTATAAGGGTTATTTTGTAGGCTGACCTTGGGTATTTTTACCCCAAACACTAATCATAGTAATCAATTTCAGGTTCTATCGTAGATTGTGGTTTTGAATCGAGGTGTTTATATATATAATACGAAGTACTTTATTTGGTAATTTACGATGACATTGGACTTGGTGTGCTATCCCTTAGATTCCCTATCTTTTTTAAAAAAAAAAAAAAAATTTGAGATAATTCTTATGAGTAGTGTTTGGACAATTACATCTTCTAAAATATTTATTTACTTATTTTCCACCATTAATGTTAAATGCCTCTTTTTTAGACTCTTAATAATAGTGTGCGAGCATTAAACCCCTAAAAATATTTGTTTGCATATTTTCTCTTATTAACGCTATCAACAACTAAAGTTGTAACATAAGACCAAATCGAAATAGTTTCCTGGACATGGCTAGCTATGGCGCGTGCATTACCGCGTTAGCTGTCCTAGTCTTTTTATACACAAGGTGATAGAGCAACAAACTATGTTGTACCTCTTAGTCATTTTTTGCAGATATTAATAATGTGTTTATGGATAATAAATCATCATTTTTATTTTAATTTATTCTTCTAATTTAGAGTATAGTCTTGAGAGGGGAAAATGAAAGATGAAACCTCATTTCTGAATGTATAGTAAAACCATTTATAGTGCCGACATCATTAGCTAGTACCTTAATCATACGTCATTTTATTTAAAAAAAAGATTTATGAACCGAAAGTTTGACATAGCTTTGAGTTGACCGTTGCAATCAAAGAAGGTAAAAAGTGTATTATGTAACACTTATTTTACAAGATATAATATGATCACCATACTTATAAACCTTCTTAATTAGCTAATTGAGAAGGAAGTGGATTAGTCATTTTAGTTTACTTTGACTATACCTATCTTCCCTTCTTCCTTGTCTGGCAGGGATGCTACAACTTCACCAATGGTGCGTGCTCCACTTCACTAATCACTCTTCCTTAATTAGAAATGATGCATGCTAATTATATGATTCGCGCGCTCTACTAATTATAAAATTAAATTGATCTATCATTAACTTAACTAACTTTGACCGAGTTCACCCGTGGATCTTGTCTTAATCTTACTAATTACTTTCATTAAACTCTTTTGACAATGTATATTAAAAAGTTTAAAGTTTGGTCACCTTATAAGCTTTTAGATGAATGAGTAAAGGATATTTATTTAGGTAATTTACAACTCTATTCTAAAGTGTAATCATGGATCATACTAATAATCAGCATATTTTTTTTTCTTTTCAGAATTATAAAAAAAGAAAGTTACAAGTATTTATAATTCCCATTACTCTTTCATCAAAAAATAAAAGTGAAAGTCTACTTTTGAATCGTGGTGCTAGTCCTTATTGGAAGTTGACATTTATCTTTTTCACTGGGACATTTGATGCACAAGAAAGATTGTAACCAAGTAACACTTGTTTTGACGTACAATAAGCAATTAACGATTTAAGGTGAGGGTTGAGGTGAGGGTAGGTTTAGTGAATTCCTGATTTATAAAGTCATAGGACGAAATATCATTAGGGTTTGAAACGTAGATGTCTTTATCTTTGGGCAGTCGCCCCTCAAGACAACCCTCAGGGTCGGGCTGACAATGGGCTGTGGCAACAAAAAAACACATAATATTCCCCTTAACTTCATCGAGACAAATCGAACGAGGCTGATCACATTCCTCAACGACTTACCCTTTTAGTGAGACTTGCCATAACATTATTAATGGATGTTTATATAGAAAATATTTGAAATATGACAATATTTTAATGATAAACAATAAGATCTGCACAAATTTTCATATGTAAGCTGGCCACACCGTGTGGTCGGGGTTACTTATTTCTAGGGTAACTTATTTAGGGGCTACTCGGTCGATCAGGAGAACTTATTGAGGGGATTACTCAGTCAATCAGGGGTTACTTAGCTTGGTCAAGGGGAACTGGTTACTCTCACACAGAAATCATGCTAATTGACTGACACAAGAATAAGTAGCCTTTGACCGACTGAGTAACCCCCTAAATAAGTAACCTCCGCCATACAGAAGAAGCACCATCGTATGATCGATTCATTTTTTAACTATTATAAGGACACAATTGTCTGTCCTAAAATAACTAACACAATCAACTAACACAGTCTTCTACCCTCATTGTCCTAAAATAACTAACACAGTCAACTTTACACACATGTCAATGCGCTAATTTGACTTTTTTCTTATATATAATTACATATATATAAAATAACTATTGTCAATTTCTATCAATTTGGAATGTATTTAATATGGTGCACATTGTAGTGCATTGGCATGTATGCAAAGTCCGTCCTAAAATAAATAAAACAGTCAACTTTGCACACATGCCGTGCATTGGCATGTATGCAAAGTCTGTCCTAAAATAACTAAAACAGTCAACTTTGCACACATGCCAAAAAATGCATTCCAAATTGATAGAAATTCAAATACGCTGAGCAATATGCACCATATTCAACTATATACGGAGTATTATTTTTCATAAAAAATAAATTGTAAATTATTTGTAACAGTATCTGATTACAAAGAAAATAATCCAAATAATAGCATTTAGTTTACATAAGCAGCAGAACTTGAATGTTAATTACAATGTACAAAACGGAAAATATTGATTGTCTTTTGTACATAATTTATACTTTTATTAAGAATTAGACAAAGCTTCCGTTTCTTGCTCTACCTTGACCATGCATAATCCATCTTGCTCTGAATCTTAAAACAAAAATCAATCTATGCATAGATTCTACTTGTACTTCGGTGCAGTGGTTGCTTATGTTTGTGGGTAGTTTAGAAAGTTGGATAACAACTCTTGTTAAAACTAAAATCAATAATAACTTAATACGAAAATAGACATCGGAGGTGACACGTGTCACATCCTGGTGCTGTTTTTTCCCTTCAAATTTCTCCTTCCTTTTTAGCAATTTTATTTTATTTTATTTTATTTTATTTTTTTTAAATAATATTTGTATAATACAATTATAATAATATTCTTTCAAATCTTTTATATTATCTTTGTAATAAATATTTTCCTTTTTATTTGATGTTTTTAATTGTTCCATGCACATTTACCTAAAATCTTAGTCCAACTCTTTTTGATTGATTAATATAATTGATATTAACGAACTTACTTTAACCGGATTCTTATTGCCAAAAAAAGTAATATACTTCGTAATAAAATTGATTCATTTAATTGATATTAATGAAATGTAATTTTTTTAATCTAATTCATGATATTATATATTAATCTTTTGCTTTGCCTTGTAATATAGATTATAACAATATAATTTCTATATATTTGATGTGTATGTTTTATCAAATTTTATTTGTTAAATTTAATTACTCTTTTTAAAAAAATTAGACTTACCGTGCATGGCACGAGGCCTAAGCTAGTTAAATTATTAAACCAAAGATAAACTTTTAAATAAATCGGATAATATTGTACGTCCGTTATAAAGTACCCTAAAATGAGCAAAAGTTACTCTAATATATATGAATAAAAGTTACCCTGACATAAATAAAAGTTACGAAGTATTTTATGCTTTATTGATAAAAGTTACCAAAAAATTGTGAAAGTGACCCTAAATTTAATAAAAGTGACCCCTGATGTACAGTAAATTATTGTACACTGAATGTATACAAAAGTTAGATTAAACGAAATCACCAGTAACGCTAGTAATTTTTTTTTATTTTTTTATTTTTTGGTGTCGAGACACTAGTACATTTGTAAGATAGGTACTTCCTCCGTTTTTAAATAGTTGCTTCACTTTCTTTTTCCGGCCGTTTTTGAATACTTGCTCTATTTCCTTATTTAGAAACCTTTTACAATATTTAATACATTTCTCTCACCTAATAAACCCAACCTAAATCATATTTTATTAATTTCATATTCTCTCTCTTTCAATTATCTCAACTACTTTTGCTTTTTACAATTTTTTATTCTTTCTCCTACCCCACTACCTACTTAATTTATTACTTTTTCCAAATTCTCCTAAAACTCCATGCATAGAAAAATAAAACAAGTATTTAAAAATGGAGAGAGTATAATTCAAACTTAACCGAAATTCTTAAAAAATGATCCACCTTAAACACTTGGCCTACTACAAATTTTACAATCACCATGAACACTACCCATTTAAGCTGGATGGGTCACAATTGAAATTCTGGCCAAAAGCCCAATTAAAATAATTGAGCACAAGCCCAATTAAACTTGCTATAATTGTAGCCCAACTCGCAAAATGTTCTATGTAAGGTATTTTAATAGTTTTTCCGGTTTTTTAGTTGCTACACTTTTATATTTAAGAAATTGTTAATTAGTTGCAATACTTTTTATTTTTTACATTTCTTTTTCTCTATTTCTCTCCTATCCACATGAATCCCTCTTATTTTTCTCTATATCTCTCACCTCTTAAAAAATTGTCTAGAAAACCATGAAAATAAAAGTGTAGCAACCTATAAAAAACGGAGGAAGTAAAAGAAAAGACTCCAACCCTCTTCCCAACCCAGAGCCAAGGAACTGTGAACATGGTGACAAACTTGGTCCAATCATGTGTCAACTTACCCCATCCAACATTCCTCTAACTTAGCCTAGCCAAACCTGTAGATCGGGATTTAGAAGGACGGATAAGTACTAACAATGATTTGTCATCTTGTCATTATCGAGTAAAAAAATACTTACTCCATTCTTATTTGATTGTCACTTTTGCAATTCTGGGTGTCCTTAAATGTTTGTCACATTTCATATTTTCATAATTATTAAGATAAATAAAAAGATTTTTATACCCTCTTATTTTTTTTTATCCTTTTTCAGTCCTCTTTCTATTTTACCTTAACATTTGTCATAAAAGTTGTATTAACTTTTAACTAATTTAATGTTTTACACTATTGAATCTATCAATTTATCTTTCCCTTATACTTTAATTATTTTTTTAATTGAAATTATCTCTTTTTTATGTACTTTTATTACTTTATTAATCAGAAATTTTACTTTCTCATATATTTTCATTACTTCACGATCTCCACCTTAATTCCCGTTATTTTCCTTTAAAAGAGACAAACAAAAGGAGACGGAGGGAGTAACATACTCGAATTTGAATTTTTTTTTTTTTTTTTGGAATAAATGATTCTTACATAAGATGGACTTTTGTTATTTATTTATTTTTTTATTTATTTATTTTTTTTTGTTAGTAAAGGAAAAGAAGAGAAAGGAAAAGAGGGAGAAGAAAAGGAAGAGAAGGGAAAAGAAATAGATTTTATTTCTAATATTTGGTTAATAAAATGTTGTAATGAAGGGAAGAGAAAGAAATTATGCTTTTATTTTCTCTTTTCAATCAAATTTCACCAATTTTGGGAGGAAAGGAAAGCTAAAATTTGTAAAGAGGTTTTCATTTCACTTCCATTCCTTTTCTTTTAAATTTTCATTCCATTTATCCAATCAAACATGTAAACATATTATAACCTTTTCCTTTCTTTTTCTTTGTCAGCCAAATCCCTTTAACTAAAAAAGGCCTAATTTATAAAAATAATTACTGTATATTTTAATATTAAAATTAATCATATCAACAGTTATAACATGTAATAAATAATACACATTAAAATCCGGGGCATACGTGACTAATACACTAATAAAAACCCAACAAGCCTACATACTTCCACGCACAACCTATACACATTATTCTCATCAAACATTATAAAAACTATTTCGGATAAAACATTAAAAGGTCCTTACATGCAATATAATGCAATGAAACATCTTACGAACTACAAAGGTCTTAATATCATACAAGACAACTTTTACACAAAACCTAGCCATACACACATGAAAACATCATGCATCCTTATCTGTTCAATAAAAAAAATAAATAAAAAAAAAAAAACACCCCTAGGACTATGAGAATCCATCGTTCTTTTAGCAACCATTAACTTCACATCATTCTACCCTATAGATTAGGTTATTATTTCAAACCCTAGTTGTGGTTTGTCCATGCTTTGGATCGACATTTGTTCCTGGAGCTCCCATGGCATACTCATGTTCTCGATACCCAGGGCCATATCGACTGCTGAATAGTCCGGCGTGTATGGCTAGCACGTAGAACAGCTCGAAGAATGTGAGGATGATGATAAAAGCTTCCAACACTCTCAGCCTCCACCCTCTCCATCCTCCTATATTGATTTCTTTGCAAGCTAATCTGAAAAACAGGAAGGTTGATTTATCATAAGACAAATTGCACAATGATAAATAAATTTCTTTTAATTTGCGTGTAGGTAGTACTCTTAATGACCACATTCATCTTATTTTCTGATCCAATCCCAAATGTCTAGTTAAAATTGAACAAAATGCTCTATTTTTTTCTTACAGAAAATATTTTAACAACAAAGTATTTCTTTCGTTTTAGTTGACAGTTTGACACACTTGAATTTTGTCATTATGTGTTATTCACATAAGTTACTGACTTCATTTTGGATTTATTTATAAGAAAAAACATTGTAGGAAAAACATAGCCTACTATAGGGTCTTAAATTAGATTCACATTATTTTAGGTACGTAAAGCATATACTTTAACTTGGTTAAAATATCTCATAGTTTAACTTGTCATTTCAAATTAATGGAACTACAAAAAAGAAGCATTATGTTACATTATCATGTTAGTTAAATGAATTATTAACATGGTTTATGTTAGTTCTTAGATAGTGTGAAATTATATGGTACAAAAACACAATATACCTCCAAATTAAACATCTAGCAAACATGCATATGTAGGCATTTTCCTAGTGAGAAAAGCCGCATGATATGTAAAACGATTAGAAATTGTTAGATTTCGGGAAAACTCCCCAATCGAGTGTGTACCATTGATCATAATATATAGGGTTACAATCCTAGTCCTAATCTCGTTAGGAATCTAGTAAGATAAGTATACAAAATATATCAAAAATATATACAAAATATCCTAGCTCTGCGACAAATATTATCGTAAACTATAATATCTATCACACCCCCGCAGTCATAGCGGGAGGAGGTCGTACGCTAAGACTGGACCTAAATTCCAGAAATAATTCTCGTGGTAGGCCTTTAGTGAAAATGTCCGCAAACTGATATCTAGTAGGAACATGTAGAACCCGTACTTCCCCCAATGCAACCTTTTCTCGAACAAAATGAATATCCATCTCCACATGTTTTGTGCGTTGGTGTTGTACCGGGTTGCCAGAAAGGTAGATAGCACTGACATTATCACAATAAACTATAGTAGCCTGCCGTAGAGGACAATGTAACTCAAGTAATAAATTACGGAGCCAACACGCCTCAGAGACAACATTTGCGACGCCTCGATATTCTGCTTCTGCACTCGATTTAGACAAAGTATGTTGACGCTTTGATGACCAGGACACGAGGTTGTCCCCAAGGAAACAACAATAGCCCGAAGTAGAACGCCGGGTATCGGGACAACCTCCCCAGTCAGCGTCAGTGTAAGTAATCAATCGATGAGAAACAGTAGGATATAAATGTAAGCCGTGATCAATGGTACCCTGAACATAACGCAGAATGCGTTTCAATGCCTCATAATGAGGTTCCCGGGGATCATGCATAAATAGACACACCTGTTGTACCGCATAAGAAATATCTGGCCTGGTAAATGTGAGATACTGAAGAGCACCTGCTAAACTGCGATACAAAGTAGGATCCCGAAAAGGCGGTCCTGCATCTGCACTAAGTTTGGACTTAGTGTCAACTGGAGTAGCTGCAGGCTTACAAGAGGCCATACCTGCACGCTCTAAAATCTCCTGTGCATACTTTGCCTGTGAAAGTAGCATATAAGAGGGTTTGCGGGTCACCGCAATCCCCAAAAAATAACTCAAAGGACCCAAGTCAGTCATAGGGAACTCAGTTTGCAACTGAGAAATAATTCCAGTACGCAACCTGTCAGATGAGGTAGCTAAAATAATATCATCAACATATAAGAGCAAATATGCCATATCATCACCCTGCCGGAAAGTAAAAAGAGAGTTGTCACTCTTGGAAATGACAAAACCCAATTTGACTAGAAAATTTGCAAAGCGTTGGTACCAAGCTCTGGGAGCTTGTTTCAAACCATAGAGAGCCCTGCGGAGCCGACAAACATGAGTAGGAGCCCTCTGATCAACAAAGCCCGGAGGTTGATGCATATAAACAGTTTCCTGCAAATCACCATGTAAAAAGGCATTTTTGACATCTAGTTGATGTATCGACCACTTTTTAGCCAAAGCTAAACTGAGAACAGTACGAATAGTGGCCGGTTTAACTACCGGACTGAAAGTCTCATCACAATCCACACCTATCTCCTGCGACCTGCCATCACATACAAGACGAGCTTTGTGCCTTTCAAGGTCACCATTAGACTTATATTTATGTTTAAATAGCCACATACAATTAACAACATTCACCCCCGCAGGCCTAGGCACCAACTCCCATGTCCCTGTTTTAATTAAAGCACTATACTCATCATTCATCGCCGCATTCCAATTTTGGTCATTTAAAGCTTGCTTATAAGACTTTGGAAGGGGTGATTTGTGAGGATGTGGGCCCGAAAGAGGAACGGTAAGGTTACAATATTTCGGGTTAGGCTTAAATATTCCCCGTTGACTACGGGTTATAGGAGGCGATGGGGGTGGTGGTCGTGTAGGCTGTATGGGTGGGATGCCACGCATAGGCGGCGGTGTGTAAGTAGGTGGTGAGGGTGGGGCCGTAGGTGAGTCAGTGTGTCCACTGTTTGGTTGAGGAGTACGCTGCAAAGGTGAGTTGGGAGGGGTATGGGTTAATTGCTGGGCCGTATGTCTAAGGGGGTTATTTGGGCTTGTAGTGGAGCTAGATGGGCCTTTAGTTTGTGGGGTTGGGCTGACTGCATTGTGGGTTGGGGTGGCAGTAGGTGTAAGATGGCGAAAAATGGCATGAGTGAGTAAAGGAGACGACTCACTTTCACCCAAAAAATCATAAGATTTTAGACTAAATTTTTCCAAGTTTTGATATGGAAAGGTTGACTCATCAAAAGTAACATGTCTAGAAAAAATGATTTTATGAGTGTGAAGGTCTAAACACCTATAACCACGGTGATTTGGTGGATAACCCAAGAAAATGCAAGGAGCGGACCTAGGAGCTAATTTATTAGGAATAGTGGAGGAAAGGTTCGGAAAACAAAGACAACCAAAAACACGAATGTGAGTGTAGGAAGGTATGACTCCAAACAAGGCTTGAGCCGGAGTTATGTTTTTGAGAACCTTAGTGGGTAATATATTAAGAATATAAGTAGCCGTCTCAAGAGCATAATTCCAGTATGAAGGTGGTAAGGAGGCATGAAATAGCATAGTGCGCTTGATATTATTTAGAGTGCGGATCATTCTCTCGGCTTTCCCGTTTTGGGATGAAGTGTGAGGACAAGAGAAGCGGAAGACAATACCATGATCAATACAAAATTGTTTAAAGGGGTCGTTGTCAAATTCGCGACCATGGTCACTTTGAAAGGATTTTACGGGTCTTTCAAACTGTGTGTGCACATATTGTTTAAAGGCTAAGAATTTTTTAAAAGCTTGAGATTTATAAACAAGAGGAATGGTCCACACATAATGAGTGAAATCATCTAGGAGAACTAAGTAATATTTGTGACCACAAGTACTACGAATTGGAGATGTCCACAAATCAGCATGAATAATATCAAAAGCACAAGTAGTTTTGCTATTAGAGGAATAAAAAGGAAGTCTAGTATGTTTTCCAAGTTGACAAGAATTGCAAAAGGTGGAGACTTGCTCCTTATTACAATCAATAAAATTACTATTCCTAAGAAAATTTAAAGAAGGGGCTCCAAGGTGTCCTAGTCGATCATGCCATGTGGATGAAGAAACGGCTGTGAGGGAGGTGGCAAGGCAAGATGTTGGTGTAGTGGTAGTGACTGGATAGAGGTCGTCGTGGCTATTGCATCTCGTGATTATTTTCCCCGTGCGAAGGTCCTTCACAGAAAAACCATAAGGGTCAAATTCTATAGAAACCGAATTGTCAGAGGTAAATTTTCTAACTGAAATAAGGTTCTTAATAATTTGTGGGGCAAAGAGAACATCACGAAGGGCTAATTTGTTATCGGGAAAGGTTGTGTGACCATAACCAAAAATTGGAATACGATGACCATTACCAACTAAAATATGATTATTAGTGCTTAAATTAAACAAGGGTAAGAGAATACCAGAGTTGTTTGTCATGTGAGACGATGCACCGGAGTCCATATACCAACCGTCATTTGGATTTGCCAAAGTCATAGTTGAAAAAGCATTCCCGAGCTCTGTGGGAGTCATGAGTTGTCCGTGGGGCTGTTGGGTTGCCATGAAACTTTGCTGTTGGGCCGGTGCTTGTGAATATTGATGTCCTCTGATCTGGGCTTGAGGATATGGGTAAGGAGGCCTGACCCAGTTAGGTTGTGGAGACCACATAGGAGCCCAAGTATAACCATAAGGTAATTGGGCAGGTGGGCCGGCCCACTGATTTTGTGAAGGGGGGCCTTGAGATTGTGGTTGCTGTTGTTGAGCAGCGTTGGATTTGCTTGGAGCTTGGCCACGCCCCCTACCACGACCCTTGCCGCCCTTACCTCCTCTGCCGGAGCTCGTGCCGCGGCCAGACTGCCGACCATCACCGCCGCCGCCACCACGTGGTTGGCCTGACTGGGTGGCTTGGCTTGGAGCCGAAGAACACTCTCCTTGGTGTGCAAGGAAAGATTGTGCAGCTGGAGCGGATTCATTGGATCGCCGGGATTCTTCGAGAAGCAATCGAGACCTAGCTGTCTCGAACGAAGGAAGGGGTTCAGTCTGCTGAATCATTGTAGCCACGGTGTCAAAGTCCGTGTTAACAAGGCCCGAGACAAGCCGAATAACCAATTTTTGTTCCGACACGGGTTGATCGACGTTAGCTAATTGATCTTTGAGAGTCTTTAACTGACGACAATAAGAAGAGATGTCAGGGAAATTGGAAAGGTGCAAAGCGTTAAATTGATTTTCAAGATATACGGCTCTAGTGTTCTTGTTATCCTGAAAAATCGCTTTGAGTTTATCCCAAATTTGTTGAGCCGTTGCTCCCTTGGTTAGGATTGTATCAAGTAAATCTGCAGAAATTGTGCCATAAATCCAATTTTTCACTACCGAATCAAGTCGGTTCCACATAGCTTCAGAGATGTCCGTTGGTTTGGGAGTTTTGGGATCAATGTGGTCTAGAACATTGAAGGCATGAGCATGACACTCAAAGAGTTCTACCCAATTAGAGTATTGGACCTTTTCTCGATCAAGAATTAGCGGGATCGCATTCTTGATGTTGTTTACACCTAGTGCAGGATGAAACTCGGAGGTAGGAGGCTGTGGGGGCTGGGCACCATCACCATCCTTACTCATGGCGTGAGTTAATTAAGTAAACAGGGGAAGAAGAAACTATGGGATGCGTGAGAAAGTAGTAGGCAGAGAGCAATGAAAACAAAGAAAAAATTAAGAATAATGAAAAAGAAAAAATTGCGGAAGCTAGATCGATAACGTAGGCTGTGATACCATGTTAGATTTCGGGAAAACTCCCCAATCGAGTGTGTACCATTGATCATAATATATAGGGTTACAATCCTAGTCCTAATCTCGTTAGGAATCTAGTAAGATAAGTATACAAAATATATCAAAAATATATACAAAATATCCTAGCTCTGCGACAAATATTATCGTAAACTATAATATCTATCAGAAATAATTACCCCATGGCGAGAGCAGTGAGCGCCCACGCAACCAGCGACGACGAACCAGCAGCAGCTAGACTGTCATTTCTCCATGCCCTGATGTGGTTAGCACCGGCCAACTTCGAAACAACTCCTACAACACCGGCCAAGATCGCAACGATTAAGAAGAAAGATGTTGCCCCGTTGCCTCCCAAACCTAAAGTAAGCTCACCAATTATTTCCAAGAAAACATGTAACAAAAGAGAGCTACGCATACAACTTCATCGTGCTTTTTGTCTATTACTTCCTTTGTATTTTATGATCCTAACATTAAAATTGTATATATGGCTATTTTAAAACTATAATTTGGTAACAATATAGTAAAATATACTCAGATAAAAATCATCACTACATAGTAAAGTGTTGTTATAACTTGTACGCTCTAAACGTATATTTGCAAAAAAAAATTACTTACTAATTTTTGATAGATCAACATAAATTAAATAAAGATACGATCATGAAATTTTAATGTCAAACGTCAAGATCAAATTACTCCAACTAAAATAACACATATGAGAAGATAATATAACGCATTATTTCAACAAAATAATATATGGAGTATCATTATTTCAACATTTTACAAAATTTGAACTACTATATTATAATCAAGTCCAAGTTGATTTTTATATATATATTTTTGCAAGCACACAGATAGATTTGGGTATTGACTTATCTTTAGATTAAAGAAGTACCCTATACATTTTCACTGAATACGCTTTTCGATATACATGTTTAACAGTCAATAACTTTTATTATATATTTATAAAATCTATAAAAAGTTTATATTAAGAAACTACACATTAACTAAAAAAGATAATCAAATTGAGATGTAAATAGTGCAAAAAGTCAAAACGTTACGAGTAATTTGGGACGGAAGAGTATCACCTTAATTAGAAAAGAGAGATTTAGCTAAAAGTGATACGGAGTACGTGTTTAACACTATTCCATAAAACATGGTACATGTAAAATCATAACCTTCTCTCACCCTACTAGAGGTCTATAGACAATACGAGAACTAATTCTAGATACTAATTCCGTACCAAGAGATAAGATCAACTCGATCAGGTATATTCACATATGCAATTCAAAAAGTAATTCGATACAATAAAAAAAATAAAATAAATAAATAAATTAAAAAAAAAAAGTTAGATATAGAGAAGAAACTAACCAGGGTGATGAGTAGAGAAGTTGATATACTTGTTGAGAGACCAACTAGCAAAACCAAGAACAATAACATACATTATCAAGTTTATAAACAACAATGGTCCAGCTATATTTCTTCCCACTGTTCCCATCTTCAATAATTCAACAATCTAACACAACACTTCTTTGAATTTGTTTGTAGGGTAGTACGTAATAGTTGTAGTATACTTGTTATTACTTTGCTTAGAATATTTTGCTCTTAATTTTCTGTCTTTCACTAAATTCAGTAATGTCACACACTCACACATTATAAAAGCAGTACCAAATATAGAGTATAAACAATAAAGCAGCGTATCTGAGTAGCTTAACGATCTGTCCTTCATTTAGGAAGATTGTGAAAATCGAGGTAATGTCGAGTTGACACGATGCCATGTTATTGCACGTGTCCTTTCTGTTTCTCTTGCTACGACACTTATATTTTTAGGCATTTAGCTTTCTTCTCTTTTACACTTTCTTTTTTTTGTTTTGTTTGTTTGTTTTTTTTTTTTTTCTTTTTAACGTCAAATTATTGCATGGATATTATCTTAATTATTGATTTATGATCTTAATTATTGATTTATTTGGGCATCGTTTCTTTTAATTGCATGGTAATAATAAAAGTGTCATGATTTATACGGTTCTTAAGCCATTATATATTTAGTTTTTAAGCAATTTTATTTTGTCATACATGCATTTTAAAACAATGACTTTTTTTTTTTTTATGTAGCTAGCCATTATGAGGTTACTCAATTAATTTATGTTATAAGGGTTACTCAATTTGTGTTTTATAGGTTACTTAGTAAATAATATAGGGGTTATTTTGTCAGTGATGTAGTTTTACAGAGTTTACTTTGTTATTTAAGGGGTTACTTTGTCCGGACTGTAGGAATTACATTGGTAGTGTTATATGAGTTACTCCATCTTTAAATAGCAATCACACGATATGATCAGCTGCATAAAAAACACATTTTATTTTAAAATCATTACTAATGTGGAATAAAAGTTATTATAAACGTGTATGGCGGGTGTACGTTAATTTATTGTAAGACGGGTTAAAGTTATTATGAAAGTATCAAAAGTTACACTTTGTAAGACGTTAATTTATAATGTATTAAATTAATCATATTAGCTTTTATAGTATGTAATCATAAATCTATAAGAAATTAGATATTAAAACAAAATTTAAACCAAAGATAAATTAAAAATTACCTTTAAGTGGTTAAATTTACCACAAAAATAGTTAAAGTTACCCTCAAATCAGTCATCTTGCAGTAAAATTAACGTACGCTCGCCTTACACAACACTTATTGAATTAAGAGTTACATATATATACCTGTCAACAAAAAAATAATAATACTAATAATTAAGAGTTACCTATATCATTACCAAAAAAAAAAAAAAAAAAAAAAAAAAAGAAAATAATATCATTACCCCAAAAATAGTACATTTTCTAAACTTGTATTATTTTTAATAACATAATTCCGGAGAAAACTTTATGAACCAATCATAGCAATAGAAGAGCTTACATTTCACTTTCAATATATCAATCTATATCAAAATTTTTATCAAAATATAACTAAAAATATTATTGATTAAATGTGCATTTGTATACATGAAACTCCAATGGTTAAAATTTAAAAAGTACCAAAGAAGAATATGAATATTACAATATGTGAAAATGGTACAACTTTTTCTGAACAAAGGTAATACAATGTAGTATTATAAAACAAATGAATTACATGCACTCCAATCTTGTTTTGTCAATTTGATAGATATTTAATGTATATCCAATAAATAAATTATACGAGTACAATTTTCAATTTGATATGAAGTTCTTAAAACGATCAGATTTCGATCTAGCTCAACTGACTTGATAAATGTTTAATGCCTATCCAATTATCCAAAGTTTCCTGGCAATTCTGCCGGTGTTCAGATATGACCAAAAGCACATTTTTATGTACGTGTTGAAGGATTCACTTACCTACTTTAGCTGGACTCCAACCTTTTTTTGTCATTATTATTTTCTTTATTTTTTTGGACTCCAACCTTTTTTTGTCATTATTATTTTCTTTATGTTGAAACTTGAAACAGAATTCAATGTTTTATATTTTATTTACTGTAATTTATATTATTATAACGTCAGAAGTGTAACGGTTATGTGTAGAAGGTCGTTGGATACGGAGTACTTAAATTCGTAGTTCATGTTTTTAATTTGGAAAATTTGTTACTCTTTCCGTCTCTTATGATCAATTTAAAGTCAAATATAAGTCTTGATTGTTTTTTTCAAGTATCATTAGTATTAAATTTTTACCAAAGTTCCCACTAATTTGCAAGTATATTTGTGCAAATTTAACTTTTTTATGTAAATTGTAATCTATGTAATTTTTTTCTACTTTTTTACATACTTGATAACTTTCTATTTAGTATGATTATAAAGTGTTTTTTAGCCTTGAATGTGTGAGGAATTGATGTTTTAGCGCATTAATCACTTTATTTTTATGCGATTTTGTGTATTACGTGCTTCATGGGGTTGTTATTGTTTTTGATGACATTTTAGGTCCCAAGATTGAATTAGCGAAGCATCCTGAGAAGCAAGCAAGGACTTTAGATCAATGAGGAAAAAAAAGTGAAGCAAAATAAAGAAGAAAGGAACAAGATCAAAGAAAAGGTAAAGAGAAAGCCTCAAAAGACCCTGCACGGCCGTACCAGACCTTGCACGTCCGTGCTAGAGTGCTTCAGCTTGACCAGATTCCACTGCCTCGGCATTTCAGAGCTTGCACGAGAATCAAGCACACCCGTGCAAAGATTCTCTGCACGTCCTGTTAGGTTTCGTGATGTCTGACACCACGCGAAACTAAAACCCATCCCCAAGACCCGCACATTAGTTAAACCAACTAAAACATGCATATTAATTAACAACATAATTAATAACATAATTAACAAGAAAAAGGGAAAGACGAAATTATCCTCGACGCGTGCTTTTTCACAAAGAGCTCTTACTAATCGAGCTTCGCAAATGCGAGAGCCTCCTACGGCTTACACCCTCAAGCCCGACCCGTACAACCCCTAACTAGGAGCTTAGCCGGGACTAAACCAAAAACTTAGAATATTACGAGTGAAAGTGTTCACGCCTTTGGTGATCCTTTCAAGCTCACAACTCAAAGTGGATTTTCTCAATTCTTAAGGTTAGGTATTTATAGAGAAATCCCTTGAACATTCCTCTCTCCCATCAATGTGGGAGCGTTGGTAAAATCCCCTTTTTCAATTTAATTTAAATCAAAAATCAAAAGAGAAAGGCAAAACAATCAACAATCAACAATTGTCACAATGTGATTAAGGGGTAGGTGACGACCACCAAGGGGAGGGGACCAATTCCCTTGCTCCCAAAGCTTTCCTCACAAAACCAGCTTCCCCCATGTGCACCAAGCGTAGGCTGCCAGCTGACCTTCGCCTTGAGCACCAAGGCAAGCCTTGCTTGGTAGCCTGAGTGCTCGGCTGGGCGCTGCCTTGTAGTTCGCACACCATGGTGCGTCAAGGCTTCATCTACTATGCTGCTGCCGCACCACAGTACTCTCTCGCATACGCCCCCTACGCACCAAGCTACACCAGCCCACGCACACTCGGCGCTCGAGCAACTCACCCCGAGGCACCACTTCGTAGCCACATGCGGGCTTCACAAGCAGCCCAGCTAGCTGAGGGTTTTGCGTGGGTTGTGTGCTTCGGTTTGCATGCTCTTGCCTTGGGATTTTCTCCCGAATTTGTATGACGTATGAAATTAATTCTAAATTAATTTTAGAAATATATTGGGCAAAAATGAAAAATAAAATAAGTCCAACTCAAATAAATCAATAACAATATACTAAAAGACACACCAACAATGACACGTGTCATCTTAGGGTGTGTCCTTAGTATATTTTTATTAAAAAAAAAATAAAACTTTTTAAAAATTGATAAATATACGCAAAATATTTACAACCAAAATTTAGGAAAAATATCGTAGAATAATATATTTAACTTAAATATCTAACCATATCTTTGTACAAATAAATTCCTATATTAGTAATTACTTTTTAATGTATAATGATTATTTATAGTAAAAAAAAAATCAGGAATATATATTTTTCAACTTAATTGAATGAAAAATTATCATATTTTAAATTTAAAATAAAAAATGCCATCAAGGTTCAAAATTGAAGAAAGCAATTAATATACATGTAAAAAAGATAAAAAAAAATTTTAAGTAGCTTGATTTGAGGTAAAATAAAAAAAATAGATTTTAAATTGATACTCAGTGAAAAAGATTGAAAAACCGTGCATGGCACGGGATCTAACCTAGTTCAATTTTAAGTGCATAACCAAAAATTAATTCAAGGACCAATCTTTAAATAATTTTGGTTTAACTTGATGCCATAAAATTAAAAAGGGCTAACCTCATAATTAATTTAACCAAACATAAATTAATAATGAGTTTTGGCAAAATTAAAAGAGGTTGGAAACATAATAATTATCCAATGAAAAATAATTCCAACACTAACTTGTGTTCATTTGAAAAAATTACATCTTCCAATATGAAGACTAATTATATTTTAATTACAAGTTTGAAACTTTATGACTTTAATCAACTTGAAAAATGATTAAATCAATAAAGTTCAATAAACAATCATGGAAATTAGAAATATAAAGTTCCAACCAACTTAAATAATTAAAGATTAGAACTTTAATACTTGAAAGATTCAAACTTTTCACACTTTGAGCAATTAATTTGCAATATTGTGAAAAATGAATCAACCACTTTAAGCACCTATTATAATCTCATAATCATGCTCAAAGGGTTTAAAAATGCAGTAGGTTAATAATAATAACCATACACACAATGAACAATTAATATGCCATTAAAAAATCAAGGTTTAAAGATTTAAAATTTTTCAATAAAACGAAAAATGCCTCAAAAAAGGTATTTTCGAGCAGAATTTGGCTTCTTGCCAAACTTGAAAGGATCAAAACTGTTCTAGAATATCAATTCCACCCAAAATTCACTAGTCATGGGTTAAAATCTTGTTTAAGAGCCAAACTTCGATTAAAATCGAGATTAAAAATAATCAAAACAAGCTTCTAATCTAATTAGCAAGCATAACCAGAACTTTAAAGCCATTTAAATCACCTTGAAAAATAGTTACAATAATTAAATGAGCGCGGCTTCGATACTGTTGTTGGCTTTCGTGATGTCCGACACCATGCGGAACTAAAACCCATCCCCAAGACCCGCATATAAATTAAAGCAGCTAAAACATGCATATTAATTAACAACATAATCAATAACATAATTAACAAGAAAAGGGAAAGACGAAATTACCCTCAACGCGTGCTTCGTTCATAAAGAGCTCTTACTTGAAAGCTAGTTGAACTTCGCAAATGCGAGAGCCTCCTACGGCTTACACCCACAAGCCTTACCCGTACGGCCCCTACCCCGGATATTAGCCAGGGCTAGACCAAAATTTTAGAGTATTACGACTGAAAGTGTTCACGCCTTTGGTTATCCTTTCAAGCTCACAACTCAAAGTGGATTTTTCTCAATTCCCAAGGTTAAGTATTTATAGAGAAAATCCCTTGAACATCCCTGTAGGGAATATTTCAAGCCATTAACCCCAAGCTTAAACCCCACTGTGATCATACACTTAAGTATGGTGGCATCCAAAAGGAAGGAAGCTAGAGCAAAAGAGTCGCCAACAAGTTTTAGGAACTTGTAAACCGTTCACAAGGTGAAGATTACACCCCTTAATGATCCATGAGATCGTCAACTCCAAAAGGTCTTGGAACCAAATAGGGTTCGAGGATAAAGGTACAAATCCAACCTAAAAGAGATTGAACCTGCCCTAAATAGGCCTCTACTTCATTCTCCTCGTATTCATGTGCGCTTTCTGACTAACATGCAAACAATAGGTTAACCCTAAACCTGTTTATCTATGTTGGTTGAATTTAATGCACAAATAAAACTATTATTGGTGATCACTTGAATTATAATCATATTAGCTCTAAACAAGATTATTAATTATCTTATTAAGCGTGATTACAAATACAAATTCCCTTTAGGCCTGCAAGAGAGGGCGTGATCAAGCAATAACAATAATATATATCAAGCAACATATTAACCATCATAATTATAATTACAATCATGTTAATAATAAAGCTTAAATATAATGGCAAGATCCTAGGCATGATACTAACAAGATTAATAACAAATACTAGCATGTCACTAAGCAATAAAGATCAAAGCTTTAGCCCTAACATGGTACTAACATGATATTAGAAAAGAAAATAGGAAGCATCCTACGAATCATAATAAGCATATTTGATATTATAACATTTTCCCTAAACATGATACTAGAAAGCAATAATAACATCCTAACATGATACTAGGAATTAAACAAATTTAAGCATGCTTTCTACAAGAATAGAGCAATAAGATTACATACTTTGATGTCTCGTACCTCTTTCTAATAACAAAATACACGCGTTAGTAACTTCAAGGAAAATAATAAAATCAAACAATTAAATCAAATAATTAAAATAGAGATTTGGGACCAAACCCTCAGAAATTATCAAACCTTTCACGTCTAGGGCGAAGGCAACTTCGAACTCGGCAAGGTGTGTCTAGATCTCGTGAATGCGGAATTTTGTAAGAGCTAGAGAGAGTTTAGAGAGAGATGATTGATGATGATTGCAGATGATAATTGGTGATTGTTGATGAATAAAAACGGAGACTTAGGACCCTATTCATAAGAAAATAGTCCGGAAATAGGTAGAATTTGATAAGGAATAAAACTCCACGCTGTCGCTGCAAAACCGACCTTGTCGCTTGGCGACAGGGTCTGTCGCGTGGCGACAGGGTCTGTCGCGTGGCGACAGGCCTGTCGTTTGGCGACAAGGTCTGTCGCGTGGCGACAAGCCTGTCGTTTGGTGACAACCTAGATTCCTACGCGCTTTCAAACACGGAGTCCTCTTATCAATCAAAATCGATTTGTAAAGTCCGCATGAAAACTGAAATCGTATTTTTCATAAAATAATATTTTATTCCAAATAAAACTTATCAAAATCTAATTATTAATTCTAATCTCATTAGGATTAAAGAGAACCTTCTAAAGAACTCTAGAAGACTATAATCAATTCTGATAACTTTAGGAATAATAATTAACATTGGGCCCTCCCCTAGATCATCGGGCCGCATGTAAAGATCAAACCGGACCTAGTTTAGTATTTTGGCCATAACTTCCTCATTATTCATCGGAATTGGGCTTATAATATATCGTTGGAAAGCTCTTTGCAAGCCCTATCCAACTACACTATTATTGGACCCTTTTCGTGGACCAAACTAAACTGGATTGGCTATTTTCATAAAAAATAGAGTTGTTTTTCGAAAATAGAAAGAAAGAATTTAATAAAAACCAACCGCAACACTTGACCTTTCACACTTTCACCTCGTTTGATAATCATTCGACGCAAAAGGTATTCATCACTGGGTTTGGTTTTGGGGAGACACATTTAGGTGTCTACAGAAGCCCCCACTTTGACTGAGTTTGGAGAAACGCAAGTTTCGAAAACGAAAGTCAAAGTAGCAATAGGGACGGAGAATGATTCAGAACGTTTTGCGATCCTAAATCATTCTTGTAACACCGATACCTGCAAACTAGCATTAGTTAAACAGATAAAAGAGTTAAGAAACGCGTATCTTGCACCGTCGAGCACACGTCTCTGAAGTAACCGATTTTTGTTGCATTTTGTTGAACACCGCTCTGCTTGTAGCTGCCTCCTATTTCATCGAAGACGACTCTGCTTGTAGTCATTCTCCGCCGCTTGTGACCATCTTCCACATCCTAGGGAACACGATCGAAGATAACTCTGCTTGTAGCCATCTTCAGTTTTTTTGTGACCATCTTCCACATCTTAGGGAACACTATCAAAGATAACTCTGCCTATAGCCATCTTCAGTTTTTTGTGACCATCTTCCACATCCTAGGGAACACGATCGAAGATAACTCTGCTTGTAGCCACCTTCAGTTTTTTTGTGACCATCTTCCACATCTTAGGGAACACGATCAAAGATAACTCTGCCTGTAGCCATCTTCAGTTTTTTGTGACCACCTTCCACATCCTAGGGAACACGATTGAAGACAACTCTGCTTGTAGCCATCTTCAGTTTTTTGTGTGACCATCTTCCACATCCTAGGGAACATGATCGAAGACAACTCTGCCTGTAGCCATCTTCAGTTTTTGCGATAATACTCCGAAGAATATCACCGAAGACCAATGCATGTTGATCCTTTAAAGTTCGCTTGAACTTTGCTTCCGCTACGCCAGTACGTCGACGCTTTTGCTGTTTATGAACCATTATGTCGGCCTTCTGTTGCTTATGAACCGTTATGTCGGTGCCTTTGTAGTGAGCCAATGTTCAGGCGCTTTAAGCTAAGTGAGACGATCTTTCATCAGGTAGATCACTTGATTTAATCGTAATCGAGCCAATCATTTAAATCATGTCAAGTTTCTTAGAGGGGCTAACTGGCGTACCTAGGAACCCGAAATTGTTGCACGAGGTTCACATAACCATTTTATGGAGCCCTGTACTCTGGCGCCGCTCCAACGTTAGCCGGAACTGCTTGTCGCCGCTATTTCTGCTTGTCGCCAAGCGACAGGCTTTGTCGCCGCTATTTCTTCTTGTCGCCAAGCGACAGGCTTTGTCGCCGTTGATGTTCACTCGTTTTTGAACAAAAGAGCTTCTTTTTGATGAATGTTCACGCGTCTCTGAACAAAAGAGCTTTGATAGGATGCCCACGCATCTCTGAGCAAAAGAGCTTGAAAGAAATGTCCACGCGTCTCTGAACAAAAGAGCTTGAAATGATATGCCCACGCTTCTCTAAGCAAAAGAGCTTTGATGATATGTCCACACGTCTCTGAACAAAGAGCTTTGATACTTGAATGTTTGTTGAGATCGTCCGGTTGGCTGCGAACAAGAGCTTTGCTGAATGGTTGTATCCTGTAAATATCAAAAGATTGCCAAAAGTCTTTGCTGGTGTTTTTCTTAGGGTTGACCTTAGGTGATTGACTGACTTGAGGTTGACTCAATGTGTTTTGACACGTGTGTGACTCTTATGTGACTTAATGTGTTTTGACACATGCGTTAGACTCAATTCGAGGTGACATGACTCAACGTACATGACTCGTGTGTGCATTATAATGTGATTGTGGGACTCGAAAATGCAAAAAAGCAAAAATTTCCGTCATTTTTGTGGAGGGTACCGACTTTCTCCCGAAAAAGAAAGACGCGAAAAAGAAAGAAGCGAAGTTTTTGATGGTGCATGTTGAATGAGCTTAGTCAAACGTTGTTTGATACTATCTCTCAAGGTGCAAGGATTAACTCATCCTAGGCTATCTCAATTATTGACTCAATGATGAAAGTATTTGGGTAGCTTAGGCGCGGAGGCTAAGTACTTCATACTTTGTGATGCAATGATGAGTGATGAGTGATTTTTTTATGACAAAGTATGCTTCAATGTTGTGTTAAGATTTCATGACAAAGGGTTCCTAAGGGAAGGACTATTTGGTCATGTATCTGTGATGTGTGTGATAGTGACACTAAAGTTAGGCCGCAAGGGCTAACAGTGGAAAATTATATTGAAAATAGTCAAATGGTGGTGACTCTTAGGCTGGGTAGGCTAACGATGTAGGGATCAAGCCCCCAAGTCTAGCTCTAAGTGAATAGGGATGAGTATTGGAGATCCTTTGATATGATCAATGTAAATATGAATGCATTTTTATTACGGCCACACCCCAATGTGAGGTTGCCTACGTATTCGTTAGGAATCAAGACGAACGTAGCTCTAGCCAAACCTCGCACAAGTGTGTATACCTCAAAAAGGTCTTTTAAGGGTTGTAACGTGGTTAGGCTAAAGGTTGAAGAAAAAAGGGATAAAGGCTCAAGACCATAGATAAGCCCCCAAGGTGTGCAACCTTGCTTTTGAATCTTTGTATTTTTATGCTTGAGTGTTTTAACTCTTTTTTCTTTTTTTGCTTTTGCATTTCTTATTTTAAACCTTTTTGATAAATGTAGGCAATCCCGATCATGCGGTCTATCACTCACTTGGCATTCATGTTTCTCAGGCACGGTACCGAGCACTCGATAAGAAACGCAATCTGAGACGTGTTCATATCAAAGACATATTCATGTCAAAGACATTGGAACACTTGCCCTTTTTTACACTTTTATTTTTTCTATTTTGCTATTTTAATCTTTTGAAGTCACTCAAGCTTTTGAATTTGCATAAGTTGCACACCATCCCATCCCAAGGTTAGGTATATATGGGTTGAAAAATGAAAGGTCTATCGTTAGTCGAGGCTCAAAGTGGTTTATCAAAAAAGGATTGCATATTTGAAGGGTGATATGATGTGGCTACAAGGGGTGCCTCAAATCATTGGTATATCTTGTGCTTAGTTTGATATGGATTTTTTTTCTTTTTTTTTTTGAATGAAATGAAATGCAATGGGATGATCATATGCAAGAAATAAAATGCTCACTTTATTGAAAGGGAGATAGAAAAAAAAAATCTACAAAGTAAATCCAAAGAAAAAAAGTGAAAAAAGTGCCTATGCTAGACTTATTGGGGAAAGGAAAAAACGAAAAAAGAAAAAGAGGTCATGAAATCTTGTCGTTGAAGCTCGCCTCTTGTCTTGTGTCATTTGCTTTATCATCACTCGCTCTTCTTGCTAGCTGGAGGTATGGGAAGCTTGTTATTATCGATCAAATGTTGGATAACCTCTTTTAGCTTCCAACAACTCTCAGTAGTATGACCCCTACCTTGATGGTACTTGCAATGTGAATCTGGGTTCCAACTAGGCAATCTCTTCTCAGGTGCGGGATCTTGAATAGGTCCAATGGGAGTAATGAGTCCCTTGGCATGGAGTCGGTCGAAAGCAGCATCATAGCTCATCTCAATGGGGGTGAAGTCTTTCCTTAGTTGTTTCTTAGATCCTTGGTTATCCATGGCTAAGACTTCACTGAGATCAAAGGTACTAACATTGTTACTAGAGTGGGCGTTTTCGGAAGGAGAAAGATTGTCGTTCTTCTTTCCTTTCCAGCCATTGTGGTTACTATTGTTAGAAGCTTTTTGCTT
This sequence comes from Chenopodium album, assembly GCF_948465745.1. Taxonomy (NCBI): domain Eukaryota; kingdom Viridiplantae; phylum Streptophyta; class Magnoliopsida; order Caryophyllales; family Amaranthaceae; genus Chenopodium; species Chenopodium album. The sequence continues at coordinate 38,598,070 of NC_137848.1, read as the reverse complement.
TGCGAGGTCATCTTCGATCTCGATGCCTATGTCGTAGACGGCCTTGAAAGTATTCAAGTTGTGTTGATATTTTAAGTGCTTTGAATACTTTTCTTGTAAATTTTTGATGAATATCCTCACGGGTTCTTTTTAAGTAGGGGCTTCGATCATGTTAGCTTAAGTTTCCCTCCACTTATTAAACAAACAAGTAAAGCCTTCATTCTCTTTTTGTCTTAGCATCTCAAGTTGTTATAATCAGTTTCGACTTGAATATTACATTTATATCTATCAATGAAAGCATTTACAATGGCATCCCAAGTAGAGGTTTTCTCCTTATCAAGAGAAAAGTAACATTGTTGACAAACAATTTCTAAGGATAGAGAAAACACAGAATGAAAAGCTTTCTTATCTATTCCCTTAACATTCATTACAATTTCAAAGGCTCTTAAATGAAAATAAAGGTTATCCATTGCCTTGAATTTCGGGATGTCGTTGGCATTGAACTTTTGCGGAAGAAAAGATCCTTATCCACCGAGACCCCTTGTGAGCTAATGCCCTGCAATCTATAGTCATTGGACAATTTGCTCAAATTTTCCTGGATGAGCTCCATCTGCTGTTGTCTCACAGGGTCATTGATTTGGAGAGTCAGATTCTTCAACATTTCAGCAATGTTAGCCACTTGTCCCTTGAGTTCGTTGACTTCTTCCTGACTTGCCATTATCTTCTTAGCTTTCCTTTTTCGACCGATTGGCTTATCAAAAAGTGAGACTTGAACGAAAGTGTTGTCCTTGATTAAACACCCTTCCTTTCTTAACCACGCGCTGTAGATTAAACCATATTTGTTTTAATGACTTGACTCAAATTGATTTTGACTTTATGGTTAAAAAAAAATACAAAAATAGGGTGTATATTTTTGGGAATGGGTTCAAACAAGTGGTTTAATTGGAGGATTAATATCCGACTTACCCCCCTAAAAAAAATGACGGAGAACATGCATTCAAGACACTCTAGACACGATCAAGGTGTGACATACATGTTAAGTGTGTGTTTTATAAGTGAGTGCAAGTGACATGCTTTGACTCTTGTGTATGACAATGGGACTAGGTGCCTAGACTCAATTAAGGACTTAACAAATTGATTAAACTGATTAGCAGACTGTTAATTTGACTCGTCGTGATGACTCGAGTAAGAATCTGTACTGTCGCCGGAACAACAGAACTGTCGCCACAATTTAAAGCTTGTCGCCAGACGACAAATCTGTCTCCAGGAGACAAGCAGTAAACTGCGGCGCCACAACCCAAACTCTTGCGCCATTTCTGGAACATTAATCTGGGACTGTTTCTAGTAATTTTACTCTAAGGGGACATGCCTAAAGTCGTACTAAGTCAGATTAATTACTTCATTAGTCTTTAATTAGTCAAATTAATTAATTAATTCATTAATTAGACAAAGTCCTTTTTAGTCATTAATTGGTTTATTTAGACTTAAACACAAGTCAAACAAACGGTTAGCACATATAAAGTATGCACAAGCAAAGAATGCACAAATAGTCAAGTAGTCACAACATGATGCAATGAGTTTGCAACCTAACCATGGCTCTAGTTCTCTAAAGTTCGGGATATGGGTTAGTCAAAGAGGGTCCATGGTTATGAGTCCGGATGCACCGCGCGGAATCCTTACCTTTGGAAGGGTTGGCGCGAGTGGATAGGACCCCGCAAGTTAAAAACTTGCTTCCATGGTTTGGTATATTCACAAACTCGGATGTACCCGTCGTTGCCAGGAGCGTTTGATTGGGTAGATGGAGCGTGAACCCCCAGAGGGTTATGTCCATATGTAGAACACATATGGGTTTTAGAAAAGTGAGAAAAACTCAATCAGGAAGTAGAATCGAGCCAACAGTGCTAGAAATGGTCAAAACAAGAAGGTAGAGTTCTAGCTCGGTATTGGAAGAACTTGGCGCCAGACTACAGGGACTGTCGCCGCAAAAGTACCCCTGTCGCCAAGCGACAGAAGCACTTTACAGGCGACAATCCTGTTTTCCAGGCGCTAGTTCCTACATGCCTCAGTAGGTATCTACGTTCTTAGAATTTTCAAGATTTCGCAGCGTTATTTCAATTCTAGTTGTGAAAGATATTTCTCAAATTTCCTACGTGTAAAAATCCTATGTTTTTGACTCATTTCGGATGGTCTATCCAATGAGCACCTTTTTTTATGCATATGACAATAATGCTAATCAAAATTACGCACATGAAATACTTAGAACTTTTCGAGTCTCATCCACTCATTCTAAATCATTGCCGAAATAAATTTCAGGAATTAAAATAGAAATCCTCCCCAGTGGATTCGCTAAAAACTGTAAGGAATATTTCAAGCCATTAACCCCAAGCTTGAACCCCACTGTGATCATACACTTAAGCATGGTGGCGTCCAAAGGGAAGGAAGCTAGAGCAAAAGAGTCGCCAACAAGTTTTAGGAACTTGTAAACCGTTCACTAGGTGAAGATTACACCCCTTAACGTTCCATGAGATCGTCAACTCCAAAAGGTCTTGAACCAAATAGGGTTCAAGGATGAAAGTACAAATCCAACCTAAAAGAGATTGAACCTGCCTTTAATAGGCCTCTACTTCATTCTCCTCGTATTCATGTGCGCTTTCTGACTAACATGCAAACAATAGGTTAACCTCTATGTTGGTTGAATTTAATGCACAAATAAAACTATTATTGGTGATCACTTGAATTATAATCATATTAGCCCTAAACAAGATTATTAATTATCTTATTAAGCGTGATTACAAATACAAATTCCCTTTAGGCCTGCAAGAGAGGGCGTGATCAAGCAATAACAATAATATATATCAAGCAACATAATAACCATCATAATTATAATTACAATCATGTTAATAATAAAACTTAAATATAATGGCAAGATCCTAGGCATGATACTAACAAGATTAATAACAAATCCTAGCATGTCACTAAGAAATAAAGATCAAAGCTTTAGCCCTAACATGGTACTAACATGATATTAGAAAAGAAAATAGGAAGCATCCTAGGAATCATAATAAGCATATTTGATATTATAACCTTTTCCCTAAACATGATACTAGAAAGCAATAATAACATCCTAACATGATACTAGGAATTAAACAAATTTAAACATGCTTTCTACAAGAATAGAACAATAAGATTACATACTTTGATGTCTCGTACCTCTTTCTAATAACAAAATACACGCATTAGTAACTTCAAGGAAAATAATAAAATCAAACAATTAAATCAAATAATTAAAATAGAGATTTGGGACCAAACCCTCAGAAATTATCAAACCTTTCACGTCTAGGACGAAGGCAACTTCGAACTCGGCAAGGTGTGTCTAGATCTCGTGAATGCGGAATTTTGTAAGAGCTAGAGAGAGTTTAGAGAGAGATGATTGATGATGATTGTAGATGATAATTAGTGACTGCTGATGAATAAAAACGGAGACTTAGGACCCTATTTATAAGAAAACAGTTCGGAAATAGGTAGAATTTGATAAGGAATAAAACTCCACGCTGTCGCTGCAAAACCGACCTTAGCCTGTCGTTTGTCTGTCGCGTGGCGAGAGGCCTGTCGTGTGGCAACACGCCTGTCGCGTGGCGACAAGGCCTGTCGCGTAGCGACAAGCCTGTCGTTTGGCAACAACCTAGATTCCTACGCGCTTTCGAACACGGAGTCCTATTATCAATCAAAATCGATTTGTAAAGTCCGTATGAAAACTGAAATCGTATTTTTCATAAAATAATATTTTATTCCAAAAAAAACTTATCAAAATCTAATTATTAATTCTAATCTTATTAGGATTAAAGAGAACCTTCTAAAGAACTCTAGAAGACTATAATCAATTCTAATAACTTTAGGAATAATAATTAACATTGGGCCCTCCCCTAGATCATCGGGCCGCAAGTAAAGATCAAACCGGACCTAGTTTAGTATTTTGGCCATAACTTCCTCATTATTCATCGGAATTGGGCTTATAATATATCGTTGGAAATCTCTTTGCAAGCCCCATCCAACTACACTATTATTGGAACCTTGTCATGGACCAAACTAAACTGGATTGGCTATTTTCATAAAATAGAGTTGTTTTTCGAAAACAGAAAGAAAGAATTTAATAAAAACCAACCGCAACACTTGACCTTTCACACTTTCACCTCGTTCGATAATCATTCGACGCAAAAGGTATTCATCACTGGGTTTGGTTTTGGGGAGACACATTTGGGTGTCTACAATCCCTCTCTCCCATCAGTGGGAGAGTTGGTAAAATCCCCTTTTTCAATTTAATTTAAATCAAAAATCAAAAGAAAAAGGCAAAACAATCAACAATCAGCAAGTTTCATAATGTGACTAAGGGGTAGGTGAGGACCACCAAGGGGAGGGTACCAATTCCCTTGCTCCCCAAGCTTCCCTTATAAAACCGGCTTCTCCATGTGCATCAACCGTAGGCTCCCAGCTAGCCTCGGACTTGAGCACCAAGGAAAGCCTTGCTTGGCAGCTCGGGTGCTCGGTTGGGCCTTGCTGCCAGCCCGGGTGTGTGCGCAAGCCCAGCACGAGCTGCTAGCTTATACGGGCTGCTTGCGCATGCTGCTGTGTGAGGCCTTGTGCGAGCTGCGCTACGCGTGCAGTGCCAACAGCAGCTAGAAAGGCGCAACACGGTGCTGGTCCACTAGCGCTGCAGGCGCTGCTAGCTTGCTAGCACGCGCGTTGCGCGCATTGCTAGCATGGCTGCTCGTACCAGCCAACAATACTAACATTCTCGGCTGGGTGTAGCTGCCATGCCTAGATACCATGCACCTAGCACTCAGTTTGCTCGAGGCATTCCAATGCTAAGGGTATTTGTGACTTTGTTGATTGCTTGATTTTACCGTCGTGTCGTTTCATAAATCTGACTCGACTTGAGACGCTGGGTTTCGGCGCTCCTAGCTTGATATTTGACGTCTATGCTCATAATACTCTAACAACTCATTAATTCCTTCAGACTAATTTATCGTCATGGATCGGTTACTTGATTGGGTGTGACTAGAAGGGTTCATTCAAGATTAAGCTGTGATATTAATTATACATTAATATTACTGATTTGAAGAGGCCTCCAGCTACGCATTCTGATCACTTGACCTCACTAAATAATTAGCTTTCTAATAATTCCGAACCCTCTATCAGAGAAATGTTAGTTCATGCTAGAAGACGACATTGTTCTTGGTCATGTGGTTTCTAGTAGGGGCAGTGAAGTAGATCGTGCCAAAATTGAGGTAATTGAGCGCCTCCCACCCCTCACAAATGTCAAGGGGATAAGGAGCTTTCTTAGACACACGGGTTTTTACTACCGCTTTTGTAGACACCTAGAAATGTCTCCCCAAAACCAAACCCGATGATGAACAATATTCTCCGCCATTATTGGTCGGGTTGAGTATTTAATCCCGGGAGTGCTTAAAGTCCATGTTCAATCAAACACAGTTCACAAAATAGCCAACAGATTAGTCCTAATGTTTAGTCAAATCAGAGTCCAATTTGTATTCTGGCCCGAACCTTTTTAATTAATTTCATATTATTTATTAATTTAGCCCAATTAATGAATAATAAACCTAAATAGCCCGAAATTGTGAAACGACACTTAAAAATGCTGAGCGTAATTAGGTTTAAAATGAATTTGGACGCAAAAATGGAAAAATTGTCCACCGTGTCACAGCATCACGTGCCGCGCCACGGTGGAATTTGCCACGTCGTAGCATATTATGCCGTGTCACGGGATTTTCCCATGTTTTTTCCGCGTAAAACCTGCATGTGTTTTATCATTTTTAGGGCAGCTATTGCACCGCGATGCGGTATTATGTACCATGTCACGGCATGTTTTGCCATTTCGCAGCAGCCTCTGACGTGTCACGGCATCCAAATTTAGGGTTTTATCATTTTAGGGTTCCCTATGTTCCCTCTACTCATTTTCTTTATAAATATGACCCTCATTTCTGCAATTCGGGGCATCAATTAATTTTCTCTTCTCTCTTCTATGCTCTAGCCTAAACACTAGCCTCCCAATTCTTCCAAAATACTTCCTTTAAGCACTTCAAGGAGTCCGTACTTTACCCGAGGTTCCATCCTTAAACCAAGGCGTGAAAGGTAGGACTGTTTGAGGGTTTGGCCCCAAATCAACTCTATTTAATTTAATTTAATTATTGTTTTATTGGTTTTCCTTGTAGTTACTAACACGTTTATTGTTTTGTAGTTGCAAGCAAACAAATTCAAAGTAAGGAATCATGTTCCTTTTATTTCTATTATTTTTCTAACGATTTTATATTGTTGGATTATTGTTAAATTTCTTCCAATATTAACGTTGATTTTATTATATTTATTGATCACCATATTGAATGTTTAAAGGGAACATGTAATTGAAAATCACGCCTAATATGATAATTTGGACGACCGGTTTAGGTTCCTTTTTAATCTTGTTGTGTTAATCAAGTGATCACGATATTTTAGAATTATGTGTTGCATTAGTATTCAACCAACTTAGCCTAATGTTAGTTTGGAGCAAATTGAATCTTTGTTTACATGCCTTTGAGATCGCAGGAATAAATGTTCACTATAAGAATCGAGTAGAGGCCAATACGGGCGAATGTGACTCCATGACTCACTTCGTATCATCATCCTCGATCCTCCTTTCGTGATTCCGAACCATATGGAGTTAGTAAATGGGGTGTATCCTTCACGGGTCAATCATTGTTGCTTATCGTTGTCCCTTTATTCGTGGTTGTCTTTTATGATCTGTGAACGGTTTACAAGTTCCTTAAAAACTTGTTGGCGGCTCCCCACTTTATTTGTCCCTAATCGTATACGTCAATTCCCACTTCCTAAGAGTGCCAAGCATATTCACACATGCTTAACGTAGGAGCACTTCAAATGACACATACAATTTGGCGACTCCACTGGGGAGGATTCTTGGTTATTTATCGATTTGAGTGATCGGTATTTAATTAAGATGAGTGGATGAGACTTGAAATATTCTTGAATTGTAATCCTGTGATTAAATTGGCGTTTTTTGCATAGCATAAACATTTTTAACGTCGTATCCAGGTCTGTCTCGTAGGAAAAATTGGATAACCTGATCGTGAACGAAGAAATAGGGGCACCAGTCAGATTTCCTGACTGTCGCGCCACGGCAGAGCTTGCCGTGTCACGGCACTGGGCATCGTCATGCGGTGTTTAGCATCATGACATGGTATATTCTGCCGTGTCGCGACAGTCCTGAAATCTTTCCAGTGGCTTTATTTCTCTTCTCGCAGTCAGCTTCCTTCGATTTTTCTGAAAAAACGTGTGTGTTCTACATACGTCTTAGCCCTGGGGGATTTAAGCTTTATCAACCTAAAAACGTTCATGGAAATAAGGGTTAATCCGAGTTATTAAATCCACCCAAACCATGGAGTCGAGTTCGATTTCATCACGAACTCGCGGAGTCGCTCGTTGGCATACACCCTCAAGGGAGGCTGCCTTGCCAACGCGTCCAAACTCTTAGCCATGGTACCCTTTGACACCAAAAAGCTTGACTATAGTTGAACATAGATCTTGACCTTAGGTTGCGAACTTTTTTCGTATCATCGTGACTAAGTGCTACGTGGTTTATTTGGTGCTAACCCCATACGTGTTTGTTTATTTTGTTTTTGGACTAACCTATGACCAAGGGTTTTTTTTATTCCACATAGAATTTAGTACGGACTTAAAACGAATAAAATCTGGAAACATCACAAAACTGGACATGGAATTGTGCACTGTGTCACAGCAGATATGCCGCGTCACGGTGTGCAGTGCCGTGACACGGCGCTTTGTACCTTCTGAGGGTATGGAGCACCATGTCACGACAGTCAGCACCGTGACACGGTGCCTAGGAAAAGTCCACTGTTAGTCCTTTTTTGGTTTTTGTGTGTACTTATGTGGTTCGTATGTCCGGTTTAGTACCATGTCTAGCCGTACGGTAATAACACGCGTCCATAACCTCACTTAAACACTCACAAGTCATGTCGAGTTCACACACTTTGAGTCGCATACCATTTTTGTTCATGACTGTACATTAGGAAGGTCTTGTCTTTTTTCCGTTTTTTTAAGGGAGTAAGTCGGATGGTATCCTCCTCTACATACTTTTACTTTTTTTTAATTTTTTTTTTTTTTTTGCCTTTTTTCTTTTCCGGATGGGTCAAGGTTAAGTCTAGTCATTAAAGGTGCGTTTGTTTTTAATATCGCAACACTTGGTTAAGAAGCAAAGGTAGATTGTTACGGTTCGAATCATTACCTCAACAACCTCTTAAACCTAAGAGGCGTACAAGGAAACCTGCACAATCATCTCCACAGAATCCACCTTTGTCTCCAGTTCATTTTGAGTTCATTCCAATGGCCAGTAAGGAAGACATCGAGAACCTCAACAAGACAATTGAAACACTCGCTGCTATGGTGCAAACGCTCACTACTAAAGTCTCCACGATGGAACAAAAGAATGTCACTATCGCTGCAATGGACAAGATCAAAGAACAAGTGAGTAAGATTTCTGAAGACTTCACCTATGTGGAGAAACCTGCCACTTCTCTGAATGTCAAGTTCAAGCGTCCTGAGAAGTTTTCTACTGCTGACATTCCAAAATTCAAGCCTACTAATAACCCCATGTTTCACTTGAAGGCTTTTCTACAACTATGGATCTCAAAGGATTAAATGTAGCACTCTTCCCTACTGTGTTCCCTCTTTCGTTGGAGCATGCTTGTCAAAAGTGGTTTTACTCTTTGGATTTCAAGCATACTGCGACTTAGGAGGATGTTATTGAAAGCTTTATGAGTCGTTACAAATGTAACATCCAAGCCAAGACTTCTGAATGTGAACTCTCCATTCTCAAACAGAAAGAGAATGAAGGCTTCACTACATATCTAAACAGGCAGAGAGAAACAGCTACACTCTTGGTGGATCCTCCCAAAAAGAAGGAGATGATTCGTCTCTTCATTCAGAATTTGACCCATAAGTACAAGCAACATTTGAAGTTTCTACCTTTGAACACCTTTGAAGTTGTGTACAATATTGGGATCAATAATGAGGATGAGTTGATGAAGACTGCTGGTAGCAACAATAACAACAACAACACTTGGAAAAACAACAAGAATGACAGTCCTTCTTCTTCGTCTTCCAAGCCCAATAATTCTACCAACAATATTAACCTCAATGATGTGTTGGCTCTTAATGCTCCCACTCAGAGATTCCAAAGGCAAAGGAGGGTTTACACACCTTTCGGAATGAGCTATGACGCTGCTTTTGATCGCCTGCACAGTCAAGGATTGATCACGCCTATTGGGCCGTTTCTAGAACCCAGACCAGACAACAGAACTGCTAGCTATGACCCAAATGCTCATTGCAAGTTTCACCAAGGCAAAGGTCATACTACTGAGAAATTTTGGAAGTTGAAGGATGCAATATAAGACCTGATTGATGCTAATCAGCTTCCTGTCCCTCCAGGGGTCAAGAAGCCTAATATTCAGACAGCTCCTCTTTCTTATGCTTTGGCTATCATAGGAGATGAAGTCTCCTTTGATCCGTCATTACTTATCCAATTTGTGTATGAACCTCTACCAGAAGTTGTTTTTATTTCAAGCTATGAAGAAGTTAATGGAATTTGGGATAGCGACGACGAAGACGTCTATCTCAAAGATATAGCCTGTTCATCTCTTGGCGCTGTCAATTATGAAGACAACGAAGATGTTTGGGGGGACCTTGAGGTTAAGGTTCTCACCAGGAATGGAAGGTTACGACAACCTAATCCACCTCCACCACAAGCATAACCAATAGTTGATCCCATCAACCCTGTAAGCAACGATGTGATTAAGCAACTGCAAAAGATTAAGGTGGAAATGAATGTTTGGAAGCTTTTGGCTACCTCCCACGAGCATCGAAAGGCTGTAATGATTGCTCTTGTGAAGATAGGGGTTGATAGTGACATGACTCCTCAAGGGCTAGTCAGCTTTCTCACTACTGAATTACCAAGTACCAGCAATTTGATTTCGTTTTCTGATAAGGATTTGCCCCCGGAAGGGGATCAACATAACAAGGCCTTACACCTTACTGTGGTGTGTAGGCAGATGAATGTTCCCATGAGCCAAGTTGATAATGGCTTAACAATCAATGTATGCCCGCTGTGCACTGCGAAGAGGCTGGGCATAAAAGATGAAGAATTGATTCCCACTACTCAAGGGATTCGTGCTTATGATAATACCCGCCGTCAAGCCGTGGGTACTATCATGTTGAATATTACTACTGGAGACATTGAACCTCGCACCAAGTTTCAAGTGGTGGATATTAAGGGTTCTTTCAATTTGTTGTTAGGTTGCCCTTGGCTTCATGAGCTAAAGGCGATCCCATCATCGCTGCACCAGAAGGTCAAAGCCATAGTTATAGGGGTTCCAATCACCATTGATGCCTCTCCTATGCGCATTCAAGTCATTGATACTCCCATCGTACACGTCGAACACGATGAGGAAGATGAAGATCTCTAGGGTTTCTCTCTAGAAGACGTTCTCATGATCGAAGAAGAGGAGAAGTGTCATCTTGACTTCGATCCCTATTCGAATGCCAACATAAATACAATTATGAAGAAGCAAGGGAATTTCCCTAGAATGACCCATGGGCTTAAGAAGAAAATAGCTGAACTTTGGGGCCACCCAAGTGCACCCAAGAAAGGCACGTTTGGCTTGGGATTCAAGCCAACAAAAGAAGATATAAAACAAGCTCTATTAAAGATGAAGGCTCGCAACAATGCTCGAACCATGAAGACAGAAATGACCATGGATCCTTATCCCTTCACTCTCAATGGCCAGTACATCAAAGAAGGGGAAGACTTCCCATGATATGAATTTCCCGAGCCTTTCATCCACAATGGGAAACGTGAACCAGGGTTCGAGGTGTTCATGGATTGTGATTTCATCGACGAAGGCGATGTGTTCTCAACAGCTGAGAAACCAACTAGTCCGGGCTCTAATGATATGAATATTAATCTTCTTTTCGGGATAGAAAGGAATGAACCTAAGCACATTGACAATGATAATTCTGAGCTCATTCAAGCTGTCATGTCAAGCAAAGATTTCGACCCCTCTGAGTTAATTGTCCCAGCTGATGGTGTTCTAAAGGGGTGGCGCAAGATGGTGAAGATCACTACGCCGAGTGGAGAAAAGCTGGAAGTAACTACTAGCGAAGGCCCTATGTTTGATGAATATGAATCGTCTGGGTCCGAGTTCGAGTTTGAGTCTATTGATGAGTCTGTAGGATCTAAGGCCGACCCTCTTTCTGTTGTTGAGTCTTTTTCTGTATTTCATCCTAGTGTTAAGCCTCTTGTCAAGTCTCCTCCTCCCTCTATCCCAAATAATTCCGGTGAGGTCGTTGACCTCGCCCTCTCTGATGTAATGTTTAATGAATTCAATATGATGAGTACCTTTGCTTACAATACGAGTCGTTCCCATAAACCTGATCAATATTGCTTTGCTAATGATAAGAATGACAAAGAAATAATAAAAGCAATGGAAGAACATGAAAATAAAACTGCAATTATTGAAGATACAAAAACAGTTAATATTTCCAATGATACGACTATCAAAGAAGTTAAAATTGGATTAACACTAAGTCAAGATGAACGCAAAGAGCTAATTAACTTTCTTAGTGAATTTGTTGATGTATTTGCTTGGTCATACCAAGATATGCCAGGTATTGACAGGGATATAGCTCAACATATGATACCACTCATACCAGGTATGAAGCCTGTCAAACAAAAGCTACGCTGTATGAAACCGGATGTGGCTCTCAAAATCAAAGAAGAAAGCAAAAAGCAATTGGCTGCAGGTTTTATCAGAGTATCTAAGTATCCAGAGTGGATAGCTAATGTGGTTCCAATTCCAAAGAAAGATGGAAGGGTCAGGATGTGTGTTGATTACAGGGATCTCAACAAGGCAAGCCCAAAAGATAGGTTCCCTCTACCTCACATTGACATTCTAGTCGACAATACAACAAACCATGCACTCCTCTCCTTCATGGACGGCTACACTGGATACAATAAAGTATTGATGGCCGAGGAAGACATGGAGAAAATCGCATTCATCACACAATGGGGTACATATATACGATAATGCCATTCGGGTTGAAAAACGCGGGCTCCACCTACTAAAGAGCAGCCACAGCATTGTTACATGATATGATGCATAAAGAGGTAGAGGTCTATGTTGATGATATGATCGTTAAATCAAAAGATTGACCAGGCCACATCATTGCACTCCGTAAGTTCTTCTAACAATTCCGCAAATACAACATGAGATTGAATCCGGCAAAGTGTGCATTTGGAGTTACATCAGGAAAACTCCTTTTCTATGTGATCAGTTCTCGAGGGATTGAAATAGATCCTACAAAATTTAAAGCAATCATGACCATGCCACCACCCAAGATTGAGAAGGAGATTCGAGGTTTTATCGGAAGGTTGCAATATATAAGTAAGTTCATATCAAAACTCACTACGATATGTGAACCTATATTCAACAAGCTAAAGAAGAATGTTCCAATTACATGGAATGATGACTGCCAAAAAGCTTTCGACAAGGTCAAAGAGTCCCTGGCAAACCCACCCGTCCTAGCACTAACAATACCTGACTTTCCTCTTCGACTCTACATTACGGTCACAAGAGAAACGATGGGAGCAATGCTAGCACAAGAGATCGAAAGCAAAGAAAATACAATCTATTATTTAAGTAAGAAGCTTCAAGGTTATGAGGCCAGGTACACGCCACTTGAAAAGTTGTGTCTCGCACTTGTGTGGGCCGCATAAAAGTTAAGACATTACATGCTCACTCATATTTTTCATGTTGTGTCAAGGATGGATCCTCTCAAGTACTTGTTCGAAAAGGCAACACTCAAGGGCATATTATCAAGGTGGATAGTCAACCTTGCTCAGTTTGACTTGAAATTCGTACCACAAAAGGCCATCAAAGGTTCTGCAGTTTCTGACTTCTTAGCAGATTTTCCACTGAAAGAAGTTGAGAAAGAAGAAGAAGAGTATGATTTCCCTGATGAGAATCTAATAATGACCGAGGATGATAGCTGGATGCTCTATTTCGGTGGAGCTTCGAACCAAAAGGGTTGTGGCATAGGAGTCTTGCTTGTATCACCCAACGAAGAACACATCCCAATTTTCATGAAGCTCGATTTTGATGTCACCAACAATGCTGCAGAATATGAAGCATGCATCTTGGGATTAGAAACAGCTGTGGCCTTGGGAATTAAGAAGCTCAAAATCTACGGCGATTCGTCACTAATTATCAACCAGATCTCCAAGAGATGGAAAGTGAGAAGTGAAGGTCTCGCTACGTATCAAGCTCATCTGAAAACTCTCACGGAGCAACTAGATGAAGTGGAATAAATATATTTTCCTAGAGAAGAGAATCAGTTTGCCGACGCACTAGCTAAGTTGGCATTAATGGTGCGAATTCCAAGGGACACAATCCGAATGCCATTGACCATAGAAAGAAGATATGAGCCGGTTTATGTTCATGCACTTGATGATGAACAAGAATCACAAGAAGAAGATGAAGAACCGTGGTATACAGACATCCTTAACTATGTAACGAAGGGAGAATACCCTCCTAACACTGATAAAAGGGCACGCCGTGCTTTGAGGCTCCTGGCCTTACAATATGTGCTCATCAGGGGAGGACTCCACAAAAGGACCGCACAAGGGAGAAATCTCTTATGCATAGCTAAGAAAGAAGCATATAGAACCATGGATAATCTTCATGCTGGAGTATGTGGAACGCATATGAATGCTAAGATGTTAGTCTAAAAAATTCAACGACAAGGTTATTATTTGACTACCATGGAGAGAGAATGTCACGAATATGTCAAGAAATGTGTGAAGTGTCAAGTCTACGCAAATTTACAGCACGTTCTATCTCCATTTCTTTACACATACACTTCTCCATGGCCTTTCTCTACTTGGGGAATTAACATCATTGGGAAGATAACACCACCAGGACAAGGCACAAAACATCATAAAGGAATTTTTTAAGATGCCCCTTTTGTGTTTACTAATGATTGTTTGCTAGCATTTGATAGGTTGAAGGAAGCCTTAATTTTGGCTCCTATCATTCAACCCCCTAATTGGGAGCTTCCTTTCGAGCTTCTGTGTGATGGTTTGGATTTTTCCGTTGGGTTCGTTCATAGGCAAAGGAAGGAAAAGAAGCTCCATGCTATCTATTATACTAGCAAAACATTGGATGAGGCACAAAGAAATTATACAACCACGTAAAAGGAGTTTCTAACCATTGTTCATGCAATTGAGAAGTTTAGGTCCTACTTGTTGGGTTCTAAAGTCATAGTCTTCACTAACCATTTGGCCTTGAAGTACCTCTTGTCCAAGAAAGAACCAAAGCTAAGATTAATACGGTGGGTCTTGCTCTTGCAAGATTATGACATTGAGATTAGAGACAAAAAGGGTGCCGAAAATGTTATGATCGATCATCATTCACGGTTGCCTATCTTTGTAAGTGATCTTGATAACTTGCTAATTGATGACTCATTTTTGGATGATCAACTATTATTTGCTATCCTTCAAGCACTGGCACCATGGTTTGCAGACATTGCAAATTATTTGTCTTGCTCTATTCTTCCTCCCAACCTCACCTATCAACAAAAAAGGAAGTTTCTTCATGACATTCGCCAATACTTTTGGGACGACCCCTTGCTCTTCAAACAAGGCATTGATGGCCTTTTTAGAAGGTGTGTCCCAGATGATGAGATTGGATGTGTTATTACAATGTGTCACTGCTTACCATGTGGAGGGCGTATGAGTGCTAACAAAACCTTGGTGAAAATCTTGCAATGTGGTTTCTATTGGCCTACAATGTTCAAAGATGTGTGGGCGTGGTGAAGGCTTGTGACCAGTGTCAAAGAACCAGCAATATTTCAAGAAGAAGTGAAATGCCTTTGAACAACATTCTTGAGTTAGAGATTTTCGATGTATACGGCATAGCCTTTCTCGACTTCTTTTGGGAATAAATTCATTCTTGTGGCCGTCGATTACGTGCCAAAGTGGGTAGAAGCGGTTACATTTCCTGCTATTGATGCTAAGGTGGTGGTAAAGTTATTCAAGAAGGTAATTTTTCCAAGTTTTAGGTTCCACGCGTCGTCATTAGTGATAGAGGTTTGCATTTTGCAAAGCGGTCCTTCCAAGATCTCTTTGAGAAATACGGTGAGAGGCACAAGGTGTCATTGGCCTACTACCCACAAACAAATGGTCAAGCCGAGATTTCAAATCGGGAGATAAAAAAGATATTAGAGATGACGGTGGATAGGTCTAGAAAGGATTGGGCTACGAAACTAGATGATTCTCTATGGGCCTACCACATTGCATTCAAACTCCCATTGAAACCACACCCTACAACCTTGTATATGGGAAATTATGCCATTGGCTGATAGAACTTGAGCATCATGCTCATTAGGCTATTAAAATATGAACTTTGACCTTAAAAGTTCCAGTTAAAAGAAGTTTCTTGACCTCCATGCCTTGGAAGAGTTAAGATTGGATGCATACGAGAGTTCACGGATCTACAAAGAAAAGAGCAAGGCTTGGCATGACAAGCATATCAACAAAAGGGAGTTCAAGGAAGGTGACAAGCTCTTGCTATTCAATTCCCGATTGAAGTTGTTTCCGGGTATGCTAAAATCAAGATGGAGTGGGCCCTTTACCGTTAAGAAGGTATTTCCATATGGTGTAATTGAAATCTCCAATGACAATGGTGAACCGCTTAAAGTGAATGGCCAAAGGTTAAAGGCATACTTTGACGGTTTTGTGCATGAAAAAACCAAGGTTGTTCAACTTGATGAGTTTGATGTTCCTCACTCACTTTGACCCCGCAATGTCGTCAAGCTAGTGACGTTAAAGAAGCGCTTCCAAGAGGCAACCTGAGTTTCTTGCTCTCTCTCATTACCTATTATTTCATTCTTATTATTTTTATTTTACTAACTTTTCTATTTTAATATCTTTTGTAGGTATTTGATGAAAAGATAAGAAAAAAAATTAGGATTAAAGTAAGAAAAAAAATAAATAAAAAAAGAACTGTGTAGCATCAAGTCTGCACGGACCTGTAGAACATCGCACATCCGTGCAGAGTCAGGCTGGACCGACTAGTAGCTGAATAAGAAAATTCCAAGTTTTGGCATGGACATGCCAAACTCAGCACGTTCGAACATCGAGGGCATGCCAGACCTTGCACGTCCATGCCGAGGGTTGCACGTCCGTGCACACTTAGGCAGAAGTAACAATCAACTCTGACTGAGGTTGCACATCCGTGCAGCCCCAGCTAGTAGACGCATGGTTTCTTCTTCATAATTTTTTTTTCTCATATCTATCTTTCTTCTCCATGATTCCTCTCTCTCTAAACTCTTTCCTCCTCCTTCATACTCCCACTTAAATCACCTCATACACTCAAATCTCCACCCAAATTCATCAACATATACCAAAATCTACACTCCTTTTCAATAAATTCACAAACTACTACTCCTTTTCCATCTTTAGACCCAAAAATCACCCAAAATTTTCAAAACCCTAACTCTAAAAATTAATTGGAAAAATTGTCAAAAATAATACAACCTTTGAGCATTCTGCCAAAAACAAGTCAATCTTTTCATTATTTTGAAATAGTACAAACTTTAAGGGGTATCCGCTTTAAACAAGTTATGACCTGTTGTTGACTTGATTAGTAGGTATATGGGACACATGTGATTGGGTTAAAAGTTTAATTTGTTTTTTTTATTTAATATTTTTAATTTTTAAAAGGCAATAATATTAATTTGTTATTATTATTTTAAAAAATAACCCCTTCCCCTCTCTGCCAAGCTTCCATCACTTGTTCCTCGATGTCCGATTCTCCAGCGACCGCCTACCAGCGCCACATTCGCCTCATCGCACCAGAATCGCTGAGCCCACCGTCATCTTGACCCCTCCTATTACCCAGTCTTTTACAGTTTCATGACTCATTCTCTCCCTCTCTCATACAATTGTACTCTGGGAGTACCATTGCTTCTTTGCCTCATGAAACCCATCTCAATTTCATCCACAACGAAATAAAGAGTACTATTGTAAACTTTTCCCTAAATTAATCAGAAGATAGGAAGTTAAATTAGGATCCAAAAGACCAAAACTCTAGAAGTCATGAAAACCATGAAATTGCCTTTAGTATTGTGGCATTTATTAGAAATTGTCCTCGTTGAATTAAAATCTTAATTTATGGGTACTTCACTTTGACCCTTCAAATGCCAATATTAGTATATCACTATTCATTTTTTTTCGTGAGTCGTCCTCTGTTCTTTTTCCTTGGCTTCTGAGTTTATGTCATATTCCATTATTTTCAGATTTTTGTGTGATTTTCAATTTTGACAAACGAAGTTCTTTTGTTGACATAATTGATATTTTTGTGTTATGTGTTGTTTAAATTCCTCACTTTAAGAAACTATGTTTCGGGGGGAAGGGGGAGAGCGACGACCGGCAACAGAGGTGGGGGAAAGGGCGTGTTAAAAAAAATTATTTGTTGGCTGGTCTTAAAAAAAAATTATCAAATATTTGTTGGTTGGTGAATAGTGATGGAGGTCGTGAGGTTGGTCTTAACAAAAAATTATCAAATATTTTGTGAACTGATTTTAATAATTTAATTAAGAGTTATTTAAGAAATTAACCATACTTAAAATTTTTGTTAGGAGTTAATTAGATTATTAAACAATTTTATCAATAATAAAAAAAAAGTAACCGGTTCTCCAGGTTGTAGGGAAATTATCTTCTTTAAAGCGGATACCCTTAAAGTTAGTGTTATTTAGAAAAAATCGAATTCGACTTGTTTTTAGCGGATGGTTGAAAGTTTGTATTATTTTTGACAATTTTTCAAAATTTATTTGGGGTTTTCTTATGGGTTGAAATTTAAGGCAATTGGTTGAAGGAGAGGACTCAAGCAAGCATAAGGAAGGTTAAAAAGGTTCATTTGCGGTTTTTACACCCAAGTTAACCTCAGTATAATCGTTCCTTCCCTTCACTACTCTCTTGCTTAAAATCTTGAATGTTGTGTATTAAATTTCTTGAAAAGGTTGTTTGAATTTGTTGTGTGTGAATGATTGTTGATATATGTTAAGCACTTGTGAATTTTGAAGTGTTTTTTGAATGTTGTGAGAATTGGATTTTGAAAGTAAGTGTGAAATTGAGGAGTTCATTTTGTGAATGAAGAGCATGCTTGTTTAAGTAGGTTGTTGTGATGATTTGTTTGACAAGAATACATGAATTTTCCAAAGATTGATGTTGAATTGTTGAGAATTAAAGTGGTAAAGCCCATCTTGGTTATATTTGTGACTTGCTTGAATTTGATCATAGGTGGTGGACTTAAATCCCTAACTTGGTTTGTGTGGTCCTTTTTGGTGTTGTTTGAGCCTCGGATTGTTATCTTAATGGACCTAGGGTCATTTATGTGTTTGGTGTGGTGATTGCTTTGTTGTGGTGTGTTTGATTGCTCTATACAAGGACCAACCATGTCTAGAAGGAACCTCCCTAGAAACACCGACCCTAGATACCGAAACCCATCGCCTCCTTCTCTCGTTGATCCACCACAAGTGGATACAATGGGAAAAATCTTCAATGACCCGGCGTTCTTGGTTAATTTCCTTAGAAACAGTCGTAGGAGGTGAATTAGGCCCACCAAATTCTACAATGACGAGGTAGCCGATACCTTAGGGGTAGGGGGAATGTTAGGATGTTATTTGAGGGTTCCGACCTAAGTCCTTAGCTAGATTTGCATGCCCAAACATATAGGAGACTAACCCTTGAATTCCTCTCCACCCTTTATGTGCACCGAGACACCACTAGGACCCCCCACTATATGACCTTCCACCTCATGAATGCCAACCACAAAATGACCATAAGGAGGGTAAATCAAGCTTTCGGGTGGCCCGCAACTGGAACCATCAGACTTATGGATAGGTACCCCCGTAATTATAATGCAAGGGATTTTTAGAGAAGGATCTCGAGGCTTTTTGAGTATAACCCTAGGTCCGATAAGGCCCCAACCATTATCCACCCTACTTTTAGGCTCTCTCAGCGTACTATAGCAAACACAACGTTTGCTAGGGGTGATAGTTCGGGGGTGGAGTCCACAAGGGAGCTTTACTTCCTTTGGCACCTGAGTAAGAGGAACACTGCTTTGGATGTGGGGTCTTGGCTGGTAGACCACCTTGGGGATGTTGCCACGGGATCCGATAACATCACCATAGGTGGCATTATTACCATTATTGCTGCTGCTCTTAACTTTGATTATTTAAATCAAGAGATTGTTCTAGGGCCGACATAGTTGGACATGCAGTGTTGAGGACCATGAAGTGGCTCAGGGACGCAAAAGGGACCCATCCCTACTTGTGGTTGGTGATTAGGCGGCCCTATGCCTACCTCCCCGACCCGAAGAGCACGTCCATCTACGACCAAAGTAACTAAGTCTTTGAGAAGGACTTTCCTTGGGCTCCCGATGAAGAAGGAGAAGAGCAAGAGCAACAAGAACAACAACCAAAACAAGAGCAATAAGAGCAACAACATCAACAACAACAACAACAACAATTTATCAACAACAATTTTAGCAACAACAATTTGATCAACAACACAAGAACCAATAAGGGTACCAAGAGGGATACCAAGGCCAAGGGGTGGGTGAAAATAACTCATACCTATCATTTGAGCAACAAATCGCCAACATGAATGCGGGTTTCAACCGCATGAAACCCGCATGACCACCGAATTTGAGACAATGAGAAAGTCAAGCGAATACTTGAGGACCTTATACGACAATATGAGGACAAGCTTTGAGGGTCTTTGATCGAAATTGGGCGAATTCTGCAATGTGTACCGACATCTATACCCCGGGGGCTCAAGCTCTCAAGGGGGCCCGAACCAATTATTTAGTTTCTTCCTCCCCTTCTCTTTGTGCTTACATTGCTTTAACATTGAGGACAATGTTTATGATAGCTTGGGGGGGGGGGGGAGTGTTTTCTCATGTGCCATTGATTCATGTTGTGTTCTCGTGTTTGCATGTTGAATTTTCATGTTGTTTGTTCCCTTTCCCTAACATCCAAATCCCTTGAATCCAAATTTGCTCCCTTTGAAATCCAATACCCTAAATCCAAATCTCTTATCTTGTGAATACTTCTCTTCTCTCCTTATTTAGATGTATATTTATGTTTTATTTTAATTCTTAGCTTAGCTTAATGTTGTAAATATTCTTTCTTTCTATAAAAAAAAAAAAAGAAACTGAAAAACAAAAAGTGCCCAAGGATGAGACTCAAATGACGATGCTTATATGTTTTGCTTGCTTGACTCTTGAGTGATGAGTATAAGTTCATTTAGAAGGGTGTATGCAAGAGTTGGGGTCATTTAAAGGTCTATTAATCTTGATTGCATTAGAGTATATGAAATAAAAACCGATAAATGTTCAATTGCACATCTAGCATAGGATACTGTCTAAATTTGCCCAAAGTAGGATATGTTTGAATCGAATTGCGGTCCCTTGTGCCCTTAATGTGCCTCCTTTCCTCCTCTAAATGAAACTCTATTAGGGAATTAGTTCTGCTTGTATCATGTGTAATAAGTGGCATAATAAGCCACACTTTTTGAATAAAAAAAGAGCCGCTCACAATTAAAAGAGGCGAGGGCAATGAATTTTGAAAAAAAATAAATAAATAAAAGTGAAGAGCACAAAATAGAAGGGAGAACAAAAACTGCCCCAAAATTCTAAAAATTTTTATTTTATCTTCTTTAGAGGTCAACTTGTGGATGTCTCCCACACAATGTTTACTATGTTGTTTCTTGTAAAATGCCCGAGTTAGAGTGTAGTTAAGAGGCTTTGGGTGTGCATTTTGGGAGGTGGACTAGGATTTTGTGATTTTATAACTAAAAGAGGGCTTGTTACAACTTTGGAATATCCAGATGTGCTCTAATGAACTAGTAAAAGGTCTAAAGAAGTATCTTAGTGCAACCTTGATTAGTTCTCCTCTTTACCCCCAACTCATGTGTACATTTGTATGATTGGTAATTCTTAAAAGTTTCTCACTTGTCTTGCTTGTGATTTATATCCCGATTAGTTGACTTAGGTGATAAAACATTGGAATTTGAGTAACCATTGATGGTTTGTTGTGGTTTTTGTGTGAATTGTGGATTAAGCTCAATGGAGACCCTCACGAGATTAAAACTCATCCCGTAAGGCGACTTGTTGGTTTAAGTGGCTTCTTACTTGAGCTAAAAGTGATTCATGTTTGCTATAGTGTTGTTTGCTTGCATTTCTCCCCTTCCTTGTTGACTTTCCTTGTTTTGGTACTAGTTAGTTCTTTCCCCATTTGGGATTGTTTTGATTATTTTGCTCGGGACGAGCAAAAGCTTAGCTTGGGGGAATTTGATAGCTTCCTATTTAATATGATTATAAAGTGGTTTTGAGCCTTAAATGTGTGAGGAATTAATGTTTTAGCGCATTAATCACTTTATTTTTATGCGTTTTTGTTTATTACGTGCTTCACGGGGTTGTTATTATTTTTGCTGACATTTTAGGTCCCAAGATTGAATTAAAGAAGCATCCCAGGAAGTAAGGAAGGAATTTAGATCAATGAAGAAAAAAAGTGAAGCAAAAATAAAGAAGAAAGGAACAAGATTGAAGAAAAAGGTGAAGAAAAAGCCTTCAAAGACCTTGCATGGCCGTGCCAGACCTTGATCAGGACATACTAACTCGGCATTTCAGAGCTTGCACGGCCGTGCAGAATTAAGCATGACTGTGCAAGATTCTCTGCAGTTCTGCGCCGAACCCTGCACGTCCGTGCACAGTGTCTGGGTTCATAACAGGAGCTACTGATCCTTCATTTCAAGATCTGCACGTCCGTGCATATGTTGGCACGTCCGTGCAGGTGCAGGGTGCCAAAACAGTAGCTACTCTTTCAGTTTTCAGGTCTTTCATGGCCGTGCAGAAGGTGCCACGTCTGTGCCAAACCTAGCACGTCCGTGTAGACCTGCAGTCGAGCCCGATTCTTCTTTTCTCCGTCCTTTTTATTTGGGGGTCTTATAAATACCCCCTTGAGCTCATTTGTACAGACATCTAAGTTTTTATAGCTTTTCTCTTAGTTTGTAATCATTGAACAACAAAACTCTCAAATCATTAGTTAGATTTTAATTATTAGCTTAGAAAATTCAATTTCAATCATTATAGAGGACAAGATTCCACCATTGTTGTTCAAGTTTGAAGCTTCTAATAACTATTTCTTACTCTTCTTTTCTATTTCTCCCTACTTTGTTGTTAATTACTTGCTTAATTCTTGCATGCTTAGATTGTTAATTAGTTTAATTTTTAGTTTCAATTTGTTCATGAATTGCTTAAACCCTTTAATTGCTTTAATTTCCATGGATTGTGAGTAGTCTATTTTCTAAGGTTTGGGTAAAACCCTCAATGTAGTCACAAAGAATTTATTGCATGTGCTAACTAGTTAATTATTGGGTTGTAATTAGTTGAGCTTAAGTGGTTTCATTGTTAGTTCTTGCATTTGGCTAATGTTAGGACTATTTATCTAAGCTTTCTTAACGAAGGATAGGGAGATAAACTTTAGTTAGCTCCATTATGCTTAATTGACCTGAAATGCCATGAGAATAGGAATTTCCAGTCAAGGGAATGTTTTTGTCATCGTGACTATGCTTTAACACTTGCTCGCCCAAATGTGTCTCCCCAAAACCAAACCCAGTGATGAATACCTTTCACGTCATTTGATTATCAAATGAAGTGAAAGTGTGGAAAGTCTAGTGATGTGGATGTTTTTATTAAAATATCTCTCTTTCTTTTTTTGAAAACATTTCTTTTCTTACTCTATTTATGAAAATAGCCAGTCCAATTTAGTTTGGTCCATAATGAGGGTCCAATAATAGTGTAGTTGGGTTGGGCTCGAAAAGAGCTTTCCAACGATATATTATAAGCCCAATTCCGATGAATAATGAGGAAGTTATCGCCTAAATATTAAATTGGGCTCGAAATGGTTTTATATGCGGCTCGATGATCTAGAGGAGGACCTATTAATTATTATTTCTAAGGTTATTAGGATTGATTTTAATCTTCTAAAATATTTAGAAGGTTCTTTTTAATTCTAATAAGATTATGATTGATAATTATATTTTAAAGAATTTTATTTGGAATAAAATAAGTATTTTATGATAAACCTGATTTTAATTTGATAAACACGGAATTTGCTGCTTAATCTTAAGAAGAGGATTCCATACAAAAGCGCGTTTTATCTTTTAATTAGCGCCAAACGACAAAGCCTGTCGGCTGGCACTAACATCTGTCGGCTGGCGCTGATGTCTGTCGCCTGGCGACAGATGCCAGTTTTATTTCGAATAGGACTTGATTTGTTTCCGGACTATTTTTCTATAAATAGGGGTCGTATCTCCCCGTTTCAACAATCATCAACAATCATTCCCAACGATCTAATTCTAATTCTCTCTCTCTCTTCTTTTTCTAAACCTTCCCTCATACAAAATTCCACATTCACGAGTCTTAGACACACCTAGCCAAGTTCGAAGTTGCCTTCGCCCTAGACGTGAAAGGTTGATAATTTCTGAGGGTTTGGTCCCAAATCTCTATTTCAATATTAATTTAATTGTTTATTATTTTCCTTGAAGTTACCAACGTGTGTATTTTGTTATTAGAAAGAGATACGGGGCATCGAAGTAAGTAATTTAATTACTCTTTTTGATACAGAAATCATGCTTAGATTATTTTGTTAATTCCTAGTATCATGTTAGGATGTTTTGTTGCTTCCTAGTATCATGTTTAGAGTTAACTAATATTTTTGATATTATGTATGTTTATGATGCTTCCTATTTCTTTCCTAATATCATGTTAGTGTCATGTTAGGGCTAATTGACCTTTAATGTTTAGTGACATGCTAGGGTTTGTTATTAATCTTGTTAGTATCATGCCTAGGATCTTGCTAATAATATTATTAAGCTTTATTGAGATTAAGATTATGATTATGATTGTTATTGTTGCTTGGTATATATTTATTGTTATTGCTTGATCACGACCTCTCTTGCAGGTTTAAAGGGAGTTTGTACTTGTAATCACGCTTAATAAGATAATTAATAATCTTGTTTAGGCTAATATGATTATAATTCAAGTGATCGGCAATAATAGCTTTGTTTGTGCATTAAATTCAACCAACATAAATTAAACAGGTTTAGGGTTAACCTATTGATTGCATGTTAGTCAGAAAGCGCACATGAATATGAGAAGAATAAAGTAGAGGCCTATTATTAGGGCAGGTTCAATCTATTTTAGGTTGGATTTGTGCCTTCATCACCGAACTTCCAGTCATGGTTCCAGACCTATTGAAGTTAGCGATCTCATGGATCGTGAAGGGGTGTAACCTTCACCCTCTGAACGGTTTACAAGTTCCTAAAACTTGTTGGCGACTCTTTTACTCTAGCTTCCTTCCCTTTAGACGCTACCATGCTTAAGTGTATGGTCACAGTGGGGTCAAGTGTGGGATGCTTGAAATATTCCCTACACTTTATGCTTTGTAACCACGAGAGTAGGTTATATTCATGATTCAAGTAATCCATCTAGCTTGATAGAGTAGTTAGGTACCTTAGATGACTTCCCCTATTTTATCCCCTTAATTCACCTTGATTGTTGCACGCTAATTGTGATTTGTGACGAAGTTGAGTGGTATTGTAACACCCTGTTCTTTTAAAACTGGAAGCGTTAGTGGAAATACGCCTGAAAAGGAGACTAATTAACTTCGATTGACAAAGTCAAGCTTTACCTAGGTCTAAAAGTTAAATTTGAGCCATTTAAACATCAAATTAAGTTATTTTAACCTAAGCGCAAACTAAGTGATGAAATAGAAATAAACAAACGATCATAAACTTAAACAAATCAATTACATTCAAAAGTCAAGCGCAGAACAACCCTTATTGGCCAAACTGAAATCAATCTAAAAACAAAGTCAAAGCACTTAAACAATCAACTAACAACAAAGGCATACAAGCCCAAAAGTTAGGTTTGAAACTCACAATTCCCAACCCATCGTCACATAGATCAAATAAACAAATAGAACGTGCAAATTACAACAACGTTCCACAATAAGTGGGCAGCAACTAGCAATTCTCCCTCAAATCAGAAATAGGAGATTTCAGACTTAAATTAATCAAAAGAAACCAAAATCACAAATAACTTGCAAACTCAAATGAAGTCACTTAAAACCATAAAACTATGAAATATTTCACAATAAACTTAATGAGAAATTGATATTAAATCACTTAATTTCAATCATAATTTATATAAACATCAAAATAACTAATAATTTCATAGTTTCAATATTTCAAACTCAAAAACATTTAAAACACCAGAACTGGCATGGAGGGAACGCTAGTGGCATAGCAATCCACTTCCTAAGGTTTGCCAGGACGAACCTCCAGTCATCTCGCAAAGACTGTGTCTAAGATTGGCTAAACTCTGGCTATGGGTAGATTCCAATCGGCCTCACACTACCCTCGGACGACAACAATTAACCCAGGTTGAGCTACCTAAGACTCATAGTCAAGGTAGTTAGCATGTTCATTAACCATCGGGAAACAACTCGGCCTCACACCCGACTATGGCCCCACACACAATTCAAAAATCTCTTAAAATACTTAATATAATATATTTCACTCAGAAAATATGTAGAGAAGCCCAAATGGTCTTAAACTCAATTCAAACTACATAAGAAAATCATATTTCTTAAATTCAATTGAAACTCCAATTTAAAATGCATTTCAACTTAATAAATCACAAAAGGTATCGTTTGATTTCGGGAATTTAATTAATTATCAGAAATCAACAATTAATTGCATTCACAACTCTTGGCAAAGTAATACTAAAGACAATGTTATTCTTCTCTAAAGCATTACGACGTCGACAATACAATTACAACTCACACATATTCAAACGTACATCAAAATATCTTACCTTAGGGGTTTATCATACCCAAACATTCACACATCACTTATTTAAAATATAATTTCAACTAATATATAATAGTTATAATAAAAATTCCATAAATTCATTTGATAAAACCAAAAATCCAAACTACAATTTCATAAAACAACCAAAACAGGGTAGCAACATACAAGTCTAAAAATCATCATAAAAACCAAACCAAACTGTAGAAACCTGATTGTGTCTCCCCAAAACCAAACCCAGTGATGAGTACTTTTCACGTCATTGATATAGAATGAGGTTAAATGTGAAAGAGTCTCGTGATGCACCTCTTTTTAATAAAAATACCTCTTTCTGTTTTTCGAAAATATTTCTTTTCGTACCTTATTTACGGAAAATTTCCTGTCTAATTTAGTTTTTTCCATGATATAGGCCCAATAACAATGTAGTTCGATGGGGCTTGAAAAGAGCTTTCCAACGATATATTATAAGCCCCATTCCGATGAATAATGAGGAAGTTATGGCCAAAATACTATATTTGACCCAAAATGATTTTATATATGGCCCAATGATCAAGTGGAGGGCCTATTAATAGTTATTCCTAAAGTTATTATAATTGAATTTAATCTTCTAGAATAATCTAGAAGGTTATTTTAAGTTCTAATGGAATTAGGATTAATAATTCTACTTTTATTTTATTTAGAAAAGATAAAGAATTTAGTATGGATAAAACGAATATTTTAATGATAAACTGATCTTAAATTAATGATAAACACGGAGTCTAGTCGTCTAATTATATTAGGGGAAGGACTCCGTATAACTGTTTTATCGTAGCTGCACCATCGCACTGCAAGGAGTTTATCGCGGCGCGATAGGCTTATCCCATCGTGACAGGCCTATTGCATCGCGATAGCTCTATCGCATCGCGATAGCTCTATCGCATCGCGATAGAGGAAGTTTTACTCCGAGCCAAATTCTGACTTTTTTCTAGACCTTCTGGATGTTGATTTCCTCCGTTTTAATCATCAACATCATCAACAATCATCTTTCTATTCCATTATCTCTCTCTCAAAGCTAGAAACTTATTCTTTCTCCCTTTTTCTAAACCTTTTCAAAACACCATACGTCCATCACGAGACTTAGATACACCTAGCCAAGCTCAAAGTTGCCATCGCCCTTGACGTGAAAGATTGATAATTTCTGAGGGTTTGGTCCCAAATCCCTATTTCAATTATTCAAATTAATTGTTTGATTTAATACTTTCATTGAAGTTACTAACGTGTGTATTGTTTTGATAGAAAGAGATACGAGGCAACAAAGTGAGTAATTTCAATTGCTCTATTTCTTTAGAAAGCATGTTTATATTATTTTAATTCCTAGTATCATGTTAGAATGTTATTTATTGCTTTCTAGTGTCGTGCTTGGGTTGCTTCATATTTCTTCTATCATGCTAGTATCATGTTAGAGCTAAAGCTTTGATTTTTATCGTTTAGTGACATGATAGGATTTGTTAATAATCATGTTAGTATCATGCCTAGTGTAGGGAATATTTCAAGCATCATGATAACCCCAAACTTGAACCCCACTGTGATCATACACTAAAGTACGGTGGCGTTCCAAAGGGAAAGACAAAGAGCAAAAAGAGTCGCCAACAAGTTTTAGGAACTTGAAAACCCAAAAGACAATCCAAAAGGACCATCAACTACTCCATAAGGTCTAGAACCAAACAGGGTCCGGGGATGAAGGTACGAATCCAATCTACAAAAGAAAGGACCCGCCCTATAAAATAGGCCTCTACTTTGTTCTGCTCGTATTCATGCGCGCTTTTCGAATAACATACAAACATTATATTAATCCTACCCTGTTTAATCTATGTTGGTTGAATATTAATGCACAAATAATACTATTATTGGCGATCACTTGAGTTAAAATCACATTAGCCTAAACCAAATTATTAATTATCTTATTAAGCGTGATTTCAAGTACAAATTCCCTTTAACAATCATAAAAAGATGTGATCAAGCAATAACAATATATAATCAAGCAACATAATAATAATAAATAAATAATAATAACGATAATAATAGCATGATAAGACACAATAAAGCTCAATAATAATAGCAAGATCCTAGGCATGATACTAACAAGATTAATAACAAATCCTAGCATGTCACTAAGCAATAAAGATCAAAGCTTTAAACCTAACATGGTACTAACACGATACTATAAAGGATAAAGGCACCCTAAACATGATACTAGAAAGCATAAAATAACATCCTAACATGATACTAGGAATTAATCAATAATAAGCAGGCAATCTACATTGTGAAAGAAATAGGAAGTAAGCTAATCTACTTACTTTGAAGCCTCGTACCTCTTTCTAATAACAAAATACACAAGTTAGTAACTTCAATGAAAATAATAAAGAATTATTAAAGAATTAAAATCAAATAAAGTTTAAGTTTAGACTAGTTTTGGACCAAACGCTCAGAAAATATCAAACCTTGCACGTCTAGGGCGAAGGCAACTTCGAACTTGGCTAAGAGACTCTAAGTCTTGTGAATGCGGAATTGTGTTTTGTAAAAAGCTAGTTTAGAAAGAGAGAACGAAAAGAATTGAGAAAGAGAATTGAGAATATTGATGAAAGATGATGGTAGATATTGATTTTTGAAAACAGGGATTCGGACGCTATTTATAATGAAAATAATCCGGAAAAACATAGAATTTGATAAGGAATAAAACTCCACGCTGTCGCCAGGAATTGACTCTGTCGCGCGGCGACAGACTTGTCGTTTGGCGACAGCCTGTATTAGCGCGTTTTTCTTCACGCGGAATCCGATCTTTAATCAACTTGATCTACGGAATCCGTACAGAAGATAAAATATATTTTTAAGATAATAAAACCATATTTTATTCCAAATAAAAATCTTTTAAAAATAATTAATTATTAAATCTAACAATATTAGAATTAAAAGGAACTTTCTAGAAACTTCTAGAAAACTATAATTAATCCTAATAATTTTAGGAATAATAATTAATATTGGGCCCAGTTTAGATCATTGGGCCGTATTAAAATAAATAACCGAGCCCAGTTTAGTATTTTGGCCATAACTTCCTCAATATTCATCGGAATCGGGCTTATAATATATCGTTGGAAAGGTCTTTTCAAACCCCATCCATCTACACCATTATTGGACCCTTATCATGGACCAAAATAAACTGAAATGGACGTTTTCAAATAAATAAAGTCATTTTCAAAAACAGAGAGAAAAGAATTTAATTAAAACTAAACCGCAACACTTGACTTTCGAACCACTTTCACCTAATTCGATAATAACACAACGTGCAAGGCGTTCATCACCGGGTTTGGTTTTGGGGAGACACAAATGGGTGTCTACAGAAGCCCCCACTTTGACTGAGTTTGGCGAAACTTATGTTTCGAAAAACGAGAGTCAAAGTATCGATAGGGACGGAGAATGATTCAAAACGTTCTGCGATTCCAAATCATTCTTATAACGCCGATACCTGCAAACTAATCGTTAGTTAAACAGATAAAAGAGTTAAGAAACGCGTATCTTGCACCGTCGAGCACACATCTCTAAAAGTAACCGTATTGTTGTTGCTTCATATGTTGTTTGTGACAACACCCACAGTGCTTCGTGAACGCCATCCTTGAAGATAACCATATGTCGTCGCCTTCAATATTCTTGGTAACAATCCTCCACAGTATTTCGGGAACATCGTCGAAAATAACTGTATGTCGTCATTTCCTGGGTGTGGCCATATGTCGCCACAGCAGTATGTCGCCGCTATAGACAATCTCTTCTTTACCTTGAGGGACCGCCGAAGGTGGCCTTGCTTCGCCATCTCCACCATTTGTGACACTACCTCGTCACGACCGTACTTCGCCGCTAAACAATTTCCCTTTATGTTGAGATATTGCCAAAGAATCACTTTACCTATTGACCCTTAATATCATTATTTATCATTGTTTTTTTATATTTGTGCCAGTACTTTGGTGCTTTTGCCTTTGTAAACCATTACTTTGGTGCCTCTACTGAACCATTACTTCGATGCCTTGAACCAATATTTCGGTGCATTGAACCATTATTTCGGTGCCTTGAACCATTATTTCGGTGCTTTGAACCATTATTTCGGTGCCTTGAACCATTATTTCGGTGCTTTATTATGAGCCAGTACTTAGGCGCTTTAAGCTAAAGCGAGACGATCTTTCATCAAGTCGATCACTCAGTGCATTTTGATCAAGCTGACTAAATCATGTCCATTTGCTCAAAGGGGCTAACTGGCGTACCAAGGAACCCAAATTACTAAAATGGACCCACAAAACCATAAGGAAGAGCCCAGCACTCTGTCGCCGCTCCTGCGCTGACCAGAAGTGCCTGTCGCTAGCTTTTGCATCTGTCGCCGCGCGACAGAGTCAGTCTCCTCGCGACAATTCTGTCGTTTGGCGACAGAATCGGGGTTTTAAACCCGTCTTCTTCTTCTTTCTCATTTCGCTGCTCTGCTTCACAAACTTCGCGAAAAAACTTCAAATTACTCGTTCTTGCTCATTTCTCAACCAAATTCGCTCAAACTTGTTGCAAATCGAAGCTTTTCTCATCTATTTTCCCGATCTATGTAAGTTTTGCTCAAACTCTACTCGGTTTTTGATGAATTACGTGTTCTAATTCGCGAATTTTCCGAAAAATTCGAAAATCATTTTGCTTAATTTGCTTTGCTCGTTGAATTTTATGCCTTGAATTTGTTTAATTATGCTTGTATATTACTTTGGGAGTATTTTGAGACTTGTTTGACCCAATTTGGTGAAGAAATAAGCAATTCACCATTGTAGGACCTCTTAAGGTCGTGAAGAACAATGGGGGTCGTTCTTTGCATTTTGACTGCTTTTACTTGTACAATTTGTCACAATATTCATCATATGTTTGCAAGAAATTGCTTATTTGCTCAAAGAAACACTTCCATGCTTGTTTGAGATTTTGCTCTGTTTTAGTACTACGTACTCTGTTTTTTTTTTTTTGAATATAGTATCATGCGGCTTAGGCGAACTTTAGATACTGTAGAGCCTTAAACTTAATTACTTTTACATACTTTAGCATGGCTAGACGACGTGGTTCCGGTTCTCGGTCGAGGGACACACGTCGAGAGGACGAGCCCACCAGCGAGGGCGAGGACGTGCCTTCTACTTCCGGGCTGGGTGTTATGCCCGATTGGGACGAGCGCACTCTATTTCACGCGCTAGTTCATCATCTGTCGGAGAGAATCCGACGAGGTCTAGCGAGTGGGAGGACCCATAGCCATGGCTCCGGTAATTCTACCATTATTTCCCTGTACGACAACTTCATCTGCCGCGATGAGGGGCTTCGTCGTCTTTGGGAGTCATGTGGGTTGACTCCTCTGCTGCAGGCCACTCGGGCCATGTTTTCATACGATGGGGGTAACCTCGTCGTCCGAGCTTTGGTGGAGTTCTTTTGGGACACCACTAACACTTTTCACTTTCCCTGGGGTGAGATGACAGTCACTCCAGCTGACTATAGTCTCATTACGGGGCTAGAGTTTCAGTGTACTTCTCTACCTTTCGATGCTGGCGTTACCGTTTACTCGCCGGAGGTTTTGGAGTTATTGGGGCCGATCGTTATTTGGGCCCAGGCTGAGGCTCAGTCGGGACAGCTGAGTTCCCGATGTATCCGTCGTGGCACGCTGGCTGCGGCTTTTGAGGATGATGCGACTACCCGAGAGCAGCGGGTGCGCATCTTTGTGCTTATTCTGCCATCAGGGACATTTTCCCCCGATCGAGGTAGTAGAGTACTTCTATACTACCTATCTGCCGTTCACGACCTCCAGTTGGTCGGGACATATGACTGGGCCAGCATGGCCTATGCTGATTTTTTACTAGGCTTGCGGCGCTCCTGTCGTCACAAGGCCTTATCTAGAGAGATAGCCCTTTCCAGTTTCTGGAGGGTCGTAGAGGTACATCTCCTTTCCTTTTGAGGTTTTAACTCTAAATTTAGAAGCACAATCTTTACTGATTCTCACTTTCTGTATAGATTTGGTTCTACGAGTACTTTCCTTCTCTTGCGCCTGCGAGGCCTTCTCCTCGCGTGCTCCCCATTGCTGCTAGTTGGGGAGGCCGCAGAGGTCCGCCGGAGGTGCTACGCCTTCGAGAGATGATCCTTACGGTAGGTTTTTCTTTAAATTCTTACTTTCTCTTTTATCACCTTTTAGCGTTAGTATCTAACTTAGTGATGTTTCAGGAGCCTAGCCCGGTATATCGACCTTGGGCTGCTTTTCCTATCCCTGCGCTGGCGGCGCAGTATACGGCTGAGCGTCGTTACTTTCTGGGGACATATGGCGCGGTGGTCTACCTAGGGGAGAGGGTGGCCATCCAACACTCCTCGGATACTTTCGTTGTTCCCGCTCCTCCACCTCGGCATATGTTCCATGATGCCTTGCAGCGGGATCGTGCTGGTGGACCTTCGCGAGGTACTCCCTGGAGATCACACATTCTCCTTGAGCAGGGCTATGAGGAGGACCTGCTACCGTTGCTAGCGCCGGCTCCTGTCCCATCAGAGGAGGCAGCGGTATGCTTTTATTCGTTTAGTTTTCTTTCTTAGGTAGCCCCCAAGTATCTTTCTAACTTTTACTTTTAGCAGGCTGGTCCTAGGGAGTTCATCCCTCCAAGGATGTCTATACGCTACCAGGGTACGTATGGACCGATCGAGGAGCTTATTCCGCCAGCTCCAGCGGGAGAGCAGTTTGTGGAGCGGTCTATTCCTCATCACCAGACTCGAGTAAGTAGTTTTTCTTGTTATATACCATCCTTATGTTGGGCTTTATAATTGTTATTGACTTTGGCTATTTTGGCAGTTCTCTCGTGAGGTGGTGATGGCTATGGCCAGGTGCATTGACGCCTTTCGCAGCCAGCTTGTGAGGCTGCGGAACCGTGCTACCTGTCGTAGCAACGACGCTGAGGAGGTATTACTTTTACTTTTACTACCTTTGGCTTTATTTTCGTTGCATTTGCTAACTTTGATTTACTTTTGCAGGGGCAGCCTATTCCTTCTCCACGCACTCGATCGAGGCCCGAGCCTAGGAGGGAGACTACTAGGTCCGACTCGAGGCGTCACCGGACTACTTCTGGTGGTCGTTCTGAGGCCGCCGCTGTAGAGGATTCGGCGTCATCACCTGAGGACATTCCGACCGGGCCGACCGTTCGAGGTGGGATGGGTGGTGGGACATACGAGTTTGGCTCGTCGTCACAGCAGCCTTTGCAGCCCCAGCCTCTTTCCGTCGGGTTTCAGGGTGAGGTTAGATGGCCTGGTCCTGAGCTGCAGTTCGCGCCGCCTAGTGGTTCAGGGGGCGATGATGGACATACTCCACGGAGTAGGACATTTTTCGATACATTCGGCATCCCTCGCAACTTGCGACCTCCAGCGCCATAGTTGTACCTGTGTTTGTTTATTGTTGACCTTTGTAGGACTTTGTCTATTTTATTTATATGACTCATGTACCAGACACTTGTATATATATATGCATTTTATTATTTATTGAACATTTTATTTACTTTAGTTTGTTACTCCATAATGAATGCATTGTGTATGTAAGTGTGTGAGAAAGTGTAATTTTTGCGCAAAATTTTTCCGTCATTTTTAATATTAATGGAGGGTACCGACTCTCTCCCCCAAAAAAAGGAAAAAAAGAAAATGAAGGCAAGCTTAAAATTAATTAAGCTTTACTATAATAATAATAATAATAATAATAATAATAATAATAATAATAGGAGTAATAATAATAATAATAATAATAATAATAGTAATAATCAAAATATTAAGGGATATAACAGTAAGTCAAGTCAAAGTCGAAATCAAAAACGTAAAAACACGGTTTCCTACGCGCAATAGGTGACGCTGCTAAGGAATAAACTGGCGCCGCGTAAACCATCCTGTCGCCACGCGACAGGCTCTGTCGCCACGCGATAATTTTGTCGCCTAGCGACAGACGCGCTTTCCTGTTTCCTACAGGAATTGAAGTCTGTCGTGCAGAAAAAGTTATAAATAGCCCCCGAATCATCCGTTTACTGCATAATTTAACCAGCTTATAAAATAGTTCACTAACTAGTAATCATGCCTTTAGCTAAAAGAACCTTTTGTGGGTACATAGATGAATGGTGTCGTTACTTAACTGCTAAAGATAAAAAAGCATTAGATCTTTCTCATATGGGGGGTATGTTTGGAGTCAAGGGGATGAGCCTTGATATTGACTTTATTTATTCTGCCATAGACTATTGGAATATTGATACTCATTGTTTTAGATTTTTTCATGATGAAATATGTCCTTTACCGGAAGAATTTGGGGCCATCATAGGTTATTATTCCACAGACCTTGCGGTAATGCCTAGAATCAATGAATATTACTATAAAGATTTCGAACACTTTTTTGATTTGAGGGGGACGGCTTTGAAACACATAGTGCATGGTAACATAGTTAATTTGACAGAATTTGCACATTATTTTTATGATAATCCCAATCCCGATTTCCGTGTCTATAAAAGAAGGGCTTTCCTTTATTGTTTATTTAACCAATTGCTCTTAGTGAGTGGCAAAGATAATGAGGGGCAATCGATAATTATATCTGTTATAGAACAAGTTGAATCTGGGAGAAATCCAATGCCATTAATTGTTGGAGAGACTATGATGTGGTTAGATGCACTAAGAAAGGATTCAAGGGCGCCTTTAAGAGGTTCTCCAATCTTATTACAAATATAAAATAATATTATTATTAATTTATCAAGAACTAAAGAATATCATTTTTACACTGTAATGTTAATTTAAATACATATTTGCAGATATGGCTCATGGAGAGGCTGAAGCTTATTAACCCTCCCGATGATATTCACACATATGTTCCAAATTGCATAGTCCGCCGAAAGAAACGATTTTTGAAAATCGGTCGCCATGAGTGGAGCAAGGTGTTCGCTGCCGGTGACTTTACCATAAACTGGATTGTTCCTTGGTGGAGGATTGAGGCGATGATTGGTTGTAGTAATCAAGCATATTGTCGTCTCCCGAGCTTGTCGAGACTAACCTTTTACTTTCCTTGTAGAGTCATTAGACAATATGGTCTCGCACAAACCATCCCTACAGGAGATCTTCGCCGTCCTTATGAATTTCCTGTGTCACAAGAGATTGAGCGTTTTGATGGATACTGGAGTGGTAGGCCCTTATGGGAGGTGATTACCCATAAGGAACCACCTTGCTTGTCAAATAAAGTGAAGCAATGGCTTGATGGAAGATTCCAAAAACCTCAAGTTACAATTGAAAAGACCAATGTGAAGTATCGTCTAGGTGACAAGAAGATCCCTGCTAAGGAACTCCTAGGGGAATGAATTGAGTTCAAGACTCCTATTATGCCTAGAAAGAAGAGTGCCAAGAAGAATCAGGGAAAAAGAAAAGTCGACTCTACTAAG
This sequence comes from Chenopodium album, assembly GCF_948465745.1. Lineage (NCBI taxonomy): Eukaryota > Viridiplantae > Streptophyta > Magnoliopsida > Caryophyllales > Amaranthaceae > Chenopodium > Chenopodium album. The sequence goes on along the minus strand of NC_137848.1, from coordinate 38,562,550 downwards.
AAGGAAGCTTGGGTAGAGAAGAAACATGGAGTCCTAGCGGAAGGAGAAACTATCTATACTAAAATAGAGTGTAGATCTTCTAACGGTTGTCTCCTAGCGAAGGTTATGGATCAAAAGGAAGAGAATGAAGACACAAATTGGAAAAGAATGAAGAAGGAGAAAAAAGATTAGAACATTGCTTTTCTTTTGATTTATTAGACAAAGTTAATTTGTTTTAGTTAATTTTTCAGCTTTTATTTTATCAATAATGTCCTTTCTTTATTAATCAATAAAATTTCAGCTTTTATTTTAATTAACTTTCAATTAGAGCAATGAAAACAATTACAACATTTATTTTTCGGAGAATTAATTCGAGTACGAAAGTCGAATAAATTTCAAGAACATCCGAAACTGGTCTAGACACTCGTAGAAGACTGGCGCTGCTATCTGATGCACTGTCGCTGACGATTGGGCTCTGTCGCCTGGCGTCAAAATTGTCGTCTGGCGACAGAGACTATCGTCTGGCGCCAGTTTTTAAATTTTGCAGACATGAGTTTTTTACTTCGGAGATACAGAATCTGAAGAGATTAAAGCGGCCGCACCCTGTCTGGGTTGCCTACGTATCCTTTGCTTAAGGAATCAGGCCAAACGTAGCTCTCTTGAGTATTTTACTCGAGTACTTATGGGTAGTATTTCTTAAGTTGGTCAAGGTTTGTCATGTTTGAAAATTCATTGCCATCCATATCAGTTAATTTAGCCGCGCCTCCTGACAGGATTGTTTTGACAATATATGGTCCAGACCAATTAGGCCGGAATTTGCCTCTCGGATCTAAGACATTTTTCCTTAATGCTTTTAATACCAAGTCCCCAACCTTGATATTTCTGGTCTTGACCTTTTTGTTGAAATGTCTAGCCATGCGGGTTTGATAACATTGAGTATGATGTAGAGCTTCTAGTCGTTTTTCATCGAGTAGGATTAGCTCTTCATATCGTGCTCTAGTCCACTCAACTTCATCAAGTTTACTTTCTAACGCAATGCGTAAATAAGGTATTTCTAACTCTACAGGTTGTACGACATCCATTCCATATACCAAGTTGAATGGCGTATTTCCTGTTGATGTTCGGATTGACGTGCGATAACCCCACAGTGCGAAGTGAAGTTTGTCAGGCCAATCTTTATAATTTTCAGTCATTTTCTCAATGATCGTTTTCAAATTCTTATTAGCGGCCTCAACTGCTCCATTTGCTTGAGGTCTATACGGGGAAGAATGGTGATGTTGAACACCATACTTTTGTAGCAATTCTTCACATTCTGCTTGAAAATGAGTTCCATTGTCACTTATCATTTCATGTGGGACTCCATATCGACAAATTATGTTTCTTTCGATAAAGAGTGCTACATGCTTGGCGGTGAGTTTAGCATATGATTGTGCTTCCACCCACTTTGTGAAGTAATCTATTGCAACCAAGATGTATTCATGGCCTCCTGTTCCGGGAGGTGTAATCTTTCCAATTATGTCTATTCCCCATGTAGAGAAAGGCCATGGTGAAGTGTAGGTGTAGAGAAGAGATGGTGGGATATGTTGCAAATTTGCATAAATTTGACATTTTGGGCATCTTTTTACGTATTGATGACAATCTTTATTCATGGTAGTCCAGTAATATCCTTCTCGCATTATCTTTTGGACTAGCATTTTGCCGTTCACATGTGTTCCGCATATACCCTCATGGATTACTCTCATAGCCCTTTGAGCATCTTTTTTGTCTACACATAATAGAGCTCGTCCCTTAGGTACCCTTTTGTGTAGTTCATTTCCTATGAGTACAAACTAGGAAGCTAAGAGTCTTAATGCTCTTTTCACTCTTTTGTCAGCATGAGGAGGATATTCTCCTTTGGTGACATAATTCAATATATCTACGAACCATGGTTCCTCCTCTGGTTCTTCTTCTTGAATTACTTCGTCGTCTTCTATGGCCTGAATGTATGCTGGTTTATGCCTTTTTTCTATGGTTAAAGGCATTTGCTCAATTTCTTTAGGTATTCTAACCATTGAGGCTAGCCTCGCCAAGGCGTCGGCGAATTGGTTTTCCTCTCTAGGTAGGTAAGTGTATTCCACTTTTTCCAATTGATCGGTGAGAGTTTCCAGATATGTTTGGTAAGGAGCTAAACTTTCACTCCTAACCTTCCATCTTTTGGAGATTTGATTAATAATTAGGGATGAATCTCCGAATATCTGGAGTTTCTTTACACCTAGGGCTAAAGCGGTTTCGAGGCCTACCACGCATGCTTCATATTCAGCTGCGTTGTTGGTGACGTCGAAATCTAATTTGATGGATATAGGGACATGTTCTTCCTTAGGTGATACTAATAAGACTCCTACGCCGCACCCCTTTTGGTTTGAGGCTCCATCAAAATATAGAGTCCATGTATCATCCTCTGTCATCATTAAATTTTCGTCTGGGAATTCATTCTCTTCTAAGGGTGTTGAATCTTCTATTGGGAAATCTGCTAGTAAATCCGAGACCACTGATCCTTTAATTTCTTTTTGAGGCATAAACCTTATATCGAATTGGGCCAAATTTACTATCCATCTTGAGATTCGTCCATTAAGCGTAGATCTTTCGAATAGGTATTTTAGGGGGTCCATTCGTGAGACTACGTAAACGGTATGCACGAGCATGTAATGTCTCAATTTAGTTGTGGCCCACACCAACGCGAGGCACAGCTTTTCCAATGGTGTGTAGCGTGTTTCATACTCGAGCATTTTTTTACTTAAGTAGTAAATAGCATTTTCTTTGCTTTCTACCTCTTGTGCGAGCATAGCTCCCATTGTTTCTTTTGTGACGGTTAAGTATAGTCTTAAGGGTATTCCGGGGAGTGCTGGGGCTAATACAGGAGGATTCGCAAGATAGGCTTTGATCTTCTCAAAGGCTTTTTGACACTCATCGTCCCATATGATTGGTACATTTTTCTTAAGCTTTTTGAATATTGGTTCGCATATCGTGGTTAACTTGGATATGAACCTACTTATGTATTGCAACTGGCCAATAAATCTTCGAATTTGCTTTTCGGTTTTGGGCGGTGGCATGGACATGATTGCTTTAATTTTGGTGGGATCTATCTCTATTCCTCTAGAGCTTATCACATAACCCAAGAGTTTCCCTGAGGTAACTCCAAAAGCACATTTAGAGGGGTTTAACCTCATGTTGTATTTTCTTAATCTTTCAAAGAATTTCTTTAAGGCTGTTGGATGTCCTTGGCGGTCTTTTGATTTTACAATCACGTCATCCACATAGACTTCCACTTCTTTATGCATCATATCATGAAGTAAGGCAGTTGCTGCTCGTTGGTAAGTAGCACCCGCGTTTTTTAACCCGAATGGCATTACCGTATAGCAATAAGTACCCCAAGGTGTTATAAATGTTGTTTTCTCCATATCTTCTTCAGCCATGAGGATTTGATTGTATCCTGCGTATCCATCCATAAATGAGAGAAGTGCATGGTTTGCTGTGTTATCTACCAAAATATCGATGTGTGGCAAAGGGAAGTCGTCCTTTGGACTTGCTTTATTTAAATCTCGATAGTCGACACACATTCGAACTCTACCATCTTTTTTCGGAACCGGGACAACATTGGCGATCCATTCGGGGTATTTGGATACCCGGATGAAACCTGCAGTTATTTGTTTTTGTACTTCTTCTTTTATTTTAAGGGCCACGTTGGGTTTCATTCTACGTAACTTTTGTTTTACAGGTTTCATTCCTGGAATTAATGGTATAGTGTGTTGAGCTATTTCTCTATTAATGCCTGGCATATCTTCGTATGACCAAGCAAATACATCGATAAATTCTTTAAGTAGTTTAATTAAATCGGTTCTTTCTTCTTTGTTTAGCGTCAGTCCGATTTTAACTTCTCTTTTAATGGTTGAATCTTTTGAGATATCAACCGTTTCTGTATCCTCAATTATTGGTGTCTTATTTTCAAGTGTTTCCATTGCTTTAATTATTTCTTTGTCATTTTCATCATTAGTTAAGCAATGCTTGTCATCTTTAGATAAAGAAAAACAAGAGGAATAAGGGGAAGAAGACATATTATTGAACTCAGAAATCATTACATCAAATAAAGAGATGTCCGTCGGGACTTGATTGCTAACTATCCTAGGAGTAGAAAGAGAAGGTGAGGGTGCTACAACTAAAGACTTAGAAGACTCGACAAGGGAAGACTCTAACTCAGACTCTGACTCAGACGACTCTTCGAATATTGGTCCTTGCCCTGTAGTTATTGAAATTTTCTTTCCATTTATAGTAACTATCTTCACTGTCTTGCGCCATCCACGCTCTTGATCTGCTATTGGAGTAATAAGTTCCGAGGGATCGAAATTTTCGCTTTGGAGAACTGCTTGGATGAGTGAAGAATCATCTTCCGTATATCTTGATTCGTTCTTTTCCCTTCCAAAGAGGAGTCCCATGACATTAAAGTCGAAACAAGGGGATGCTTTTTCCTTATATGTCGGGGCTGGGATCTCGTCTAGGAAACAACAATCCAAAAAGATTTCGAATCCAGGCTGCCTTATACCATTTACAACAAAAGGTTCAGGAAATTCGTGACAAGGGTAATCCTCTCCTTCTCTTATAAATTGCCCATTTAAAGTGAGAGGATATTGATCCATGGGTATTTCCTTTTTTTGTATATGGGCATTTCTTCGTGCTTTTGATTTTTCCTGGGCTCGTTTAAGGTCTTCGAGGGTTGGTTCAAAACCAAGTCCGAAAGTATTCAATTTAGGGAGGCCAGGTAAGCCCATGTGTTTAGCTACTTCTTTCTTCTTTCCTAGAGTCATTCCGGAAAAGTGTCCTTGTTTTCTTAGGATAGCGTTTGTTATCATGTTTGAGTGGAGGTCGTAATGGAGAGGGGTCCTTTCATCTTCCTCTATTAAGGAGACCTCTTCGCTAAAGCCCCACAAATCTTCATCGTTTTCGTCGTGTTCCACATTAATTAGTGGATTTTCTACTGTTTTAATCCTCATAGATGAAGCGTCAATGGTTATTGGAACGCCTCCAACTATAGGCTTTACTTGTTGATGGAGAGACGAAGGGACGGCCTTTAAATCATGAAGCCAAGGGCGTCCTAATAGCAAGTTAAAAGATGCTTTGATATCTACTACTTGAAATGTAGTAGCATGTTCAATTGCGCCTGCAGTTACATTCATAGTGATCGTCCCTAATGCTTGACGACGTGAATTATCATAGGCTCTTATTCCTTGGGTTGACAGGGATAAATCCTCATCTCTTATTCCCAACATTTTTGCGGTTCTAAGTGGGCACACATTAATTGTTGAACCGTTATCCACAAGAGTCATAGGGACATTCATTCTTTTGCATATGACTGTGAGGTTTAGAGCTTTATTGTGTTTGTCACCTTTCGGTGGTAGATCTTTATCCGAAAAAGTGACCAAATTAATTGGACTTGGGAGATCGCTCGTGAGGAAGTTTGCGAGTCCCTCAGGAGTGGTGTCCGAATCTATGCCTACCTTAGCCAGTGCATCCATGACTGCGACTCTATGTTCTCGAGATGTGGCTAAAAGTTTCCATACGTTCATTTCTACTTTAGTCCTTTTTAGCTGTTTGACAGTATCGTTGTCTTCTATAATAGGCACGGGAATTTGCTGAATAGAAGGTATGGGTTGTGTTGAAATGGGAGGTTGTATTCTTCCGGACCTAGTGAGGACATCTATGGGTGAATCCTCCTCGTCCCAAATGTCACTTGCTGGGTATATTGCTGATAGAGGAGTTTCTTCAATGTCTTTAAGGTACACATCCTCATCGTCACTGTCCCATACTCCATTAATCATGGCATCTTGTGGAAGTCGAACTAACTTTTTCTCATCAATCAAACGTTGAACCAAGTCCTTAAACTTGAAGCATTGCTCTATTGTATGTCCTCCTGATTGATGATATGCACAATAATATTTGTCTGTCCTTTTCAGTGATTCAAATGGTCTTGGTTCGAGAAGTTGAACATTTCCGTTCTCGAAGAGCATTTTGAACATGTTTGTGTATGATGTCCCAATTGGAGTATATTTCCTACTGTTCTTTTTGGGAGTGTCAATTACATGGAAAGGAAATGGTTTCTTTGGCTTAAGAGGAGGTTTATTTTTAAGCAACTCATTTTTCTCTTTTATGGCCTCGAAGGTTTGTGAGATTAATTCTTTTAATTCCGAAAGTATTAATGTCAATGCCAATACTTCTTGCTTAGTTGCGGGTTCCTGACCGGAGAATTCGAGAGCATCTTCGAAGATTTCTTCTTCAATGGTCTCGATAGGCTCTATGAGGCTAGATGGATCCTCTTGGTTTTCTTCGTCGGAAATAGCCAAAGAATCCGATAGCGGTGCAGTATTGATACTTGGCTTCTTACTTGCAGGAGGTAATGGGAGCTTGTTACTATCAATCAAATCTTGAATGGCTTCCTTTAATCTCCAACAGTTCTCTGTAGGATGACCTCTACCTTGGTGATATTTTCAATGTTCATTTGGGTTCCAGCTAGCCGTTCTCCTTTCGACAGGTGGGTCCCCAAATGGTCCAATAGGAGTTATAAGACCTTTTGCATGTAAACGATCAAATGCGGTGTCATAACTCATACCAATAGGAGTATAATTCTTCCTAAATGGTTTCATTTGTCTTTGATTAGTATTCATTGCCAATACTTCATTAAGAGGAAAAGTGCTAACATTATTTGAGTGGGTAGATTTGGATGAAGAAGGATTGTCGCTCTTCTTATTTTTCCAGCCACTACTTGAGTTGTTAGCAGTTTTCTGTTTAGCAAGGTCATCTTCAATGTTAATTCCAATGTCATATACTGCTTTGAAAGTATTTAAGTTGCTTTGATATTTGAGATGCTTAGAATATTTTTCTTGGAGGTTTTTAATGAACATCCTGACGGATTCCTTTTCACTAGGCACTTCAACCATTTTTGCAGTGGTTTCCCTCCATTTATTAAAGAAGGAGGTAAAACCCTCGTTTTCTTTTTGTTTCAGCATTTCTAATTCTCTATGATCGGTTTCAACTTGTATATTGCATTTATATCTTTCAATGAAAGCGCTCACAATAGATTCCCAACTAGAAGTCTTTTCTTTATCAAGTGAAAAGTACAAAATGAAATGCCTTTCTATCTATCCCCTTAATACTCATTACAGTTTCAAAAGCTCTTAAATGAAAATAGGGGTTATCCATGGCCTTGAACTTAGGGATGTCATTGGGATTGAACTTTTGTGGAAGAAGGTCCTTATCCACCGAGACCCCTTGGGAGCTAATCTCTTGAAATCTAAAGTCGCTGGACAATTTGCCCAAGCTTTCCTGGATTAGGTCCATTTGTTTTTGTTTTTCAGGATTACTTATTTGCAACGATAGGTTTTGCAGCATTTCAGCCAAGTTGGCTACCTGTCCCTTGACTTCATTAAGTTCTTCTTGACTAGCCATTGCCTTCTTAGCTTTCCTTTTCCTGCCGACTGGTTTGTCGAAAAGTAAAACTTGAACAAAAGTGTTGTCTTTGATTAAACGCCCTTCCTTTCTTGACCACGCGCTGTAATTTAAACCATATTTGTTTTAATATTTGACTCTAATTGACTTGACTTTATGTTTAAAAGATTTAAAAGAAAAAAAGTGAAAAAATGGGGTATATATTTTAAGGGAATTTAAAAAAATTGGAGGATTAATATCCGACTTACCCCCCTAAAAAAATGACGGAAAACACGCATTCAAGACTCTCTAGACATGGTCATAATGTGACAAACATGTTATGTGTGTGCTTTATGTGTATGTGAGTGACATGTTTTGACTACTAGTGTATGACCATGGGACTTTAAGTGCCTAAACTCAATTAAAGACTTAAACATGGTTTGAACCATTAACAAACTAATTAATCCGATTAGTAGACTGTTAATTAAACTCGTCGTGATGACTCGAGCAAAAGAACTGGACTGTCGCTAAAACAACAGGACTGTCGCCACAGTTTAGACTCTGTCGCCAGACGACAAAATTGTCGCCAGGCGACAGACACTAGACTGCAGCGCCACAGTCCAAATTCCTGCGCCATTTTTGGAACATTAATCTGGACTGTTTCCAGCAATTTTACTCTAAATGGACATGCCTAAAGTCGTACTAAGTCGAATTGATTAATTTATTAGCCTTTAATTAATTCAAAATTAATTAATTAATTAGACAAAGTCCTTTTAGTCATTAGTCGATTTATTTAGTCTTTAACACAAGTCAAACAAACGGTTAGCACATATAATAAATACAAGCAAGGGTGTACAAGTAGTTCACATAGTCACAAGATGAGTTTGCAACCTAACCATGGCTCTAGTTCCCTAAAGTTCGAGGATATGGGTTAAGTCAAAAAGGTCCATGGTTAAGAATCCATATGCATTGAACACAAGCCTACCGGGAGGGTTGGAGCGAATGGACAGGATTCCGCGAGTGCGAGATGAACTCGGACTCGACTCCATGGTTTGGTGGATTCACAAACATTACACGTACCCAAATCTGAACTTTGCACATGATCGTGGGATATTCCATTGGGCAGGTGAAGCAGGAACCCCCAGAGGGTTATTTCCATATGTAGAACACATATGGGTTCAGAAAAGTGAGAAAATGACTCAATCAATAAGCAAAATCGAGCCAACAACACTAGAAATGGTCAAAGCAAGAAGACAGACCCCTGGCTCGGTATTGGAAGAACTTGGCGCCAGACTACAGGGACTGTCGCCGCAAAAAAGCTTCTGTCGCCAGGCGACAGAAACTTTTTACGGGCGACAAGCCCTGTTTTCTAGACGCTAGTTCCTATATGCCTTGGCAAGTTTCTGTGTCCTTCGAATTTTCCAGATTTCGCATCATCTTTTCGATTTTAGTCATGAAAGATATTTCCCAAATTTCCTACGTGTAAAATTCCTATGGATTGACTCATGGGGTACTCCCATGAGGACCTTTTAATGCATATGACAATAATGTTAATCAAATTACGCACATGAAATACTTAGAATTTTTCAAGTCTCATCCGCTCATTCTAAATAATTGCCAAAATTAAATAAATTTCAGGAATATAAATAGAAATCCTCCCCAGTGGAGTCGCCAAAAACTGTAGGGAATATTTCAAGCATCATGATAACCCCAAACTTGAACCCCACTGTGATCATACACTAAAGTACGGTGGCGTTCCAAAGGGAAAGACAAAGAGCAAAAAGAGTCGCCAACAAGTTTTAGGAACTTGAAAACCCAAAAGACAATCCAAAAGGACCATCAACTACTCCATAAGGTCTAGAACCAAACAGGGTCCGGGGATGAAGGTACGAATCCAATCTACAAAAGAAAGGACCCGCCCTATAAAATAGGCCTCTACTTTGTTCTGCTCGTATTCATGCGCGCTTTTCGAATAACATACAAACATTATATTAATCCTACCCTGTTTAATCTATGTTGGTTGAATATTAATGCACAAATAATACTATTATTGGCGATCACTTGAGTTAAAATCACATTAGCCTAAACCAAATTATTAATTATCTTATTAAGCGTGATTTCAAGTACAAATTCCCTTTAACAATCATAAAAAGATGTGATCAAGCAATAACAATATATAATCAAGCAACATAATAATAATAAATAAATAATAATAACGATAATAATAGCATGATAAGACACAATAAAGCTCAATAATAATAGCAAGATCCTAGGCATGATACTAACAAGATTAATAACAAATCCTAGCATGTCACTAAGCAATAAAGATCAAAGCTTTAAACCTAACATGGTACTAACATGATACTATAAAGGATAAAGGCACCCTAAACATGATACTAGAAAGCATAAAATAACATCCTAACATGATACTAGGAATTAATCAATAATAAGCAGGCAATCTACATTGTGAAAGAAATAGGAAGTAAGCTAATCTACTTACTTTGAATCCTCGTACCTCTTTCTAATAACAAAATACACAAGTTAGTAACTTCAATGAAAATAATAAAGAATTATTAAAGAATTAAAATCAAATAAAGTTTAAGTTTAGACTAGTTTTGGACCAAACCCTCAGAAAATATCAAACCTTGCACGTCTAGGGCGAAGGCAACTTCGAACTTGGCTAAGAGACTCTAAGTCTTGTGAATGCGGAATTGTATTTTGTAAAAAGCTAGTTTAGAAAGAGAGAAAGAAAAGAATTGAGAAAGAGAATTGAGAATATTGATGAAAGATGATGGTAGATATTGATTTTTGAAAACAGGGATTCGGACGCTATTTATAATGAAAATAATCCGGAAAAACATAGAATTTGATAAGGAATAAAACTCCACGCTGTCGCCAGGAATTGACTCTGTCGCGCGGCGACAGACTTGTCGTTTAGCGATAGCCTGTATTAGCGCGTTTTTCTTCACGCGGAATCCGATCTTTAATCAACTTGATCTACGGAATCCGTACAGAAGATAAAATATATTTTTAAGATAATAAAACCATATTTTATTCCAAATAAAAATCTTTTAAAAATAATTAATTATTAAATCTAACAATATTAGAATTAAAAGGAACTTTCTAGAAACTTCTAGAAAACTATAATTAATCCTAATAATTTTAGGAATAATAATTAATATTGGGCCCAGTTTAGATCATTGGGCCGTATTAAAATAAATAACCGAGCCCAGTTTAGTATTTTGGCCATAACTTCCTCAATATTCATCGGAATCGGGCTTATAATATATCGTTGGAAAGTTCTTTTCAAACCCCATCCATCTACACCATTATTGGACCCTTATCATGGACTAAAATAAACTGAAATGGACGTTTTCAAATAAATAAAGTCATTTTCAAAAACAGAGAGAAAAGAATTTAATTAAAACTAAACCGCAACACTTGACTTTCGAACCACTTTCACCTAATTCGATAATAACACAACGTGCAAGGCGTTCATCACCGGGTTTGGTTTTGGGGAGACACAAATGGGTGTCTACACCTAGGATCTTGCTAATATGATAATGCTTTATTGAGATTGTTATTATGATGATGATTTGTTGTATCGATATTTATATTTTGCTTGATATTATTGTTATTGATTGATCACGCCCTTTCTTTAAGGTTTAAAGGGAATTTTTACTTGAAATCACTCTTTATAAGATAATTAATAATTTTATTTAGGCTAATATGATCGCCAATAATAGATTTGTTTGTGCATTTTCAACCAACATAGATTAAACAGGTTTAAGATTAATATATTGATTGTATGTTAGTCAGAAAGCGCACATGAATATGAGAAGAATAAAGTAGAGGCTTATGTTTAGGGCAAGTTCAATCTCTTTTAGGTTGGATTTGTACCTTCATCCCCGAATATCTAGTCATGGTTCAGGACCACTATAGAGTTAGTGATCTCATGTATCGTGAAGTGGTGTAACCTTCACCCTGTGAACGGTTTATAGGTTCCTAAAACTTGTTGGCGACTCTTTCGCTCTAGCTTCCTTCCCTTTGGACGCCACCATGCTTAAGTGTATGATCACAATGGTGCTCAAGTGTGGGATGCTTGAATTATTCCCTACAGTTTTTGGCGACTTCACTAGGGATGACTTCTATTTTAAATCCTAAAATTTATTTTGGCAATAATTTAGAACGAGTGGATGAGACTCGAAAAGTTCTAAGTATTTATGTGCGTAATTTTGATTGACATTATTGGCATAAGCATAAAAAGGTCCTCATTGGATAGACCATCCGTAATGCGTCAAAAATATAGGCTTTTTACACGTAGAAATTTTGTGAAATATCTTTCACAACTAGAATCGAAAAAACACTACGAAAACTGGAAAATTCTAAGAACACAGAGAGCTGCTGAGGCATGTAGGAACTAGCGCTGAGAAAACAGTGCCCATCGCTGTGCGATGGCTCTGTCGTGATGCGACAGCAATATAGCGACGCGACAGGTCTATCGTCTCGCGATGGTCCCTGTTGTCTCGCGCCAAGTTCTTCCAATACCGAGCTAGAAATCTGCCTTCTTACTTTGACCGGTTTTAGTACTGTTTGCTCGATTTTACTTCCTGATTGAGTTTTTCCCTCTTTTCTGAACCCATATGTGTTCTACATATGGCCATAACCCTCTGGGAATTCACACTCATCTACCCAATCGAACGCTCATTGCACCGAAGGGTACATCTGAGTTTGTAAATTCACCAAACCCTGGAAACAAGTTTAACTTGTGGGGTCCCATCCATACGCGCCAACCCTTCCAGAGGTAAGGCTTTCACGCGATGCATCTGGACTCATAACCATGGACCCTCTTTTGACTACCCTTATCACTGAACTTTAGAGAACTAGAGCCATGGTTAGGTTGCAAACTCATTGCATCATGTTGTGCTTATTTGACTATTTGTGCATTTTTACTTGTGCATATTTACATGTGATTAATCTAATTGTTTGGTTTTACTTGTGATTATAAATATGCTTAAATAAACTAACCAATGACTAAAAGACTTTGCTTAATTAATTGATTTATTTATTTGAGCTAATAAATATGTCTAAAATCGAGTCATAGTTCCTTTGAGTCAACCCGGATTTTTATTCCCGTATACTACAGAAGTGTCAAGTTGTTTTGATCATAGCCGGAGTTCTAGGAAGATTTAAGAGTCGTACAACTTATGGATCTGTTGCCCCGAGTTGTATCTTTCATTTGGCGTTGGTTTCGTCCAATTCGGAGTCCCAGATCAAAAGTTATGACTAAAATACTACAACCTGTCCAATTTAGTGCATATACATGAGGTCTTAACTTAGTCTTTGTTCGAGTCAAATCATATGTCTAGTCACATGGTCATGAAATGAGTCATGAACATGCCACTTTCACTCACTTTTAAGCACACACTTTATATATGTATTTCACCATGACCATGTCTTAGGTCCATGCATGAGTCGTCCTCTCCGTCATTCGAGTTGGGGGACCATCTTATTTCGGAAATTTCTATAGCTTTCTACATTCTTTCACATCACTCTTTCATATATTAAATATCTCACATTTTCCTTATTAAACACTTTCCACATTCATATTCCTTCATCTTACATGCTTTTCTCCATACATATCATTCACCCCATACATTATGATCTCTTCCCATCCATGTATGTTGAATCGAGTTCGTGTCATGTGATTGACAAGAAAAAAAATAATTGAGTAATGATGAGACAAAGCACAACGTAAGCTTCTCACTAATATTTCATGCTTTCTTCTTCTTTTTTTAAACCCTTCCCTAAAAAGTCTAGCATAGGCACCCTCCATCATTTTTTTAGATTTATTTCATGATTTTTATTTTTTTACCCTTTTCATTTTAGTAAAGTGAGCATTTCTTTCCTTGCATATGATCATTGCATTGCATCATAGAAAAAAAAAAGTCCACGTCGGACTAAGCACAAGGTATACTAATGATTTGAGGCACCCTTGTAGCCACATCATACCACCTTCACCTTTTGAATATATAATTCCATTTCTTGATAAACCACTTTGAGCTTCGTCTAACGATAGACCCTTCTTTCTTCAACCCACATCTACCTAACCTTGGGACGGGATGGTGTGCAACTTATAAAGCCAAAAAGCTTGAGTGATTTTACAAAAAATATCAAAAGTTCAAAAAGCAAAATATAAAAGTGTACAAAAGGGAGAGAGTTCCAATGTCTTTGATATAAACATGTCTTTGATATGAACACGTCTCAGATTACATCTCTTATCGAGTGCTTGGCACCGTGCCTAAGAAACATGAATTCCAAGTGCGTGATAGACCGTATGATCGGGATTTCCCACACTTATCAAAATAAAAAAAATGCAAAACCAAAAAAAAGAGAGATTAAAAATATAAACAAAAAAGAGTTTAAAACAGAGAAACCTCAAGCATACAAGTACAAAGAATCAAAAGCAAGGTTGCACACCTTGGGGGCTTATCTAGGGTCTTGAGCCTTTATCCCCTTCTTATTCAACCTTTAGCCTAACCACGTTACAACCCTTAAAAGACCTCTTTGAGGTAAACACACATTTGTGCGAGGTTCAGCTAGAGCTACGTTCGGCCTGATTCCTAACGGATACGTAGGCAACCTCACATTGAGGTGCGGCCGTTATAACAATGCATTCATACATTCACATTCATACATATCAAGGGATATCCATTGCTCATCCCTATCTATTTAGAGCTAGACTTGGGGGCTTGATCCCTACATCATTAGCTTACCTAGCCTAAGAGTCACCACTATTTGACTCTTCTCAAAATATTTTTTCCATACACTTAGCCTTTTGAAACTTAGACATAGTGTCACTTTCACACATGTCACAGATACATGACCAAATAATCCTTCCCCTAGGAACCCTTTGTCATAAAATCTTAAACAACATTGAAGCATGCCTAGTCATATCAAAATCACTCATCACTTGTAATCATCATTGCATCACAAAGTATGAAGTACTTAGCCTCCGTGCCTAAGTCACCTAAATACTTTCATTATCGAGTCATCAATCAAGATAGTCTAGAATTCTACAATCCTTGCACCATGAGATACAACGTCAATGCATACATTTGACTAAGCTCATTCAACATGCACCCTTAAACACCTCAATTCAATTCTTTTTTGGAATAAAGTCGGTACCCTCCACAAAAATGACGAATTTTGTTTTTTTTTTTACTTTTTCTGCATTTTCAAGTCACATGAGCACAATCACAATACAATGCACACACAAGTCATGTACATTGAGTCATGTCGTGTCACAACACATTGAGTCGAGTTAATTTAAACACATCGAGTCACAAGTACACCAAACCTTGAGTTAACCTCAAGTCAAAGCAATCACAATGAGTCAAGCACACTAAGCCTTAGGTCAACCCTAAGAAAAACACCAGTAAAGTCTTTTGGCAATGTTTAATTTTACAGAATACGGCCAATCATTGAAGCTCCTGTTCACAGCCAACCGAACGATCTCAATAAACATTCAAAGCTCTTTTGTTCAGAGACGTGTGGACATATCATTCAACGCTCTTTGTTCAGAGACGCGTGGACATTCCTTTCAAGCTCTTTTGCTCAGAGACGAGTGAACATTCATAAAAAAAAGCTCTTTTGTTTAGAGACGAGTGAACATTCCTCTAAAAAAGCTCCATTGTTTAGAGACGAGTGAACATAACTTAAGAAAGCTCTTTTGTTCAGAGATGCGTGGACATATCATTCAAAGCTCCATTTTTCAAAGACGAGTGAACAATCCTCAAGAAAGCTCTTTTGTTCAGAGATGAGTGAGCATCAACAACGGCGAGGTACCACAACAATTAAAGATGGCTACAAGCAGTCGCCTTCGACGACGGCGATATTCCCTAGCTTGTGGAAAGTCGTCACTACAAAATGCAACAACAAAATCGGTTACTTCGGAGACGTGTGTTAGACGGTGCAAGATATGGGTTTATAATTCTTTTATCTGTTTAACTAACGCTAGTTTGCTGGTAGCGGCGTCACAAGAACGATTTAGGATCGCAGAACGTTCTGAATCATTCTCCGTCCCTATCGCTACTTTGACTTTTGTTTTCGAAACTTACATTTCTCAAAACTTAGACAAAGTGGGGGCTTCTGTAGATACCTGATTGTGTCTCCCCAAAAACCAAACCTAATGATGAGTACTTTTCACGTCATTGATATCGAATGAGGTGAAATGTGAAAGAGTCTCGTGATGCACCTGTTTTCAATAAAAATACCGCTTTCTGTTTTTCGAAATATTTCTTTCCGTACCTTATTTATGGAAAATGCCCAGTCTAATTTAGGTTGGTCCATAATATGGGTCCAATCATAGTGTAGTTGGATAGGGCTCAAAAAGAGCTTTCCAACGATGTATTATAAGCCCAATTTCGATGAATAATGAGGAAGGTATGGCCAAAATACTAAATTTGGCCCAAAAATGATTTTATATATGGCCCAATGATCAAGTGGAGGGCCCATTAATTGTTATTTCTAAATTTATTAGGATTGACTTTAATCTTCTAGAATAATCTAGAAGGTTATTTTAAGTTCTAATGGAATTAGGATTAATAATTCTACTTTTATTTTATTTAGAAAAGATAAAGAATTTAATATGGTTAAAACGAATATTTTAATGATAAAATAATCTTAAATTAATGATAAACACGGAGTCTAATTGTCTAATTATATTAGGAGAAGGACTCCGTACAACTGTTTTATCGTAACCGCACCATCGCGCTGCGAGGAGCCTATCGCGGCGCGATAGGGGCAGTTTTACTCCGAGTCGAATTCTAACTCTTTTCTAGACGTTCGGATGTTTTCTTTATAAATAGGGTCCATTTCCTCCATTTTAGTAATCAACAGTCACCTACAATCATCAACAATCACCTTTCTATTCCATTCTCTCTCTCTCAAAGCTAGAAACTTATTCTTTCTCCCTTTTTCTAAACCTTTTCAAAACACCATACGTCCATCACGAGACATAGATACACCTAGTCAAGCTCGAAGTTGCCTTCGCCCTTGACGTGAAAGGTTGATAATTTCTGAGGGTTTGGTCCCAAATCCTTATTTCAATTATTCAAATTAATTGTTTGATTTAATATTTTTATTGAAAATACTAACGTGTGTATTGTTTTGATAGAAAGAGATACGAGGCAACAAAGTGAGTAATTTCAATTACTCTATTTATTTAGAAAGCATGTTTATATTATTTTAATTCCTAGTATCATGTTAGGATTTTATTTATTGTTTTCTAGTATCGTGCTTGGGTTGCTTCCTATTTCTTCTATCATGCTAGTATCATGTTAGGGCTAAAGTTTTGATTTTTATCGTTTAGTGACATGCTAGGATTTGTTATTAATCATGTTAGTATCATGCCTAGGATCTTGCTAATATTATTATGCTTTATTGAGATTTTCATTATGATGATGATTTGTTGGATCGATATTTATATTTTGCTTGATATTATTGTTATTTCTTGTTCACGCCCTCTCTTTCAGGTTTAAAGGGAATTTGTACTTGAAATCACGCGTAATAAGATAATTAATAATTTTATTTAGGCTAATATGATCGCCAATAATAGATTTGTTTGTGCATTAATATTCTGCCAACATAGATTAAACAAGTTTAGGATTAATATATTGATTGTATGTTAGTCTGAAATACTGCAAAGGATAGGAAAAGTAGCTTATAGGTTGGCCATACCTATGGAGCTAAGTAGAGTGCATGATGTATTTAATGTATCTTAGTTGAGAAGGTATATTCCTGACAAGTCACATGTGCTATAACCCGAAACAATTGAGTTAGATCAAAGCTTAACTTATGAGGAAAGACCTGTCAAGATTCTTGACGATAAAGTGCATAATACATACAATGAGAATGTTAGGATTGTTAAAGTGCTATAATCTAACCAAGAGTATGAGGAAGCAACTTGGGAAGCTGAGGATGAGATGAAAAAGAATTTTCCCGAGTTGTTTGAGGTATGTTGAGTTACGGGGACGTAACTCGTTTCTTTAAGGGGGTAGAATGCGGTAGAATTTCGCGCTTTTTCCCCTATATTTTTAGATATTTTTGTGCTTTTTGCACAATTTTAACGAGTACTTGAGTAATTTTGATTTCTAAGAGACATGAAAGGTAAAAGTATGACAAAAGAGTACAGCAATATTATACAAAGTGAGGAAAAAGTTTGAATTTCGTTACCCAAGTTTCGGGACGAAACTTCTTTTGAGTAGGGTAGACTGTAATACCTCGTAAATTTATATGTATGTTTAATTTAAATAGTATTTCTCAAAGTATTTAAATAAGTTGAAATCAATTACTTATGAGGTTTTATTAATTTAAAGAGCTTTATTAAAAGTCCAATTTATTTATTTTATAATTTTGGAAATACTTTATTTTATAATTTAAAAATATTGGGGCATATGATTTTATAAAAGGTAATTTTTAAAGTCAATGGCATTTAAAGGAAAGTCAAATTGTAGTTGAAATCGGAAAGAGATCATTAAGGGTAGGAAAGGAATTTTAGAAAGGAGGGTTTTTGAGAGAGGGTATAAATACCCATAATATGAGCAAAATTAAACCTTGCCCAAGGTGGAGAACACCTAAAGGTAACTCTCTCCCTCTCCTCTTATTTTTCCTTTTCTTTCTTATTTTTGCCCTTCCTCTTATTTTTTTTTCACCACCATCGGACAACCGCCACACCACCAGCAGGCGCTGGCACCACCAGCGGTGCGGCAGCAGCCTGCTGTGGTGTCGGGGCTGCTGCTCGGCTTTCGAAAAAAAAATTAATTCTTTTTGTTTTAATCCTAAACTAGCCTTTAATTAATTGGTGTTTTTGGATATTTGTGATGATTTTATGATGTTTGATTATAAGTATAATGTAAAATTTTCAGAGTTGGTTTTGAATTAAAAAGCCCCAAATTGAAAACCCTAGGTTTCTAAATTATTGTATATTGATGGAAATTGATTAGGGGTGGTTTAAATTATTGAAATAGGTGTTTTAAAACATATTTACAACAATTTTTGATGATTTAATAAAGTTGAAAATTTTGTTAGTAAGCCATGATTAAGTTTCTTGAAGGGATTTTTGACTACACATTAATTGGGATTAAAGTAAGGGGTTTTAAACTAAACTTCAGCTTGTTTTAAATAATTATTGAGTGAATTAAGGAGTGTATATATTGCTGGAAATTTGTGTGGAGTAGATATTAATGCCTCTTTGTAATTTTGGATTGTAGGAGATTTTCAAGTGAGTTATTTTGTGTAGTGGTGGCGATTTTGAGATCGTATCCAAGGTACGTTCACGTACTTGGTATTTATTTAATGATGTAGGAACATGCTAGGCTTGAATAATTAATTCCAAGTAGTATCATGATAGATATTGATTGGAATTTGTTATTTGGATGATGTTGGTAACTGAATTATGAAGCATGGATTATTTGTGATGGATTGGTGATTGAAAATAATTATTTTGGCATGTTAAATATGGACCACACTTTTATTATTAGCATGTTTGAGAGCATATTTAATTAAATTAAATTTTTAATTTGGTTTGGAATATTGAAAGAGGATTTTTTTATGGTTCATATAATTTTTATTGATGCTATAAGCATGAGGAAAGAGCTATTTTAAGTGTCTATTTACACAAGGATTAAATTATATTTTGGTGCCTAGTGCACTTTAGGTGTTTCTAACACCGAGGGATAGGATTTGTGGCGCATTATGCATTTAAGGTGTCTTTTACACCGAGGTAGATAAAAAAAGGGTTCAACATTAAAGACTATGTGGTCACTAATCATTCAAGAATTCAATTGGTATACTTGGTTGCTTGAATGGTATTGACTATTGTTATTGCAATAGTTTGTGAATCATCACCAAGTTAAATAAAATGTAAATGACGTAAAGTGAAAGAGATTACGCACCAAAACTCTTGGAACGTATATGCCTTGAGTATGAACATATAGAGGGAGTTATGCGACTTTATATTTGACCATAACTTCTACTGGGAGTACAGGACGCTATATGTTCTTTTTTTATTATGCGCAGGAATTCCGCCACTTACAAGTGGTTCTTTTATACAGGCACGGTTAGCTCCCGTGTTGGTACCCCTTTATTGAGGTATGTTAGGGGGAAACCCGTTCGATGCGTAATCAAGCTAAATAAATAATTTAGTCATGTGGTGAATGTTCATGTTGTATGTTGTATGCTTGTAAACAGGTGCAACAAGGTAAGTTGTGTGATTGATAGGATTAAAGCATTATCGTGTGTTTCTTTACGCTTATGTACTCAACTTTGCTGATTGTATGTCTGTTTGGCATTGTCTTAACCTTGGCCCTACGACGACCCATTTCTAATGGCGAGTAGTGGGGACAAGTAGAGAAAAGCTATTTAGGTGATGAAGCATATTCATGATGGGCATGAGTGAAGAGCAAATCATGCTTAGTTTCAATAAGATTATGATGTGGTTTATTACTTTAATTATTATTGAATGTTATGCTTGTAAGACTAACACGGAGGTTTTTAAGTATTTGTTCTATTTTAATAAGGGCCTACAATGGTTCCAAGTTGTAGGTTGACTGAGTATGACTTTGGTTTGACTTTACTTTCGTTTGGTTTGACTTTTAAGTTGACTTTCTTTGAATGGTTTTAAAGAGAGTCTTCCGCTGTGTGTCTTTGATAATTGCCTTAGCCGTTTTCACGGTGGCGGTAATGTCTTAGATTTTTCTAATTCATATTTTTAAAAGAGAAAAACAAGTATTTCAAAGGGAAGGAATTTCTATGGTGTTATATGAACCCCCTACTGCAGGTACCGTGAATGTAGAAAAAAAACCCATCGGGCACTGGCCCACCAGCAGATTGATTAGAAGCTTTAAAGGGCTAGAGAAGCGACCCAATGGGTGCTAGATTGCCAGCTACCAGATCAGACGTCGGTGTGTGCTGGTCATCCAATGTCGTAGCAGACGCCAGAAATGGTCGAACTCCTACTGGTGTGGGCTGGTCTGGCACTAGGTCAGGTGGAGTGCTGGTTGGGATTGATGCACTCCTAATTTGTTGCCATATTTAATTTCATCCCCCAAATTTTGTTCAGCAAAATCCTCATGAGTTTCTTGATCAACATATTCATTCTTTGAGATGTTCACATCCTCGGGACACCCCAACGAAAATAATTCCTCAACAAATTTCACATCACGTCAAACAAAAAATTCCTTTGTATGCAAATCAAACAATTGCCATCCCTTTTTTCTGAACGAATATCCAACAAAAGCACAGTACACTTTCGACTTCGACTAGCAAACTTATCATATTTAGTTTTCTGATTGTGAGCAAAACCATAAGCATCCAAAGGTTCGAAGAGCATCAAACGTGGGGGGTCCATTGAAGAGTATTTCATCAAGAGGTGTTTTATTTTGTAAGAGAGGAGGAGGGTACGATTTATCAAGTGAGCGTCCATAAGGACACACTCCCCCAAAAAAAAATCAATAGGTAGTTTTGCGTAAAAACGCAACGCCCGACCAACATTCAAAATATGTTTATGTTTTCTCTCAACTCACCCATTTTGTTATGGAGTTCCCATACAATCCAAGATGTTTGATACAAAATTCAAGTTTCATTAAAATAGTCACATAGACAATAATTAAACTTAGTCCCATTATCGCTTTAAACCACTTTTTGTTAGAGAGAATTTTCTAACAACCGTAGCAACAAAAGCCATAAACATTTGAAATACTTCTAATTTATCTACCAACAAATAAATCCAAAGCGCTCTTGAAAAATCATCAACTATTGTAAGAAACTAACGAGCTACACTCGACGAAACATGTCTATATGGACCCTACAAATCATAATGTATTTTCTAATAAATTCGAGAAGCTATATTATCACTTAAAGGAAATTTGTCTCTTGGGTGCTTAGCATGCATACATACTTAACAACCCTTATTTAAATGATCTTTACTACTACTAACATGAGGAATCACCTTAACTACTTTTACAGAGGGATGCCCGAGCCGACGATGACACAACTCCAAATTTGAAGTAGCTTTAACTGTTAACACAAATTTTGGTTAGCTAAAATAGTACAATCCATTTCTCCTAATTCGCGGCCCATGTTCCAATCAGCTCCTTTAATTTGCTTGGTCTCGTATAGCACAAACATGAGAATCAAATTTAACAATAGTTCGTACATAATCATTAAGTTGTGTAGGGAATAATTTAAAGTATCCCACACTTGAGCCCCACTGTGACCATACACTTAAGTATGGTGGTGTCCAAAGGGAAGGAAGATAGAGCAAAAGAGTCGCCAACAAGTTTTAGGAACTTGTAAACTGTTCACAAGATGAAGGTTACACCTCTTCACGATCCATAAGATCGCTAACTCCATAGCGGTCCGGAACCATGACTGGATATTCGAGGACGAAAGTACAAATCCAACCTAAAAGAGATTGAACCTGCCCTAAATAAGCCTCTACTTTGTTCTTCTCATATTCATGTGCCGCTTTCTGACTAACATACAATCAATATATTAACCCTAACCTGTTTAATCTATGCTGGCTGATTATTAATGCACAAATAAATTTATTATTGGCGATCACTTGAACTAAAATCATATTAGCCTAAATAAAATTATTAATTATATTATTAAGCATGATTTCAAACAAATTCCCTTTAAACTTGCAAGAGAGGGCGTGATCAAGCAATAACAATAAACAATATATCAAGCAACATATAACTATTAACAACAATCATCATCATAATAATCTCAATCTCAAAGCATAATAATATTATTAGCAAGATCTTAGGCATTATACTAACATGATTAATAACAAATTCTAGCATGTCACTAAACAATAAAGATCAAAGATTTAATCCTAACATGATACTAGTACGATAGAAGAAATAGGAAGCAACCTAAATATGATACTAGAAAACAATAACATCCTAACATGATACTAGGAATTAAAATAATCTAAGCATGCTTTCTAAAGAAATATAGCAATGAAATTACTCACTTGTTGCCTCGTATCTCTTTCTATCAAAACAGTACACACGTTAGTAACTTCAATAAAAGTATTAAATCGAACGATTAATTTAATAAATTGAAATAGGGATTTGGGACCAAACCCTCAGAAATTATCAAATTTTCATGTCTAGGGTGAAGGCAACTTCGAACTTGGCTAGGTGTGTCTAAGTCTCGTGATGGAGGAATATTGTATTAAAAAAGGCAAGACTTAGAAAGAGGGAGAAAAAACAAGCTTCTAGCTTTGAGAGAGAGAATATAATAGATGATTGTTGATGATTGAAAACGGGGAATATCGACCCTATTTATAGAGAAAAACGACCGGAAACGAACAGAATAGATCGAATTTCAATCGGAGTAAAACTACTCCCATCACGACGCGACAGGGCCATCGTGACGCGATGGCTCTGTTGCGATGCGATAGGCCTATCGCAACGCGATGGACCTGTCGCAGCGCAATGGACGTGCATGATATAAATTTTTGTAGGGAATCCTTTTTCCAACATAATTTGGTAATTAGAGTCTGTATTTATGTTTACTAAAATTCTTTATCTAATCTAAATCAAATAAAAATAAAAATATAATTATTAATCCTAATCTCTTTAGAACTTAAAATAACCTTCTAGATTATTCTAGAAAATTAAAGTAATTCCTAATGACTGTAGGAATAATAATTAACGGACCCTCCAAATGATCATTGGGTCGCCCATAAAACTCATTTAAGATCCATTTAGTATTTTGGCCATAACTTCTTCATTATTCATCGGAATTGGGCTTATAATATAACGTTGAAAAACTCTTTTCAAGCCCCATCCAACTACACAATTATTGGACCCATATCATGGACCAAACTGAACTAAACTGGACATTTTTTATAAATAAAGTACGAAAAGAAAGATTTTCGAAAACAAAAAGAAGTATTTTATTACTAAAAACATAGGGATCACGAGACTCTTTCACATTTCACCTCGTTCGATAATCAATGGCGTGTAAAGTACTCATCACTAGATTTGGTTTTTAGGGAGACATAATCAGGTGTCTACAAGTTGAGAGACAGAAAGTAAATTGCA
Organism: Chenopodium album; assembly: GCF_948465745.1. NCBI lineage: Eukaryota > Viridiplantae > Streptophyta > Magnoliopsida > Caryophyllales > Amaranthaceae > Chenopodium > Chenopodium album. The sequence continues at coordinate 38,538,998 of NC_137848.1, read as the reverse complement.
ACTCAAATTTGGAAAATTAAGTACTCTGATGAAAGTAATTTTGTCCGATAAATAGACGGATCCTACCAAAGTAGCCACCCCTTTTGCACCATTTGGCAAACCAATAGGGCATTTAAGTTATTAAGTGTCAAATAGCCAAGATCATTCTCCTATAAAATGATGAGTGGCGGCAGTATCAATAATCCAAGATGAAACATTGAACTTACCGGTCAATCTATTATCATGAATTTTAGCGTTACCAATAATCCCCTGCAATGACTTTCCACTATTCAGGCGTGAATAATTGCCCCAAGGCCGAAATAGAAGAATTTGGCATTAAAGGAGATGAAGTACCACCTGTAGCCACGTTAGCATAAACCTGTCCTCTTCCTTGCCCTGTTGTAGGTGACTTCCTATCATCAGGCCAACCCATGAGCTCATAGCAATGGCTCTCATGATGACCTTTCTTTTTACAATAATCGCACACCAAATCTGCCTAGCAAGACGAAGCCTCATGGCCTGTTTTGTGACACTTGGAGCTCACGAGCCTATCGTGAACCCTACCACGGGTTAGCCTTGTACAATCAGCCCCTACTCGAACAACAAATCCAACCGCCTTAGACGGCTTAGATTCAACCTTCTACCTCGATGTGGAAACATGTTTTTCTTGAGTTACCAACTAGTAAGCTCTATCAAGACTCGAAAGGTGGTCTTGTGATAAAATATTTGTGCGTAGAGAAGAGTAAAAATCAGAGTATAATCCCATCGGAAAGTCATGTAATCTTGATTATGCTCGACGTTCTTCATACAATCTCCCGACCAAACACGAAAGGCAGCAAGAATAAGAAATCAAGGTCTCGTAGCAATCCAACTCCTTCCATAGAGTTTTTAGCTTGTCGTAGTACACAGAAACCGACATCAATATTGTCTGCTCGCACTTAGCGATTGAAGAACACAATTGTTGAATGAGAGGACCATTCGTTTGGGCAAAGTGTTGCTTAAGGTCATCCCAAAAGAGTTTAGCCTCCCTAAAATTTGAAAGAGACAACTTTAAATTAGGGTCTATGGTATTCGTAATCTACGATATGAGTATCGCATTGATCGCTGTCCAATCAGACTTTGTACTATGCAGGGGGTGATAGTTCTGTGATTGAGCCATCTGAAAATTCAAAGTTTCTTCGAGCTTCTAATGTCGTTTGTATGTCGGACGCCCAAAATTCATAATTATCATCCGTTAGTCGTGTAGGTGTGATGAAATTTCTCGGTCAATCTTGTGAACCGAGATAGTAAGGTGAGTTGGGTTCAATTTTATTTGTAGTGGTGCTAGTGGTGGTGGTGGTGGATTATCACCGCCTTCCATGGAAAAAGTTTATTTGAAAAAAATGTTCTTTGGCCTAATACCATGTAGAATTGGTGAATATCTGCTTAGCTTCATTATCACAATCAAACAACATTTATAGTACAAGCTCTCAAATTCCTCACCCTAAATAAACATGGAAAGCTGGAGATTAGGAAACAAGATGATATATTTATCGTAATAATCAAATATAACCACTCATATTTTTCGTTTATTTTATTTAGTCATCCACAAAAATACAAAATATTAGATTTCACCATCGCTTAACAGTAAGTTCCAAATAAAATATCAATTTTTGTGTAAAAGCTTTTAATTTAGTGTCCGATTTGAGGTCAAAATTGATAAATAGTTTATGTACTTAAATTACCTCGGTGTACATGACACACACAAAATGGAGCATTTCCAATACCGCTTTAGGTGTTTTGACCTCAAATCCGATTCATGGGGTCAAAACAGTTAAGAGGTGGTTAAATCTAATTATTTATGTTTTTGTAAGTGGGTAATAAAAATAAACGGAAAAAACGGGTAGATTGTTGGATTAAAGAGAGTAAAAACCATGTTTTTTAAAGGTTGATTAGTTTACTCCACAAGAAGGTTGTGGCCTACAATATTTTCCCACAAGTGGGTTGTGGAGTAGACTTTTTATGTCTACTAAGTTAGGTCTCATGCCATGCACGGTGATTTATCGTTATATATAGTTTATAGATTATTGATAGATAAGTATTATAATCATAAATTAGTCGAGAAATAATAAAAGTATGTGATATGTTAATTTTTATTTTAGTTGTACGTAGCTTCTAATACACAACTAAAAAAAAGTAGGCAAATAAATGTGAGCAATCTTTTTTCTTGGTGTAAAACAGGTCATATATTATTATACATATATAATCTTTGGTTTATAGTTGCCAAATTTTTTTGTGAAATCTTTTTATTTTAAATATTGTATAATATTACTATATATATATTATACATATGTGTGGTGTGTGTGTGTGTATAAATGAATTGTTTCCTCAATTAATAGATTTTTTTTTTTAATAAATAATAATAAAAAATAATAAAATAATAAAAAAAAAAAACTAAAGACACACCAAGAGATGACTCGTATCATTGCTAGTGTGTCTTTTAGTATATACTAGGTTAGCCTCGAACATAAAAAATGTTATACGGAGTACACTAAAGGGAAAATGATGATGATGATAATAATAATAATAATAATAATAATAATAATAATAAAGAAAATAAAAATAAGAATTGAGTAAATGAAGCATATTGAATTGAGTAAAAATTTAAGGAAATGCGATAATGGAATTCTTTGCTATCCAAGGGAAGATGGAACGATAGTGAGAAAGATGGGATTGTATGAGGTAATTTATTATTGTGACACTTGAAATTGTTTCAATTTTGTAGGATAAGATGATAATAAAGTGGTATTCGTATTGTGCAAGCTTTATAATTTTAAGGCAATGTTAAATAGGGTAACTCAAAAAAAGAAAAAAAACATATATAAATAATCCTTGCATTTAGGTGGGAAAAAAGTTAATATGAGAGTGACACATAAATAATGATGACATCAGTAGTTATTTTTTTAGTAATACTTATAGAAGAATATTGATTTTATAAGAAAAATCAGCCTACTCTACAAGTAGGTTGTGGCCAACAACGATTGCCCACAACTGAGTTGTGGAGTAGACTTTTTTCATGTTTACATACATTCATCTTTTGGCATTCTTCCTTCATCTCTTGGATTCTCTTGTAACCCCTCATTAAAGTGGATGTTTATGGTGATTTAATCAACATATTTATTATGATTTAACCACCCTTTGATGTCTAGATTCATCCTCTTGAAACTCCATCCTTGCTTATAAAATTAGATTGGTTATTCTTCATGTTTTATGTACATCCTACACAAAATTATATAAACACATTTGTTCTTTGGGCATAAGTTTACTTTGACTCCCCCTCTTACTCTAAAGTTCCTTTGGGTGAGAGTGGTGTGTAATCTTAGGGAACGTACTAGCGATACAATGTGCACCCCGATTGCGCCAGAATTCGTTTTCAAGGTCAGTGCCAAAGTCACGCCACACCATCTTCCTTTTAATCTAACAATTTCATTATTCATTATATTATTTATAGCCTTTGAAAAACTTATTTTTACAACAGTTAAATCATAATGTGGTGCTTTAAGGTCGGGGTGGTACAATACAAAATTTCCTAACCTCTTTTACTCGCGTAAAGTAGGGGAAATAATTTAGGCACATGCTAAGCCATTGCGAGGCTACATCTTGGGGTTTTAGCCTGCGATGTTTTTTTTTAACTTATTTTCTTGTCTCGTCAATTCCTAAAATTGACTTGACGTGTTTCGATGCTCCGAGCTTGAAAATCGACGTTTGAGTTTGAAATATTTCTATTAATGTATCAGCACCTTTCGTCTAAATTTGTCGCCTTATTTTGTTTACGCAATTGGGTGTAATCCGTTGGGTTCAGTCAAGTGCAAGTTGTGAGATTAATTTTATTAATTCCACTGATCGGAAGCGACCTCCAAGCAGGCATTTCAATCAATTGACTTCACTGAATAATTAGTTTCATAAATAATTTTGAACCCTTTATCGGAATAATACGCTTGTTTGAAAGACATCATTCCATTTAATCTCCCACTAGTCCTTCTGGACAAGTGTATGATATGTGTATTGCCCTTTCCTATGTCACTTAATGCCTCTTCATGAACTATAAGGTAAAATTCATCGTCATCCTTATTATGTCTCGAAATGTTTCTCAAATTTCCGAGTTTGACTGTCAAGTACAGATGATTATCTAAAATCTATCTGAGCATGGACATGCATTTTCACAGTCTCGATCTTCGAAAGGCCTTGTAAACAACAAAAACGTATTTCCCATTGTTAATAGGAGGACGTTTTCAATCTTATATTATCAAGCTTCACTTACTATGAGACAAAGTTGCCGGAGTGTTTCCTTTATAATCCCCTTTTACGACCAAAGTTTGACAACATCAAAACCGACTAGTACTCAAACAAGCGAACAAATACTCACGATTAAGGAAAAGGTACCGAAAGCCTTAATAAGGTATATACTAGCTTATGACAATTTTAAATCTCTTAAAGCATTCTCAAAGGTCGATCTGATATAGTTCCAAACTAATACCCCGTGCAAATGATTCATGACATTCATGTCCTCGTAACAAAAGAAACGGTGCTTTAAATCATATTACACACTAATCTCTAACACTTATTAATTGTCCATCCTTTAAATGACCTCATTTAGTAATATTTTGGATATGGCATTCAACGTTCACTTAATAGGTGTTTCCATCCAAGACATTGTCTTGATACCATATTATGAATATTGTCAAATTGAATGGACTTACCATTTAATTCTAACAGCAATTAAATGATCATGAAATAATAAGCATAATTCATTCCACTACGAATTTTTCAATGTTTTATCTTATGATAAATTATTATCCCAAATGTTTAAGAGTAATACTCAGCAAAACATTTAGGGAATTTACCATTGAATTGGTACACTCTAGAGTTTAACTTTTATCTTTGATACACTTTATTAAGTTTTGATTATTAGTGGTACACCCAAACTTAATCCTAACTAACTACAATAACTACAATGATATATGTTGGGGCACCGCGTAGAAAAGTGAAATTAACAGGGTTACTATATAGAAAAACCCTATTATATATAGAAACCAACAACTAAAACCTAACAATTTGCGAAAAATTCCCAAATTAAAATCACAAATCAGCACTAACCTTTCACAATCAACAAAGTATCACTAAATCTCCAGGTTTTTTGCTTCACTCGCACGTTAGTTACGGTTTCATGAAGGAATAAGAATAGGGGATAGAGTTAATGACTGGGGGGCAATTAGTCCAGTCATGTTAAGTCAAAATTGTTGTCATTATCCCTTACTAAATGTTTGCTACATTTTAGTTACTATAGTTAATTTGCATTAAGTTAGGGTGTACCGGTAATAATCAAAACTTAATGAAGTGTATCAAAATAAAAGTCAAAACATGGAGTGTACCAACGATAAATTTCAAAACATTTATAGAAATCACACCTATATCTAATATGTTTGATTTCTTTTATGCAACTGTGAATGTCGTGTTTCACTTATTCCATAAATTTAGAAACCTTTGCTTTGCAAAGCTTAACATCTTCATTAACGAATACCTTTCATAACAAGATGATAAATTTTTTGAGTATGTTTTGGATTACATGTGATTTGGGTTTTATTGCTCAAGTGATGGCTCCCACTCATTTTCATGATTTGGGACCTTCGACTTAGCAACCTCCAATCATCAAACTTCAACAACGAACTATTCAACAAACCACTTCCCTTTATTGTTAATTAGGCAATAATGCTCTTGTTGACATATACTTGAGTAGACTTTCTAATGATGCTATGTTTGGATTTTACTCCAACAAGTTTACAATGATTTTGGAAGACCCCTTATCATTTGTGAACATAGAAATTAACCTTAATTTTTGCACATTACACATGGATGCAAGTCTATGTTACCATCCTCAAGCCACGACACATCTAAGTTGGTGCTTTTATAGGGTTTCCTTATTAAGAATCTAATCCTTGCTAAGGTTGTGCTTTCAAGATCATTACTTAAATTTTATTTGTTTCCAGGCATCAAGAACTCATCCTCTTACTTAAACAAGAATGTTCTTGTTCATAATCTAACATTCATTACTTAGATTTTAAGTCGATTGGTATATATATTATACTGGTCACGCTCTAATCATGCAAGTTATGTGACAACTCTATATTATAGCAGACATGCCAGATTTAGTTGTAGAATTGTTCCAAATTTGATCCCATTATTGTAACTTTTAGCTCATCCAATTTCAATGGATATTTCTAAACAATTCGCTATATGATATGGTCGAAAGACTCTAAGAAAGTCTCTATTAGAGTCTTTCATGTTTGAATTAGTATGTGCCTAACTTCATACTTAGTTTAAACAAATACTTAGATTCATACATATAGGTTGAAAACATTTACAAGTACTTTACATTTAACATGGTAAATCCCTTTACTCGGTCAAACATATTATTAAGTCTACCCAATAGATCTTAATTCCCACTATGTACTAAGTATCGTCTTAGTTTGGTCCATTATTGAAAAATACTTTCAAATCTAAGCATTTAGCATTTGATACTCATTTTACTATACTATTAAGAAAATGTACAACCTTCTCCGCTCCTTGGTGATTTTGAAAAAGTGAGTTGGAAAAGAGTTGTTTGTTATAATAATAAAGTAAGTCCTAAGAATATATTTATTCTATGGCTTGCAATTCAAAACAGGCTCTACACTAGAGATAAATTGGCTGCCTAGGGTATCATCACTCGTAATAGCTTTTGTTCTCTATGTAATAAGACCACAGAAACATTTCAGCATCTTTTTTTTCTTGTGAGAAAACTTCTATGATTTGGGAAGAAGTCTAAAGAGAAAGTTATTAATTTGAGAAGACCAGCAAAGTCTTGCAATGAGGAACTAGAGACTATTATCAGAAAGAGTAGGAAATCTAGTCACATGACCTAGCTATATGTTCAATGTTTCACTGAAACCCTTTATCAAGTCTAGCTATATAGGAATGCTCATGTGCATGGGAATGAGATTAAGCAACTTAGCAAAATTGTGAAAGACATGATCTTTCTTGTTCCTTGTTGTAAGGAAGCTGATACACATACAACTGTTGTATGTGGTCCCATCATACATCACCAATAAAAATTCGCCACATCAGCATTAACCAAAAAAAGAAGTGGGAAAAATAGGGGGGAAATAATTCACCCATAATGGCGCCATAAAATAAACTGAGCGGGATTCTTGTTGGGTGAAATTATTGGCGCCAGACTGAGCATTAATTACAATGTTATTTATTTTCTACAAATTTTACCCATAAATATATTGATATTCCTTCAATGTTACAGTAAGAAAAAATAAAGGTCAGAGATGATGAACAAACCGACGGAGAAGATGACAAAATTTACTAACGCTGGCAAATTTTTCAGTTCAATCCACCATGATTGATTCATTTTTAATTTTTATTTAAATTTTTCTTTCATCTGCCATATTTTTGGGGTTTTCATATTAAGATCAACTTTCCTGTACATGTCCTTAATTTTGTGAAAAAGTACTCATGTGAAAAGGGGGGTGGGTTAAAATTTCTCTCTCCTCTCCTTTCTTTGTTTCAAACTTGGATTACTACGTTGAATTCCTTTTTTGAAAAGCTTATAATTTAAGACCTAGATCTTTTTCTTTGAGTACATACTAGGTAGTTTGTATGGATTTAGTGTTAATCTTCGATATTTTTTAATCAATTTAATGGTAATTACAGAGTAGTGATACTAATGGGGATAATTTTACACTAGTGTTGCAAGCGGCGACGGTAATGTGATGCGGTGTTGAATTGGGGTGGTGGCCGATAATGAGGTATTTGGCAGTGAATAGTGACTGCTAATCTTCATGTCACAATAAACCACATGAGATTGGACATAGGCTAAATTATATACGTAAGGAAAGGATCGAACTTGAAATAATATACAATTATTATATTTTTCTGTTTATCATTGTTAACCAAATTTGCAGAATTATTAACGAATATTACAAAATTTTCCTTATAACATTTTGCAAACTTATTGTATCGGCCTTTTGTGATATATTAATAAGAGTAGTTACAAATCAATATGGTTATGTTACTAGAAAAAAATGCAAACATACTAAAATGTCTAATTTGTAGTATTAAGTACATTGTTACCAAATACTGATTTAAAATTAAATTAAAATGTGTTGGATACAAAATATGAAAAGAACTTGATGTATTATATTAATAAACAAAAGGTGTATTGTAGAAATAAAAGGTGTAATATACATATGATGACCTTATGATATATAATTAATTTAAACTCTAAAATCCCACTCGCGAATTTGAGTATTTATAATCCTACTTGAATTGGCGTCATCTACTCTCTATCATGTGTGGATCCCACGTTGTGCTTTAAAATTTTTAGATAATTATAATCCTACATGGCGTTATATCATCTCGTGAAGAAACTATCCTTCTTTTTTTTTTTTAAACCGGAAGAAACTATCCTTTATATATTTTAAATAATTCTAATCCTACATGATGCTCTATAATCTTGGGAACACACTCCCTTTCATATATCACATCATCCATTACATAATTATTTCAAGTGCAAACATTAAAACTCCCTTGTGTTTAACAATTTTGTGTTTTGCGACGTCCTTGACTCATCTAAAGTTTGATAATTTTTTTAGTAACAATCACACTTTTTTTTAGTAATGAGTGGTTAGTAAAAGCAATAAATAAATAACCCCAATTATATCGTTTTTTATTTATATTTATAATTATATATAATAACTATTTTTTTATATATTAATAGCTTATATTTGTGTAAATGTTTTGTTAGAGTGAATATCCCCTTTATATATCTAAATGGTTACTAATAAATGTTCGTTTATATAAATGGTTAATAATAAATGAACTAAGAAGAAGAACCAAATTGGGAAAGGAACAGATTATTTGATTAAGGGGGGATCTAAGTCATTTAACAGATACAAATACACTAATATAAGCTACTACTTTTATACATTGCAAAACAAGTATAAGTGTCAAACTATATTATTCGAATTACCTTACAAAATAATAACACCATTTACTTACTTAAAAAAGCCTATTCATTGATTGAACAGTGACAAGTGAATCACAAATTGATGAACAACTATTATCAGAGTCCAAACGAAATGGATTTTTTATTTTGAGTTTAAACAAAATATAATGCCACACAATTCGGTATTAAATGATGTAATTGTTATTATACAATTATTGAACAATTTCAATGTTTATATATTTTTTTTTAAATGGAAAGTAATATTTATTAATAGTATAATAATTACGTATATAAAATAAAATAATTTATCAAACAGTTTAACAATACAATATTTAGGAGTAAGCGATGCCCTAGCTCATCATAAGTTTACAAGTTTGATCTTAATTGATAATTTTGCTCATGTATGACAACTTTCTCTAAATGATTATTTCGATTGCTAATAACTTATTATTGCTACATTATCCATTTTGTTTATAATTTATGTACTAACTTCATTAACCAAGTTTGGGGAGAATGGTCATAATGATAATAATAATAGTAGTAGTAGCAGTAGTAGTAGGATTAGTAGCGGTAGCAGTAGGTAGTAGCAGTAGCAGCAGTAGTAGTAGTAGTAGTGCAGTAGCAGTAGGAGTAGGAGTAGCAGTAGCAGTAGCAGTAGTAGTAGTAGCAGCAGTAGCAGCAATAGCAGTAGAAGCAGCTGTAGCAGTAGCAGTAGCAGTAGGAGCAGCAGTACCAGCAGCAGCAGCAGCAGCAGCAGTAGCAGTAGCAGCAGCAACAGCAGTAGTAATAATAATAATAATAATAATAATAATAATAATAATAATAATAATAATAATTTTTTAGAGTGATAAAATAAGACAAGAAGAAGAAGAAGCTGAAGAATGATAAAAATAAGGCAAAATTGGCCGCTACACCCTAAAGTATGGCTTAGGTGCACTAAGTACCTTGAACTTAGCGTTGTAGCCAAAACACCACCAACTATGGTGTTGGGTGAAATGCGTGCCATAAATGAAAATTTCTGACAACTTATTTCACCGGGAGGAGGTAAATCTTCACTTTCTAGAATAGTTATGTAGTCTTCCATCCACTTAGCACACATGGATTCACCTCCTCCGATGAAATAAGTGGTCGGAAATTTTCATTTAAGGTACGGGTCGCACCTAACACCGTAGTTGGTGGTGTTTTGGCTACTACACATAGTTGAGGGTGCTGAGTGCACCTAATCCATATTTCAAGGTGTTGCGGCTAATTTTGCCTAAAAATAATAGTGACAATAACGTAATCATGATATTTCATCTTGCAATAAGCAAAACTTTTTTTTTTCAATATACTAGTTCATTATAATATTAAAACAAAAGGAATGATTATTTGTGACATTTTTCCAAAACTATCTACATGAAATTTTTATTATCTATTCATTACAAAAAAAATTCAATTTATAAGTCTATATTGTTATTTACTTGATTACCTTTACTAATTCAATTTACAAGTTTATTATATATTCAATTATTGTTATTTACTTATTGATTACCTTTACTAATTCTCCTTCTTACTTGTGAGATTATTCAATGCTTATACACATTATCTAAATTTCTAAGGACTTGATAGGGGCGACCTTTTTTTTTTTTCCTCATAACATGAAATTATTTGAAACAAATACATTTAAACAAGACCAATGTTGATTTAAAATTACAAATTCCACTTTTGTAACTATAATTAAAAAATACAATTACACAAGATCATTGTAAGGGTTACAACAAAAAGTATAAAATAGAAAAATATGCGCTAGTGAAGAATCAAAATCGGAATCATGTAACAACATGTCAATGTTTGCATATATATCAATTAATCAAAGCTAGCTTTCATCACATAGCTTCTTGTGTTACTAAAAAAAAATTTAAACATTATATTAAGAACTGTTGTGTCATTTTCAGATATGAGCTTACTAAACATAATAGCTTGTGTTACTAAAATATTATCAAACAACAATGTTTAAAATTATTGGGGGTTTTCCGCCATTGTCCACGACCTTACACCATTTTCAACCATTATAGTTGTCGGCCTTCAAATGTCTTATTTATTAATCAATAGGTTAATTATGTGCCTTTAACAATTATTGTAATTTTAACACAAAATCCAAAATCATTTGAAACCGAGAGGAAGAACAAAAAGACTCATTTAAGCAGTTCAATAGAAAAAGGGTATATTTTGCAAGTAGACCCATTTTCTTAATTGGTATATATATATATATATATATATATATATATATATATATATATATATATATATATATATATATATATATATATATATATATATATATATATATATATATTGAGATCATGTGAGAACCAAAGTGAATAATAAGAACTAGGAACCAATCTCAGCCTTTAATCCCGCTACATCCGACGGCTCACATCTCACCCGCATTCATTATTGGCATTTTCGTAATTTCGCGAATTTTTTAACTTTTTTTCTGTTTTGTAACTTTTAAGGCAATTTTATTTACTTTATGATTGATTTCATTTACTTTTACTAACTTTTCATTTACTTTTTAGAAATGAAACTAGAAATCACTTTGTAAAGTTAAAATATTACAAAAATGTCATTAATGACACGGGAAGCATGTTGACCGTCCGATTAACATGATCTAAGGGCCTAAATTAGTTTCGATATCTTATTATAGCCTTGGTTCTCATTCTAACTTGGTTTCATAAATATATATATATATATATATATATATATATATATATATATATATATGTGAGAACACATCCCTTATGTGAGAACCCAATTTATGTGAGAAAAAATCTAGACCATGGATCAAAATTGATCCAACATACAAAAAAACAGCATTAGTAATGGCATTTTTGTAAATTTCACAAAAATACACCTCTTTTTTCTTCTTCTTTCCCATATATCTTCCTCTGTGAAAATTTCTCACGTTTCACTCATTATCTCTCTAAAATTTCAACTAAGAGGCTCCACTTAAGCCTCGTTCTTTCACCTTATTTTTGCTAAACTGAAATTATTTTTACTGAAACAAAATCATATTTGCTGAACTTAAATTATTTTTACTGAACTTAAATTAATTTTACTAAACATAAATTATTTTTGCCAAACTGAAATTATTTTTACTGATTTTCTATTATAATTCTTCTTTAAGAAAACTAAATTTTACTGAACTGAACTTATTTTTACTGAACTGAAATTATTTTTACTTAATATTATTTTTTTAAGGTGAAGAGAACATGGCCTTAGAGGAAGATCAAATCAGCAATATTCATCATCAAATTAGTAAGTTCGTCAATTTCGATTTTGTAATTTTTTTTTTTGTGAAAATTTCTCAGGTTTCAGTCATTTTTTTAAATTTCGATTTTGTATTTTGAATTACGATTTTGTTTATAATCCGAATTTTGTTCGATTTCCTATGTGTTTCCTGTTCAATTTTTGTTCGACTTCCTATTCGATTTCATGATCTGAATTGTTGTTCATTTTTTGAGGGATTTTTATGCCAATTTCATCGATTTTATTTTTATTGATTTTTTTTCTGATTTTTGCGATTTCTTTGTGTTTTTTTTTTATTATTTTTGCAGATTTCTTCGTTTGATTTCATCAATTCATTTTTTCGTGATTTATCAATTTGTCATGCATGAGATTTATGTCAAATTGTTGGTTGATACTAATGATTTAGTGTCAAATACTGATCTTTCATTATAAGTGGTTAATTCCACCCTCATTTACCTATATTTGGATGGTGGCAGGGCTACAATCATAGACGATGAATTTCTTTTGTATATGAGGTTATTGGAGTTTGATAGAGGGAATTATTTGATTTCTCAAATATCTTAGAAAAACAATTTGATAGGAATACTCCATCTGTCTTAAAGTATCTTAGAAATTCTTCTTGTTCTTCTTTGACTTGATGAGGCTCTATTTGCCTTATTATGGTATTGGTGATTTATGACAAGGAGAATGGTAGGTTGTTCTCTTCAACAAGAAAACAATGTCTCTCAAATACTAGTAGATAATTATGAGGTTGTGTGGTGCAACTTGGTTCCTAACATTTTAGAGAAATGTTTACTCATTTGACAAATGAGCAACTAACTATTTGCTCATTTGACAAATGAACATCTAAGTTTTTGCTCATTTGTTAAATTAGCAACTAAGTATTTTCTCATTTGACAAATGAGCAACTAACTATTTGCTCATTTGCTAAATGAGCAAAAAATTGATAGTATTGATTTGATCTTGGTGGTGTTGATTTAGATACTTGGTGGTGTTGATTTGGCTTTCTTGGTTCAGGGAAGTAGAGAAAGAATGATTTTATCAACTTGTAAGTAGTTTAGTAGTGTTGATTTGAATCGAAATTAGATACTTAGTTTGAAACGAAATTAGATCTTTGTTAGTCTTTAAGTGATGTTAAAATGGTGGTTATATTTGAATCGAAATTGGATCTTTTGTAGTGACTTTTGATTATGGTGACTTTTGTGGTGGTTATATTATGGTGACTTTTTTTTATTATGGTGACTTTTATACCTTGCATTTTTTTGAAATATTTGCTCATTTTACAAATGAGCAACGAACTATTTGCTCATTTGACAAACGAGTAAAGAAATATTTGCTCATTTGTCAACTGGACATATAATTGATTGCTCATTTCAAAAATGAGCAAAGAAATATTTAATTATTTGCTCATTTGAAAAAGGAAAAATTGTCAAAAATAATACAAACTTTGAGCAATCCGCCAAAAATAAGTCAAACTTTTAATTATTTTTTAATAATACAAACTTTGAGGGTTATCCGCTTTAAACAAGTTAAAACTGATTAGTTACCTCATGAATAGGTTATGTGGAACACGTAACATTGTACTATTTTTTAAAAACTATTGAACAACTTTATAAGATAAATAAAAAAATTAACCAGCTAAATAAGTTGTAGGTAAAATAACTTGTTTAAAGCATATATCCCTTAAAGTTTATATTATTTAGAAATAATTAAAAGTTTGACTTGTTTTTAGCGGATCGCTCAAAGTTTGTATTATTTTTGACAATTTTTTCTTTGAAAAATGAGAACTATTTGTTGATTTAGTTAATGATTAAAGAAATGTTTTCTCATTTGAAAAATGAGCAACTAAGTATTTGCTTATTTGACAAATGAGCAACTAAGTATTTGCTCATTTGACAAATAATGAGCAATTAATTGTTTGTTCATTTGCTAAATGAGTAAAAAAATTGATTGCTCATTTACCAAATGATCAAAGAAATATTAGCTTATTTTACAAATGAGCAAAGAAATGCTTGTGGATATAATGAATGATTAAAGACATATTTGTTCATTTGACAAATGAGCAACTAACAATTTGCTCATTTGACAAATAAGCAAAAAAAATCAATGCTCCTTTGTCAAATGAGAAAACTATTTAATGCTCATTATTTGTCAAATGAACAAATGATTCTTGCTCATTTTGTCAAAAATTAAATGCTCATTTGTGAGTGTATTTGAATTCTTTAAATACATTAGCCTACTATCTCAAGGGTAGAGCATTGTGCAAATGCACAAAAGATGTAGGTTAGAATTCCACATAGGTTCATTTATGTAATGTGGAGACACAAGTTTGTATGAAAGTTTAATTGTAACAAAGTTTATATAGTTATAAATCATTTCAAACCATTTTTTTGCTCATATAATTTAGTACGAATTTGAATTATTATTTTTTAATTAATTTTGTTTATAGAGATAACCTATGTAGGAATTGAACCTACATTCCTTATGCATTTGCATAGTGCTCTACCAATTGAGCTAATAGGTTTTATCATATGCTTTAAATCATTTTCTATGTTTTAAATTTTTAATCATCTTATTTGATAAATCAACAAAGAATTGTTTGCTCATTTGATAAAATGAACAAAGAATTGTTACTCATTTGATAAATGAGTAAAGAGTTGTTTGCTCGTCTGATAAATGAGCAAAGAGTTGTTTGCTCATTTTGTATATGGACAATTAATTTTTACTCATTTGAAATAATAAACAAAGAATTGTGCTTATTTATCAAATGAGTAAAGAATTATTTGCTCGTTTGATAAATGAACAAAGAATTGTTTGCTCATTTGATAAATGAAAAAAGAATCGTTTGCTCGTTTGATAAATGAACAAAGAATTATTTGCTCATTTTGACAAAATGAACAAAGAATTATTTCTCATTTGATAAATGAACAAAGAATTGTTTGCTCATATGGTAAATGAGCAATGAATTATTTGCTCATTTAATAAATGAGTAAAGAATTGTTTGGCTCATTTGATATATGACCTAGGAATTGGTTCTTGAAGAGCTTACACCTGAAAACTACACTTAATTAGCATGTAAATAACAAAACTACAGCTAATTATTAAGGAAAACCTTAATGTACCCCTGAAAATGGAATATATCCTAGCTATCAATTAGCATGTTAGTGAGGCCAATTTATAGGAAACTCTCATATTTGCAATTGCAGAAATCAAAACCATCTTTCTTTGCTTAAATGCAAATCACACCCCAAATATGTTGAGCAACTGTTAATAAGGCCAGTTTATAAGAAACTCTCATATTCACAATTGCATAAATCAAAACCATCTTCTTAGCTTAATTGCATATCACAACCCAAATATCCTAAATCTCTGCCATTAACTTATAGTCACGACACTAGGATAGTGGTATTGAAGTATTGTATATATGGCTTCAAGAAGTTTAGTGTCATACCAAACAATAAAAAGTGTAAAATATTGAAGGTAAAATTCTTCCTACAAAGGAAGGATAGCTTTGAAGAATACACAACCAACAATTAGAAACAAAGGAAATAAAGCAAAACAGAAGCTTACATGAGCCAATGACAACAGACACAAAGAAACCCAACAAAATAGGCCCAACGAGATAGTCAGAACCCTTCTTGACAGTAGTCTCAGGAACAAAGCCTTTCTTTGTGACATTCTTCTGAAACTTTTCGTTCTTCCTGTCAGCAACACATCTTGAGGTCGTCTACATAAAAGACACACATCACACAATGAGTTAATATGTAACAGTCATACATTGCAAAAGAGTCATTAAGATGCCAAATCCTCTTAGGGTGTTCTACAATCTATACATACATATATTCCACCAACAATTCAATAACCAATATGAAATCCATTATGCTAATCTCAATGAATGCACATTCATTACAAAGCATACGATAAATGTTCAATCATAACTTTACAACTTCACATAAAACTTGATGAATGAATAGAATTGAACCTTATATACACCATAAACTAACTTTGCATAAAATGCACAATCACCAAACACTTATAAACTCATCCTCCCTAGCCATAGATAGCCAACACCATTCACACAACGCCCAAGGCCACAACAAATAAGTCTTGCTGCTTCTACCAAATATAACCCCCCACACAGTAACTCTCCACATAACCAAATAATACTCAACCTCTTCCATCAACTCAAAAGTAAATGACATAAACTCAAAAGTAAATTACATAAGCAAAAAAATATTGACATGGTTCATATTTAGTTATCACATAAGCTTAAATAACCAACATAAACATATGACTGAAGTTGTGAAATTCTTAATTTTATTTTTACTATATTACTTTGCACATTTAGATTTGCTCATTTTAATTTTTTTTTTTTTTTTGCTCATTTACATATCTTCAATTGTAAATATCAAATTTATAACATTAATTTTCGAATGACTTGACAAAAAATTACCAAAACATGAACATTCAATAGGAAATTTAACGAAAATTAACAAAGATTAACATGCAATATGAAAATGTTAACGAAAACCCTAAATCGAGAACACTCAAAGTCAAAAATCAAGGAAAAATTAGAATATTAAACTCGAATAACCAAAATTAAGAGCATTCATATTCGAAATTTCAGAACACTAAAATCGAATGTTAGAACATCAAATTCAAAACTTCACTAAATTAAATTAAGATCACTCTATTTGAAAATTTTAACGAAAATCTAAAAATAAAGAGCATGAAATTTGAAAATTATTAGCCAAAATTAAGAACAAAACTTACTTATTTATTGTTCAATGAAGCTTGTTGATTCTTGTTGTTGCTGAAATCTAACATAAATTGAACGGATTTGTGCTCAAAATCCTTGAATCTCATTAAAATTGTGATTGTAGCTCATTAGTTCTTCCGCCTAAGTTCTTCTGACGAGAAGTAAGTAGTTTTTCAATAAAGGGGGAAAAGTTTGGTTTTATTACTACTTTGCCATTATAAAGGCGCGTTTGATGTGAGTCGTTGATGATTTTTGATCCTAAGGCCTAAATTTGTTCTCATATATTAGTAGTGTTCTCTTATAAGGACCTGTTCTCACATAATTACACCAGTTTACATTGTTAATTAAAAATTCAAATTCTTAATAATCTCATGAGGTTTAATTTGTCCAATTAAATTCGATTAATTTGTCCAATTACATCGATAATCTGACTGGAGGATGTATGTTCAAGATTCTATAACGATAATGAAGCAGCTTCAAAGTTTTTTTCCCATCTTCCATGGTCACCCTTTCGCTATTTCTCTAGAACGTTGTTCATAAAGAAATGAATAATTTTTTAAAAAAATAAAAATAAAAATATATTATTTTAGTAGCTTTGGAAAGGACAAAATATATGAATTTTAAACATTAGGTTAAATCCGAAATTTCAATTCAAATTTGAATGAAAATTCATAATTAGTGGAGTTTGGGGTCCATATTAACTACCAATAAAATGCTGCCATGCAATAATGTATGTGGCTCCCACATACATTGGTTGTATGTGTAGTTTTTTCTCTTGTTGTAAAGATGTTGTTAGGGTATATTTGTTGAAGTAACTCTACTCTCTAGGCCTTGTTGTTTTTGAGGATTGTGTTGTACTGCTATAGCCCTTTTGGGTTTTCCTTTTGGTTTTTAATAAAATTTAAGCTATCAACTATTTACCAAACACTTTTATACAATCAGCTAATAAAATAAGTTAGTCAAATCAGCTAATATAATTAGCTAGTCAAAATCAGCTAACATATCAGTTTCAGTTTTCAGCTTTAAGCTATTCACCAAACACGACTATAGTAAAAAAAAAAGGTCTTATAAATTTTTTTAAATATTAGATATATTACAAAACAAAGTCCACTAAAAAAATGAGAATAGGCAACACCTAAAATTGCAACACTAAAAAAACTATTACCTTTGATAACCAAAGACAACAATTTTAAAATGTTACTTTGAACTAAAATAATAATACTAGATATGTGTGCAACATTTTAAAAAGTGTTGCTATAGACCATTAAAGACAACAATTACCTAAAGTGTTGTCTTTTTCTTGCTTAAGACAACAATTTTAGGAAATGTTGATGTAAAAGATAACAATACAATTGTTGGCAAACAATGTAACACTTATGTTATATATTGATCATCTATGCTATTATATAATTTATATGTTGCCAACTATACAATGTTTGAAACCTTTAGTTTAAAGTAAAAAAAAAAGATATTTTATTTAATTATGTATCATATACGAGTAATATTTGTAGTTATTTTTAAATTTTCCAACTATTAAGGTTGGGTTGGATAAGGGTAGCTCATCAGGGAATTGTTGATCACCTCTTGAATATTAAAAAAGAAATTATATTCTCCCGTGTGCAGGGTGCACCCAAGGTTATTTTTTGATTATTTGATTAATATCCTTAGGTGTACCGTGTATCTGGATTTATGAACAATATAACAATCTAAGTTAGAATTAGACTAGGCAAACTTGACCCATACCCAATTATTCGGCCTGAGACTCAAAGTGAATCCAAACACAACAACCTAAAGCTCAAAATGGACTTGACTCGTACTCGTCCGACATTTGATTCGATAATCAAAATGATGTGCCGATTGGGTTAGCCCGCCTTGGACCTAATATCTTAAATGACCCGTCTCGACTTGGATTTTAATCCACTTTTAACTCGATACTCTAAGTTACTCGACTCGAATTGAAGTTGGCCTGACTTTGATTTGATAATTGAAGTGACTTAAAGTCGACTTGATACCTGAAGGCTAAAGTTACCTAATATCCGAAATAACCCAACTCGAAGTTACTCAATACCCAAAGTGACTCAATCCAAGTTAATCCCAAATTAATTGACCCAGTACCCAAACAACAATTATATTTATAACTTATTGTAATAGATTATACTATGAACAACAATTATAGCTATAAATCAATAATAATATTATTGTAATAATGATGACATCTTACAATAATATTAACAATAACAAAAGGTAACAATTATAAAATTATAAAAATAAATCTCAGTTGTAAAAGAAAAATAAAAAATAAATCTCTTGATTCGAGCTTGATCGAATGTCCCAACCGAAATGACCTGAGAGCTTGACCCAATGCACGTAAAGTGACTAACCCGAACTTGACCTAAAGTATTAAACTATTAACCTACTAACACCTAAAACGACCCAATTATCTATTGACCGAATAACCGGAAAAAGGACTGAAAGATTAAAAAGTTGGAGGAAGAATAAAAAGGAAAAAGAAAAAAAGGGCGGAAGCTCTTACCATTTTCGCATTAACTAATCATCACTTACCCAATTTACTTAAGTACCCCATAGCTATGTCACGACTCACGAGTTCTCTCAAATCAAGTCATTGAGAATTGGCGAAACAGACATGGGCGGTTGAACGAACATTTCATTTCTCCATCAAGCTTCTAGAACAAGGTGCTCCCTCCACACAATTACCTCATTTCTATATTTCTATGTCAGGGTTGGTGAGTGCACAACGTAAGCAAATTAAAGATGTAGAAATTGATAAGATAATTAGAAGAAGGATAAAGGCAAGATAAGTAGTGAAAATTGGACACACAATATTTAACGTAGGAAAAATTATCAAAAACCCACGAACGACGAGCGTCGAAAAATAATCCACTTTATGAAAAATAGGAGAGTACAAGAACCCTTGAAAGGGTGGGTATTACAAGAGAACTCTCAGTATAGGAACTCTCAATGGAGTAGTATAAAATAAGGATAGTGGATTAGGTAGATTGTGTGTATATAGAAACTCCGATCTTGATAGATATCTTAGAGAGCGGTATTTGTAGGTAAATTCTCTCTAAACATAGAGGGATACTCATAGAGTGTATAAAGGTATCGGAGTATTGGAGAATGATGTAAGTGGATACATACTCCAAATGATACCCAACACCTTATGTTTATAGGTGATATAAGGAGGTGGAGGAAGTGTGTGGAACTTTCTACACGCAATCTCTTCGAATTGTCCACATAAATCTAGAACTTTCTTGATCATTCATTGCTTCTAAATTCTTCCACCATTCTCTATCAATTTCTCAATTATTTTAGAATTTTCTAGAAACCTTGACATATAATGAGTTGGGCTATGGAATTTGGACACGCTTACCCAACATTCTATTTCTCTTCAATTTTTATTCCTGATTTATTTTTTTTTTTTTAGTTTTTTATTTTTTTTGACATTTCTACATTAGGCTAAGATTGAGATTAAATTTGAAACTCTAATTTATTTTATTTTCAGAATTGATTTACAGAAAGGAATCCTTATCGAAGAAGCCTACGGTTAAAACCCTTAGAGAAGAAGCTCCTTCGCTGCCGACTGCTGCTACCAGGTTCCCCTTTACCATTCTTTTTTTTTCGTCATAACATTGTGGATTTATGATTTTTGACAGTTTAAACTTTCTTTTTGTTCTTATTTCCCTAATTCTATTTGTGAAATATTGTAATTAAGAAGGCTTTGAATTGGAAATTATTGATCTTTGTCGACAAATCTGATTAATTTTGATGTTTCAGCATAGATGTAAAATTTTGGTTTAGGACAGGTGCTTGTTTGATTGGGTAAAATTGATAATCATGGGAATTTGCAAATAAGTCATCGTTTCATTGACAATAAAAGCATAAAATGGGATAATATAAATTTCTTTTGGAAATTAAAGAATTGAAACTTGTCAATCAAAAATTAGAGAAAAAAGGGTTACAAGCTCAGCCAACCTTCTTTAATTTCTGTCATTATTTACCTTGCGTAGCTTGAATTTGCTTGTATGATACTGTAAAAATGTTAGACTTCAGAATTGCATTTACTTCATTAATATATGACATATTGACATGTTGTACATTAGATTGTCACTTTAGATTTGTAGCTAACTTATTGCCATCTCCACTTGATTACATGTGTTTATTGATGGAAATAATTCACTATAAAACATTTTGTTGGATGGAATTTTGGTACAGTAATGTTTAATTGGAATAATTTGCATGTGTTTGACTATTTTCTTTGATCAAGTCTTTAATTATGTACCAATGTTCAAGAATGTATACTTTATGTGAAAGTTTTGTGTTAGCATTACTTAATGTGGAAAAGGCTGAATTAATGTTATTGTTGACTATGCAATATTGTTGCTTGAATGTTAACACTGCTGCTATAATTTTGTTGTCCGGTTGCTATGTTATTATTTCTGCCTGCTGTTGAAATTATTGATTCCTGTAATAATGTTGCTGCTGCCGTGTTTTATTTTTGTTGCTGTAGTGTTATATTGCTGCTGCTGTTATTTTCCAGTTTCCTCGTGATTGCAGTTTCTGTTCGTCCTAAAAATTTTGGACCTGCACTCATTTTTAGCCACTAATCCCTTCATAAAAGTTACAGATCTCGAAAAGTTATCCAATCTAGGCTCATAAATTTCTCAATTTGGGATTGTGTGCTAGGAGTTATGCCTTCAGGAAATGTCTGTGGTCTGCTGCCTTGGTTCTATCACAGCGTGGTTATTACTGTTCACTTGATGCCTATGTGATTGTTGCATTGAGTTGGGTGGGTTTGCTAAAATGAATGCTCTACATTTTCTTATTTATCTTTATTTCTATTTTTCTTCTAATTTTATACAAATTATTTCTTAAATTAATATGTGGCTAGCTAGTGTTACATTTGTAATACTGTGAGAAATATGGAAGCATCTTCAAGCATTCTCAGGGTCTATACATTAGTTATAAGGAAAAATATGGTTGTTTTTTTGCATTGTAAACAATTGCTTGATTTTGGTGCTTTGCTAGACTTAAAGTGATTGGCTTTGATTGAGAAGAATTCTTGAAGTTTTAAGAAATTGGTTTGAGAGAACCATACAAGTTATAGTTTAACATAAATTGATTCATTTAACTTATCAAAAAATCACTTTGGTGTGTATTACTGTGATGCCACTAATTAACTCTAACAAAGTCCATTCCAACTATTTCATTTAAGATATTAGCAGGGTATCATGCAAAAATATATCTAAAAATCAACATTACGTTTTCATTAGAAGTACTTCCAGTTGACGTCACTTCTTGATATTAGTAAAAATGTAATCCTATTAGGGATTTGATAGGCATTTGAGAAGAATTATAGTAAGTGGTTAGGTGTAAAAATTATCAATTTCATGACTTAGCTTGCAAGTATTCAACCAATATGCCTATTAACTCTTAAATCTCTAATACTGTTCTTTTTTTTTTTTTTTTATTAGAATCTTTTTCTGATGTTGTATACTTGATCTGGTTCAAGGTTCTATCATGTTTAACAGGATTGATCAAACTATTTTTTAATGTCATCTTTTCATTCTCTTTATATCGTATCCTAGCCCTACTAGTCAACCATAGTTTTGTAGTTGTCTAATGCTTACACTTATACGATTGATTAGCATGATATTAATAAAATATTTTTTTTGCCTTATTTGCTCCATTTTTGAAACGGGGTATTACTCCTGTTATTGGCTACCTCCACCAGTGTTGTGGTTGGTTCAAAATTGGTGCAAATACCCCCATTTTAACCGCAAAACTTGGGCTTTTTTTGAATAATGTTAGTTTTTGAAAAAAAAAAAGTATTATTCTAACTTTGTTAATTGATTGGTATTACAGGGCATACAAGTACATGGAAGAAGAGATATATTGAAGACAAAGGCGAAGAGTTGATCTACTAGCACTTTAGTTACATTTCTTCCCTGTCTACTGAATTAGAAGTAAACAAATAAACAATTAGTGGTATTAGGAATGTACTAGAATGTGAATCACAAGTTATTTAGGATTTTTAAGAGTAGATACATTGTGTAATGAAATATTATTTGATATTGTTTTTCGGATTTCGATGAGTTCAGAGGAATTTTGTTATAAAATCAAATTTTCTTCTATGTTATTGTTTTGTTTCCCATCCATTGTTGACTTCACATGTTCATTCATCTTTGGTCATTCAATTTATAATTTCATATATATACTTACTTTTGCGGGGTTGTTTTAAGATATTTGGCAACACTTTTGTACTATTACTAGCAAATACAACAAGAGAAAAGGTTGTTGCATATAACGACATAAGGTTACAATTTTAAATTGTCTCCTAAGGTGGCAGCAATTTTCATTTGTTGCCTTTATACAAGTGTTGCCTTAAGTATTATTATATCTTGGCTTTAAATATTGTTGCCTTTAAACTAAAATGTGTTGCCTTATAAATAGATAATGGGGCATAAACTACGCCTCATATGTGTTGCCTTAGCTACAAGGCAACACTTTTTAAATATTAGGCAATGGTTTTTCATTGTTACCTTTGTTTTATTTTGTTGCATATAAGACTAGTAATAATTATGGAAACACATTGAAATCATAAAAAGTCATGTATGGTGAAGATAAAGATTATCAAACAAGTGCAGAAGGACAATCATGTTAGTTATGACAATAAGATGGAACGAGCAAATTAAATAATGTATTTTATTAATATTATGTGCAATATTTGTTAAAAAAAGGGCTATATATTATGTACAACAAATATAACATATTCTTTTTCAGTTGTCATTGCATTTCTCTCTATATCTCTTCTCATTACATACATCTCTTTTTTTTTTCCTCTCTTCATTTTACTCACAAAGAAATTATTTGGGTTTTTCTAAGCTATGCCCCCCAAGTTCTTCATTTTCTAAGCTGTACCCATGCTTTTTCAAAGTTATAAAGCTGTGCCCTCCAACTCACATATTTTATCAACAATACCCTTTGACAGCCATATCAGTTAACGAAAGTTAAGTTATTTTATCAACAATGGTGTCGTGGCGTTATTAATTTGACACGTGTTCCGTTCTAATTGGTTTAACACTTTAAAAAAATTTAAAAATCAGAAAATAAAATAATAATAAAAAATTGTTGTTAACGTCAAAGGTTATTGTCAATAAAAATTAGTGAGGTTGAGGGCACAATTTAGACATTTGAAAAAACATGGGCACAGCTTAGAAACTGAAGAAGTTTGGGGGCATAACTTAAAAAAACCCAAATTATTTTATATAGGAGTTCATATCATAACCTTTGCTGCACATGTATAATTATGAAATGAAGGTAGTAGATATAACAATATACCTAACAATAACACAAAACCGTGTATCCCACAGAATTGAAACTAGTACTCCTAAATTAAATGACTTTAGTGATCGAGCTGTTCTAAACCCTATTCGACTAAACATCGAAGAGAATTTATGGACGTGTAGTTTTTTTAGTCCGACCACCATGTGAGGATCAACTATTTTTGTATTCTGTATAAAGCATAATAATAGTACTACAAGTAGCATGTGACCATTATATTGACATCAACCTAACCGTGCTTGAAATCTCTTTAATTAATTAGGTCATGAAATAAAAAATACGTACTACTATGAAAATAAAAAAGCCATTGCAATTGCAACATATTTTTCACGAGAATGAAGCTCAAGGACCAATGTAACACATGCTATTATATTGCCTTCAACTTAGTAGCATCCATGAAGGATAGATCAAAACTTTATATAAACTCGAATGCATAATGCAATGCACATATAAATTTAAAATGGGCAATAAAAATATATAAAATGAACAAAAAATCCACAATTAAAAGGTTCTGATTGCTTAGGGCTCAAGCTAGTTATACCAAAATCTATGGATTTAGTCAAGATTTAAAGTTTTCTATACTACAAGTCTACAACAAATATTTTGAATTCTTGTAAAGGGACTTCTCCATATATAATAAATCATTTTCTAGAATCATTTATTGCATAGATCAAAACATTTTCTAAGGGTTAAAATTACATTTATCTTTCATGATTGAATGGGTTTTGAATGATCCAAAATAAATAAAATTTTGTTAAAAAAATGAGTCATATATGAATAAATTTTACTCCACCGTCCTAGAATAATTAACACGTTTGACTTTTTTTCACTATTTATATATACTCCCTCCGTCTCCTATTGATAGTCTCTTATGTGCATTTTTTACGGGAATTAATAAACACAAATAAGAATAGTAAAAGTACATTGAAAAAGTAAATTGACATTGGGTATGCAAAAAAGTAGAGAGAGAAAATAATAAAAGTATATGGGAAAATAAAATTTACATGGAAAATTTTAAGTTGCACAAATATTGTTGCAAATTGGAGGGAATTTTGGTAAAAAAAATTAATATTAATGGTTGTTGAAAAAAGCAAATGGGATGAACATTTTGGGACTAAAATTTGTCCATAAGGGACTATCATTTGGGGACGAAGGGAGTACTAAATTTGACCATATATTTTTGGTAACTTATTAAAAACAAAATTTATCAGGAAATGTGTTTGTAGATGATATTAATATAAAGTTAAATGATATTAATTTTATTTTTATAAGTTTTTTAGAAATGTGAAACTATATACAAGTATAATTAAGGTCAAACTAGTACATCGACATGTGTAGAGTGTCAAATATCTGTGACAGAGGGTGTATCCTTATTTAGCACCCATTTAATGATCAGTCACAGTTCATTCTATATTTTATAAGTATATATACCCATTTAATATTTTGATTTTTTGTTTTGAATAAATATGATTTGAAAGTAATTAGTAATATATATCAGTTTGATGAACGCTTTTTTTTTTTTCTCATAAAAATGAACACATTCTTCTGTTATTTATGAATGAACGTTTTTTTTTTCCATAAAAATGAATACATTCTTCTGTTATTTATGAAAATTTAGTGGTAAAAATAAGATGTCATTTTATTTACTTTCATATTAGTAAATGTAATGCGGGCCAAGCATTGGAAGTAAAAGGGAGGGTAAGGGAATCTCTATTCTAAAACTGTTAAGCACCCTCACTTGGTAGGATTCGAGGAAACTCCAAATCTCTAGAATTTGGGATAATAACCTTACAAAGTAAGCCGACTTTTGTTGGTAACACAATTTTGTAATCTATTAAGTACTACTAAATCAAACATGCTAATATTATTGATGGACACATGTCAACTTCTTAATATAAAATTTCCGCATAAACTATTTTAAACTATTTTTGACATCATCCCTCTTTTTCCCCATTTTTTTCTTCCAAAACATCAAGACTAAATAAATACTTCTTTCCCAAAAAAAAAAGAGATTATGACTACAAATTTTTTGAATAATGACTACTATTTTAAACAAATACTACTTCCGTTTCATTTGCAACTTTAGAATTATTTATATCTCACAAATTTCAAATAATACACCAAAATTGGAGATAATTTTAAACAGAGGTAGTAATAGCTATTCAAATTGTGTAACGCACGGGACTAAGGCTTGTTTACTTCAGCTTAATTTCAGTTCAGTTCAGCTCCAATCAGTTCATTTTAGCTCCTAATTTCTTTCTCTCATAAAATATTCATTTCAGTTTAGTTCAGTTCAGCTCCAATCAATTCAATTCAGTTCAGTTCAGCTAAGTTAAGTTCACTCAATTCAGTAAATATGAACAGATCCTAATTTAATTAATCAATTATTTTAGGAGGTTATAAAGGAGAGAAAAGTGGGGGAAAAAAAAAAATTCAAACTTCGTCTCACCTCAACATATATTTTGCGAATGAAGCAAAAACAAATGACAGGGGACAAAAAGTGTTTATCTCTAGGAGTCTCTGTTTTATTTTTCTTTTTCTAAATGTAAGTAAAAATATCTTATTGGCTAAATTACGGCGTGTTAACGAGTCAAACATGCTCATGAACAATTTGATATTTGCCTTGGTCAAAGCTCGGTTCAAGGCTTCAAGTAGGCTCGGCTCGAGATTGTACAAGCCAAGCCTGAGCTATCCTTGGCTTGGCTAGGCTCGAAAATTTTTTACACGCTTGAAATTTTCACATTGATTTGCTTTGATAAAATACATTGTAATTTAAACTTATCTATTAACATCAAGGCCTTGGGGGTTAATATCATTATTAGACTGAATTTTCAATTAAAATAATTTTATAAAAACAAGTAACTCTGAAGCTAGATCAACATTTGATAATCGAGCCCCGAGCCAAGCTCAAGTCGAACTAGCTCATGTCTAGGGATTTCAAGCTCAATCCGAGCTCAATTTCTCCGACCCATCGAGCTTCAAGCTCGAGAAGCTCGGCTTGTCAACACCCCCATAACCCGAATCAGTTAACCTACATGGACAATAAATAGTACCTTCATTTCATATTTGTTGCAATTTCGGGATATTACTTGTGAGATATATTATATTCTAAAATTGCAACTAATATGAAGCAGTGGTAGTAATTATTTTTTTAAGTAAAGCATAGTAGTAAATAAATTTTTAACGAAGAATGCTTGTGTCTCAAAATCAAAATTGTAGATCAAGTGGGTTGTACATGACTTTAGTTATCTTATTTCACACATAAGGCCAATGTATTAAAGTATTATACCCATCTATACTTAGTATTTAAAAACTATAACCAAAAAACTAAGAAAGACACATGTCCTCATCCATTCTATTACACTTTTCTAACCATAGTGCCACATGTCAACTTACACTATTAATTTTTTATTATAACCATTTTTTTTAATTCTTTCATTAAACTTATACTGCATCTTTCATACACACTTCATCTCTTCATCTTCATTTCTCCACTTTAATTCAACCTTTTTCTATTTTCTCTTTAATTTTAGCCCTTCCACCTTCTATTTAAGCCTCTTTTTCGATTAAAGTTCCAAAATTTTAATTTCTTTAATCATGTTTCCGATTACATGTTATACCGTATAATGACTTACTGATATTTCCTCACTTATCTCTCAATACAATTTTATATGAATAACCCGTGCATTGTACGGGCCAAAAGACTAGTTGAAGATAAAATGGGTTACATATAAAGACTTGATCAAAGAAAGAAAAACTTCAATTAGATATGCTCAAATTGTAATTAGATGATATGCAACCACAAGCGAACAAACTGGAAGCTATATACTGTACTTATTTTCATCAGTATATATGTTGCGATTTCGCCTGCAATAACGTTCTCGTCTATAATGCTTTGATTAAGAATGGAACTAATACAAGTGCAGGGCATGACAAGAGAAGAAACCAACCATTGTCAGCTCTGTCGGATGTTGGGGCTTAATACTTAAACCAGCTTTGAGATCAAGACTATTTAGATAGATATGAACTTTATTGGTGGTTAGATCCATCTTTTCTTCATAAACCAAGCCAAGAAATCTGCAAATTGAATCAATCTGCAGTACTTTGTGCTATAGAAACAATTGCCAGCTGTTCGTCCGACCCCCTGTTATAGGCAGCTTAACTTTTAATCAACCTATTTATAGGAAGAATAGCTAACACAAAGATCTTATCAACGACGTCAGACGAGAATCTACATCATTAGAATGATCAAATAGCAAATGAGAATTATAATTTTTGAGCTGAGTTAACAAAGAACTAGAAAAAGGATTCAACCAACTAAGCAATGATAATTACATGATGCACAATTGCACATGCGTTGTTATAAGCAGATGTGACAGGCATGGGTCTCTAAGTCACCCGAAATTGTTGCTTAAAAATCCCTTTTGAAGAACCATGTATTTCATATTTGTCACAAACAACTATCCTAAAAAATGTACATAGATGCTCAAGAGTAACTTCTGCAAGCAGAGGCTATACCATGAACCAGGCAGATCTGCCAGACCGGAAACTGTAGTGTACAACTCCCGTGTATAGAGCTGTGTATTTGTCACAAATAATCGTATAAAATGTAACTCCCACCACCCCCCCCCCCCCCCCCCCCCACACACACACACACACACAACAAAAGAAAAGTAAAGAAAGATAAAAACAAAATTACTAGATAATGGAAAGCCTGTAACTCCTTACTTAAAGTAGTAAAGATAAAGCAAAAGTGAAATAAACCTTAAAAGACTTGCAATGGCAAAGTTGTAGTAAATACACTTTTCAGTGAAAGAAGAGGCCTCTATTGCATCTGCAGGAGTCCAAATACAGTAGACATAGGATTGCTTGCCTGAATTTAGCAGACAAGTCATCAAAGCACAAAACATTTGCCAGTAATTACATATATCAAAGTTTTAGTCAACATTCTTCAAGATAAACTCTCCAAATTCACTCATTTATAGTCACATGTGTATTTCAAGGAACTTTTCTGATACACCACCAAAGAGTACCTTCCCATGAACATTGATCAGAAATACAAAATTCGCCTATTGTTTTTTCGTGGTCGACAAAGTATTAAGTTGCAGAGATAAGTTAAATTTTAGAAAGTTTTGTTAATCTGATATTAATCATGTTAATTAGCTTTTCCTGGGCAATAAGAATTAGAAATATCTATTACAAATATCATAAAATGATACGTGCAATTTACATATGTTCTAGAGTGTACTTGTGACGCAGACAATAGGTACCATTTTTTGCCAACTTCCCATTTGTAGTCCTTTGGTGGTACAACCACAGATTGTAAACCACCATTTTCGGCAATCGAAACGATCAGCAAGATGCTACCCCTTCCAATTTGTTTTGAAAATGAGTGCACATGGTATAGTAATAGGCTGCACATGGCATATTAACCAATTAGAAAACGTGGATAACCCAGTCAGTATGATATAACACTTCAGACCCTGCAGTACATTTTAAGGAGAAACCAACACAAATACCTTGTCAAATTGCAATATTTTTTTTTTTTTTTTTTTTTTTTTTGGAACTTTTGAAAGTAAATAAAATCAGGTTGAAGATCCTAGATTCAAAGACACTGAACTTTTCTAAAAATTATGTGCAACACAGTACAGGAATGTAGTACAATTTTAAACAAGTTCAACTAAAATAAGGTTTTATGCACATGATTCGCACTTTTCGCAGTACCCATGAGCAAGATTAGGCAATGAGGGTCCTAAATACTAGTTATATATTGCAAAATCTATGTCTTGTTAACAGTCAGTTAGCAACCATAATAGCAAATTTTGCCGTAAATAGAAGCTGAAAACTAAGGACCACCTATACAATATGACTTCAAATAGAACACCTATAGGATTGTTCAATGCATGTCTATCACAATGTTACTCCGTATTATCTAAATTAAAGTTTAATAAAAGAAAATATCTTTATTTTGTTGGAAAAAAAAAAGACAGAAAAGTAACAGTACTGACTGTGGCTTCAAGCCTTATAAATTGCTGCACATTGTTCTGAAACACAAAACGCACACACTACTTCAAACCTATCATAGAAGAAAACATTCTGATTCTCATTACTTTGCTCATCCTATTTTCAAAAGTTATAAGAGATTAGAATATGGTTGAGTCATGTATATCTACAAATCAATCAGAAACTACAGAGGTATGAGATTTAAGTCTTTTTTAATGCTGTCGAACATATTTTTTTTTATATAGCAAGTTCTTATAAAGTTTGCACTGAATTGTTTTTCTAGGTGGTAGAAGAGTTGAAGAAAATGTCAGATATAGGATTCCCAATAGCGGCCATGAGTTTGGTGGGCTACCTCAGAAATATGATTTTAGTCGTATGTATGGGGAGGCTTGGAAGTCTTGAACTTGCAGGTGGAGCACTAGCTATTGGCATCATTAATATCAGCGGCTACTCAGTGCTGTCGGGCCTAGCCATGGGAATGGAGCCTATTTGCAGCCATGCTTTTGGTTCTCGTAATATATCAGTCTTAAACATTACGTTAAGTAGAACAATAATATTGTTGTTGACTGCCTCGCTACCCATTGGGATTTTATGGTACAACCTTGAGTCCCTCATGATTATGCTTCACCAAGACATAGACATAACTCGAGTCGCAAGCTTATACTGCCGGTTTGCAATCCCTGATCTTATTTCCATTAGCTTTCTTCACCCTCTTCGTATCTATCTACGTAGTAAAGGGACAACCTGGCCATTACTATGGTGCACTCTGCTCCCTGTTATGCTAAATATCCCCATAGCCATTCTGTTATCTTTCAAACTTCATCTAGGTGTTCAGGGTTTAGCTGTTGCTACCTTCATCACCGACTTTAATGTTGTATTCCTCCTCCTAGGATACATTTCCTACACCAATAAAAACAAAGAGCCAATGCGTGTGCCGTTGCTATCACAATATTTAACAGACTTAAAACCTTCATTAGGAAAGGAATGGGGAACTCTCCTTAAACTTTCCATCCCAAGTTATCTAGGTGTCTGCCTAGAATGGTGGTGGTACGAGCTAATGACCCTTCTTGCCGGTTACCTTGAGAAACCACAAGTCACACTGGCAACCTCAGCTATAGTGATACAAACAACTTCACTCATGTACACCTTACCTGCCGCACTTAGTGCATCAGTATCAACTCGAGTTGGGCATGAGCTTGGAGCTGGTCATCCTAAAAAGGCCTGTTTAACATCAAAGTTAGCAGTAGGTTTGGCTCTATTCACCTCATTGTTCGGTCTCTTATGGACAACCCTTGGCAGAAGAGTATGGGGAAGTGTTTTTACACAAGATAACGAGGTTTTAGAACTTACAGCAGCTGTACTCCCTATAATAGGACTCTGTGAGCTGGCTAATTGCCCACAAACTACAGCATGTGGCATTCTTCGTGGGAGTGCAAGACCTAGTATTGGAGCAGGAATCAACTTCTATGCATTTTACATGGTCGGTACACCAGTCGCCATAGTTTTAGGCTTTGTTCTAAAACTTGGATTCGTCGGCCTTTGTTACGGACTCTTAGCAGCTCAAGTAGCATGTGCAGTCTCTATATTAACAGTGATATACAGGACAAACTGGGAAACAGAGTCCTTGAAGGCAATGGATCTAGTGGGGTGTACACAAGCTAGCAACATTGAAGCATACAATCCTAATGAAGAAGCTGGATATTTATGGGAGGTGGCTTGCCTCAAATAAGAAAATGTGATAGACATACAAATATCAAATTCATTATAAACAAATTAATTTGTCCTATTATGTTCCATCACAAGTGTATTAGTCAATTTTTTTTTAGGTAGGTAAGATGAATAGCTTTACAAAAGCTCTCACAAGTCAACTTGACCGATTTTGCGGACTAGACACTTTGAGAGTAAGGGGGGAGGGTAAGGGAAATCCCTGCCCTCAAGGTGCCCCTAATAAGGATTGAACCCCCAACCTTTGGAAGGCTCAATCCTTACCACTAGGCCAAAGCTTTACTTTAACCGTACAAATAATATGAAATCATTATCAATATAGAGTATATCCTTCCATTATATTTCTCCCCACATTGATTTTACCGCAAAATAAAGTCAAAACTCCATTTGTCCCTTAAACATTGCTTTATTTTATTTTATTTTATTTTTTGGGTCAAACTTGAAAAATGTTGATCATAAATTTCCACTCATAAGTTTTCTTTTGGGTAAAACATAGAAAATTGTAATCATAAATTCTCAGAAATAAAATAGCAGTGTTTGAATTCATTTTGAAGTATTTTTTAATCTCAATATAATGATTATGTATACAAATATATTGGGGGAAAATACAGGTTGATCTTCATGATAAACAACAATTGTTTATCTAGTGACAATATTGTAAGTGAACAAGTTTTTTTTACGGTTCATGAGTAAGGTTTTGCAATAAAAACACTACTTGATATAGCAATTTTAGTGCAAAACTAATAAGTGAACATGTTTTTACACTGTTCATGAGTAAGGTTTTGCAATATAACCACTACTTGATTGCCTATGATATCATGATTTTACCCACTAGATAAACAAAAATAGTTTATCAAAAAATCAATGGGGCTCCCTCATATTTTGGAGACTATAAAATAGTCAAATACAACCTTTAAAATAAGAAAAAGCAATTAAGCATGCCTATGAAAACAAAATGGTACACCTCTAGAAAGTAATTCAAAAGAGCTACTTAATTACCTTAACCATCAATAGCAATAACAACGACAACTAGTATAACTTGAGGTTGGGCCTATGATCAACATCATCAACCCTCATACCTTGATAGTTGACATTAACAGAAGGGAGACAAGCAGAGGTGTGGCCAGAAGAGGAGGCGGAGGTGCAGCATCATTGGTGGTTTAAAACGTAACCAACGGTAGCAGAGAGACGGAGCATGGGAGCCACGAGCAAACGACGAGGAAGACCAGCAGTAGCGGCCGCCGTTGCAAGTTTGGGATTTGTGTGCAAAGATTTGGGTGGCGGTTTGCTGCGCGTTACCACCGTAGCAAGAAATCATGAATCAGTTAAAGGGAAGAGAAAATGAATAGTGAAGAGTATGAAATTGTGAATAGATGAAAATAGTGTGGACATTTACAAAAAAGATGAGTGTGAGTCGGCCACAAAAATGCAATAATATATCTGCAAGTTTGTCATTATTTACCATTTCGCCATGTTGAGAAAATGTTTCTCATGTTGGAAAACTGGGGCAAGTTTTGTTTCATATGCAATTTTTCCTTTGTTTTGATCACAAACAAACTCCATGGATTATTTCCCTAGTACCAAAAACCAGAAGAACAAAAAATAAAGAGGTTAAAGTACATACTAGGAGATCGAAGGAGACCACCAAGGATAATAGGGCGTAAAAGAAGCAAGATAATGTGAAAAAATTACCTTGCTCACAAACGAGTCATTAAAAGTGATTTTACATCAAGCAACGATCTTATCGCTAACCTAAATTGAGAATTTATCAAAATTAACCTCAAACACCGACCACCAACCAACCGAAAAACCCTCCTTCCACACATACCTTCTCCCCTCATCCCAAAGAGCAACATACCAAATCCAATAACAAAGAATACCAGATCCTTGGTAGTTGACATACATCACCTCCAAAACCCAAACACTATGCTTTTGATGAGGTTAGGACTTCCATTCTCAACACTACTGCCAACTCAAAAACATTTTAGTTAAAACACAACGAAAGGTTCGATAAAAAGGGAAAAGTCTTCATATTTCACAACAGATGCATATTTTTATTTTTGTGCTAGTTCTCTACAAGCATGCAAACATGGTAGTTTATTAATTTAAGAAGCGTAAAGACAATACTATAAACAGTAAATACGGAAACTTCATACAATAAAATGTTAGTTTAACAAAAAATACATTATGGTATATACAAGCCCCCTTGTTTATTGGGCAGTTTTATCCATAGAAGTTCAATTATCTATGACTACTATGAACTCAGGTAGCAATCCCGTGCAATTGCAAATTTCCCAAGATGCCAAATTGTCCAAGCACCATCGGTAAATCCCTAGATTGGATAAAAATTAACAAGCCAAAAAGGGTTTGCAAAGCTTGACCTACAGGGCGTCTCTGTATATAATATACAGCTTGTGTATAACAAATATCACCTTCAAAGATTAGTCTTGGGCTTGCCAGCACCAGGGACACGCCGTGAAGCTTCCCTCATTGTCACAAATTCTTCTGCTGCAGAAGGATGTATTCCCACCTGAAAACAAAACATTGACATAATTTAACAGGATATTCGGGATAGGACAGAAGGATTCATAGCCCAGAGGATTCACACCTGGAACTGAAGCACATCTTTCAAGAAAAAAATTTAATAAAAAAATATAACATCAAAACTGAACAAAACAATAGTAAAACTGTCAGCCCAATTACTATACACCTCCAGTAGAGTAATTTGAAAGCCCCAGCTGCCGTAGCCCATGAAGAAGAATTTTTTTTTTTTTTTTCATCCATAATAGATTAAGTGGGACAGCAAAACCACTAAAACTGCAGCCAATCCACTCCAACCAAAAAAACAAAAAATAGCCATCATAGCGAATCTGCAACCACTCCTGTATACTCAAAGGTTCTGCAACCACTCCTGTATACTCAAAGGTTTGACCAAAGACCCAACTGCAGAGTCTTTCCCAAAGATAGCAAACCATATCACTGTGAAGAAAGATATGAACAAGACTCATTATTAGCCAGGCAAAGCAAGCAAATATAAAGCCCCCGCTTCTGGAGCTACTAGTTGTATTAAGCCTTCTCAAAGCTGTCCACACAAAAGCTTTTTTAACTTCCAAATGAGATTCACTAACAAAAAACACAGGATATATAGGGGAGAGACTCCAAGAATATATGAAAAAACCCCAAAGAATTTCCTATCCGCAATCGTAAATCCTCCACATCCTTCACCCACCTACCTGGGCTACCCCTCTCTTTGGCACTTCATCTACTAAGTCATACCAACCTCCCTCCCTCCCCCCCCACCTTTCATCTACTCCACCGCCACCACCTTCTTTAAATCAATTCATCAATTTAATCCAACAACAATGCAATGGGGTTTTAATCCATAATAACAGAAGTTCTACAAGGTATAAAAATGGAAGAAAAAACCCAGAAGTCATCGGCGATTATGGGAGTGGTCGGCAGCAAGGGAGGTATGAGAAGAGGAGTGAGATAGATCGAGAAATGGCTAGAGAATGTCGTTGATGAGGGATGGTGCTGGATGTGAGAGGAGAGACTAAGAGATAAAGTTGGATGTTGCATGGTGGTAGCCGTTATGGGGGAAGATAGGAGAGGGAGGGAGGGTTAGAGAGAAGAAAAGGATCTACTATTAGGTGGAGAGGGAAGAAAAAACGAGGGTAAAGTTGTCATTTACCACATAAATTTACCCAAAATAGGAATTTGTCAGTTAAAAAAAAATTCCCAAAAAGGAATATGTGCAGTGTCAGTTTTCTGCTTTTCATTGGGGATTGTTTATTTTCCAATTAAATGTTTGGATCCATGGTTCCTGCCTCCACTGAAGTTAAATATTGAAGTATCCTAGAAAACAGAGCCATAGTTTGAGATGGACTGTTGAATACCGAACAATTAGCTAAGAAAAGGAGAAGTATGAATTGCACACAGCACTTGAGTGACTAGGACAAAGGGCATTTTCTATATTCCAGAAGTTGGCTACAGCATTCAGAAGTTAGCAGGACATCAACATGCAACTGTGCATGAAATACACAGATTACTTTCAGCAGTCAACTCTGACACTAGATAGAAGAGAATGAAGTCTTACCGTATTATCAAATTGTGCCTTTGTTGCTCCACATTTCAGTGCTATAGCAATTCCCTGTACAAAAATATGTGAACAGATCAGCAATATATTCATGAGAATAATATTACTTTTATGAGTACTGAAGTGACAATCATACCAAATAGTTACAGGAAAACACTGCATATAAGTCAGAAAAACAGAGATGGTACACGGACAGATTCTTTTCCCTTTTTTTTGAACATTACACACATTAGCAAACACACACCATCACGCATGACAAAATAGAAGTAAAAACCCATGACTTAAAAATTGAATCATTCCAACTTTCTAGTACAATTTATGACCATTTAAAGCTCAAAATATAGTCACAATGCCACAGGCATGATTCAAAGCTTCTCCTCGTATGGCATGCATCCACACATTCCATAGCTAAAGTTATAATGGAATGATTTTGTCTATAAAATTCCACCTCATAAGTAAGATAGCATTCTACATGATGGTATTATTATCATTTCTTGTTCAGTAGTCATGGCATGATTGTTTCATTTAGCATACTCAGTAAACGATACAGCCTGACATTAACCTCTCCTACACAAATAAAAAATTTAAAATGAAAAAGAGTGAGGGAGAGGGAGAGAGAGAGAGAGAGAGGGAAAAAAAAAGCCATTAAAACAGTCAAAGTAACCCTCATCAAGAAATTAAACTCAGGCTGTCTGTCACAGATTGATCTAAAGGTAACAGGTTTCTGAGTTTCTGCTCCAAAGCATTGTTGCATAACACTGAGATATAAATATTCTCCTCTCTTACTTTAAAAACATAAAATAAAAAAATAATCATACTTCACTAATCCTACTAGTTGAATGATAATGATTCTTTTGTTACGGTTTTTTGTTTTTTTTTTTTTTTTTTTTTTTTTGTCAGGATAGTCCCTCCCAAAGTCCCAAGTAAAAATAGTGGAGAAGACCCGTATATGGGATGGATAAAATGCATAAATTGCAGCACAAAAACAGCATAAACACACCAAATAAGTTAGGAGAATTTAGTGGGGGCTTTTATGATGGGCTAATTAATGTACTACGTATATTACACCAAATAAAATGGAGAACTTATGCAAAAGGGGACTTGGTGAACAAAACTGCACACAAGTTTGAGTACACAGCATACAGAATATATGTACCTGCATTATTTCAGGTGCATCTGGGCCACACATTGATGCTCCAAGCACTTTATCTGTCTCAGCATCAACAACAAGTTTCATAATAGTCTTTTCTTGTCGCCTGTAATCATGGAATATAGAAAGATTAGACAATTTATATTAACACATACTTCCTCCATTTTTTAAAAATCCGCACAAGATTTTAAGAAAAAGTGTAAACAGTAGGGGAATGCCAAAATTGCCCATGTGATACAAACTAATGAGAGAGTGAAAAGGTGGGGTTAAAAATGGATGTTAACAAATATTTTTGTAAGGGTAGTTAGGGAATTTGGTGTGTGAACAAAAGTAAAAAGCAAATAAAGCATACCAAATAAAGAAATGATGCAATTAATTGGTGCAATAAAAAAAAGAACGGAGTATATCACAAAGCTGTAACAGTCACATAGGTACTCCTTCCTTTTCTTTTAGCTCTTCCTGGTAGCTATTTTACAGTTTTAAATTTTTAATATTAAGTATGCATTCACAAGCTTATGAAAAATTAGTATCTTGAAATAAATAATACATTAGTATTGAACTGATTTAATAAATTCACAAAACATTATATTATTCATCATACATTGCCGGCATTGGTAAAAAGTTATGCCATTTATGGCCAAGCTATGGTCAAGTGCTTCAGAAAAATTCATTCAAGACCAAACAGGAATGGAGCGAGTACATTTATTGCAACATAAATGAAAGAACATCAGCTAATATATAATATTATAATGCCATCCATGAAACAGAGTGCATGCAACAAAATAGAATAACTAAACTAATCAACCTGTCGATTTTGTAAAACTTAATCCAAAAGTTATTTCCAACTTGCAAATTCACCTTTTGATGGGGGTTATATACATTGACATGAATATCATGGCAACAAAAGGTTGTCCAGTTAAAAAAGAAAAAGGTACCCTCATTAATCAGTGTCCATGCTTAAACTAATAGTAGAGGAAATGCATAAAAATGGAAAGTGTTTAAACGGATCCCTTATCCTTTCAATGCTTGATTATAATTCAAGATCTTAGGACTTCTTTGCTTCTACACATACTTTAATATTTGTTCTTATATTTTAGCACGTGTTTATCAGATTCTTACATACCAGGCTGAAGAGGTAATAGTACAAGTTAGAAAATTATCAGGCTAAACAAACAGATGTGCAACGATCACAAGTGCACCAGCCAATGATCAGCCACCACGTGGGCTAATCACATATACCAGACGAGCAAAGGGAGCCTTGAAGGACAAGGGTAGTGGAGCAGCACAAGGAGCAGGGCAGCTGTCCTATGCAGCCAAATGGTGCATATCAGACAAATGGTTAGGTGGGATCCTTTTTTGACAGCCATTGGCTGAGTGTACATATAAAAAGGGAAGAGAGGGGTAGGGCTAGGTAGCTGATTACTGTGCAAGGAAATCCTAGAGACTCGTGGCCTCAAGTCACCCTTAGGAGAGTAGCAGCCTCAAGCTGCCCCTGTAAGAAACTTGCTTGAATGAATGAAAAATCCCACCTTTCTTCCCTCAAATTTATTTCTTCCTTTCCTAGCTGATTAATAGTAGCTGTTATTGCTAGTGGTTCGTTACAAGATGCAAAACAACATTTCATCTTTTTCCATTTTCAACTGGTGTAGGAAAGAAAAACACTCACTGTATAACAAGACATGGATGCCACCTAAATTATAATTTCAAACAATTGAATACCATTGTACGAAAGCATGAGAAGAGCAGGATCAAACAACTTTAGATATAATGGTCAGACATTAAATTAAAAGCCTTAGGCCAGTGAGAGAATGAAAAGAGACGTACTGAGAAATAGTATTTTTCATTGGGTTGAATGATGATGTGAAGACCAAAATATCACCATTGGCTTGCTCTATAGCTTGTTCTTCACTAAGACCCACCACAGCTAGAGGAGGTATGCTGCATAACAACCCAAATGAGTAATCAGACTATGCACTTATCAAAGGAAAATAAAGGAGGCATACTCAATCACAATCATGAACAGTATAAGAACGAGCATGTAGAAAATCATGGAAGTATTTTCTTCCCCAAATACAATCATCTCATTCATGAGTCTCTTCCTTCCCTTCTGTAAAGAAGCAAAAGCAGATTTTCTAATTGAGTAGCTCCATAATTGTTTTAAAAAGACTATCTCAAAAGTAACCAAAGCCAGTACATCTACCTAAAATACTTTATCAGTTCATTTAGCCACAAAACACATAGAATGCCTAAGCATGATGACCTTAAAGGAGATTCTTTCACTAATTCTACCAATTCTCACATGTATGATATATCATCCACATGCCATAGCAGAGGCTGATAAAACCTATCCTTACACCCACATTCCAAAACAAAGGATTCCAAGCATGTGCAACCAGCTTAAAGCAAGAAAAAGGGGTAGCTTGACTCAGAATTCCATAGAAAAAGGTATAAAATGGGGCAAAATCACTTCTTTTAATAGAAGATTATCTTTAGTATAAATCTAAACTCTAGCCAAACTCATGAAAGCTTTAACCTTCTCAGCGACCTAAGGACCTTAGCTTTAAATAGATAAGGCTACTAAGAAAATATTCTATGAGAGCCATTTTGCAAATGATATAGATTAGTTGTACAAGAGATAAATACCATATATATGCACCCATATTCTAATACGTAAAGAGAATCACTATTTAAAAATTTCTGTAAGCAAAAAATTCATGCGTTCTAAATTTAACTGTGAACACTGGAGGGTCATGTAAAGTGGAAAAAAAATATTACTGTTGTGCGATTTTTCATGTGTGCATATCTTGATGATTCGATGCCTCTAGGTGAAAAGAGATTCAAAAGAATATGCCTTCATCAAAAGCTCCTCACTAAATATGATTCTAACACTATTATAAGTTTGAAAGCTATACTAGACTAATCAGAGCATCCACAAATTATTTACCATACAACATTGACTGCTATTTGCTCTTACAAATTTATGCCCTTTCCTGCCCAATTATATGAATACAAGTCATTTTTGTACCAACATAGCCCCATAGGTTAGGTCAAATGTAAATGTTAACAGATAGCCAAAGACAATGTAGAGAATTAAGTTGAATAAATATTTTTTTTATATTTTTCCCAGCTACTATCATGTCACATTACGTAACTCTAATCATGTCACCTTACGAGTAACATCAATATTGATATAATTGTTTTTGGGGGGGCATTGAGATATAAAGATATTAGGTGTGATAATGGAAACAATGGTATATTCGTGATTTGTAAGTTATGTTTGAAACATTAGTTGCTCTTCTATGAGCTATACAATGAAGTAAAATATGCAATAGAAGAATTCCATATGTTCTATACAAAAAGTCAAATTATAAAAGTTGCTTAACGAATAGGCATGGAAAGGTTGCTGCAGAAATAAAAGGAACATATACCTTGGAGTAATATATGAAAAAATTGACAACATAGTTAGCATGAAAGTATTATTGAAGACACAAGTTGCCCCACTGAAGTACACAAAATTCTACAGCACGCAGAATTGAAAATTAGGATACCTGAACACAGCGCATGCTATATAATTGTAGTCCGGTTTGATATTTTGGCCCCCAAAAACCGTTTTCTGAAACCAGGAAACAGCTAATCAATACTTGAATTTGGAGAATACAATTTTCAATTACTCAGAGAGAATTACAGCCAATTGAAAGCATATACTACTGATAAATAAAATGAAGAACCATACAGCAAAACAAGTTCCTTCCATCAAAGCCACAGGAGTAAGGTTCATCCGATTGGTAACATCGCCAATTGCCCATATGGTCGGTACACTTGTTCTAGAATACTCGTCAACCTAAAAAATGAGAAACATTATCAAAAATATGAATGTTATTGAAAATTCATGGACAAATATGTCACCCTTGCCAGCAACACAATCATTTATATAAATCAATTGGAACATCTAAAAAAATGTTAATAGCATGATTGGTTTTGCCTGCTATCATCATGGTTGAGGCCACATAAACAGCTTAGGGTATTATCTTCCCCTAGTAAAAGTTTCACGTTCATATTTTTTTTATGAGACTTGTGTATAGCCTAAATTAAATTTAGCATCTAAGTGATACTTGATGTTTCTTAATTTGCATATAAATTGCTTCATGACAGCTTGAGGGCATGATCATGGAATTAAAACTTGGTCGTTCCGTTCTATAACAGCCGCTTTGTAACGGGTTTGGAACTTACCATTCCGCAAAAAGCCGTTATATAACGGCGCATTGAAAATCACACCCAACTCGCCACAACGGCCGTTACGTAACAGTAGAATGGTGTTATATAACCGTTTTATAATTGCAACGGCCGTTAAATGTAGAAAATTGCTAGAGATTAGCTTGGTTACAGCACTAGTAATGGCAAAAATTAAGATGAAGAAGATGATTATAGCATTAAGATGAAAATTACAACTAATTGAATGATAATTCCACTTTCGAGAGGTGGATGCTCTCCTAATATGAGCTTTCAAGAGGCTCACTCTCTCCCAATAACATAACCTCAACAATATTTAACATGATGATTATTTCTCCTAATGAGGCCTATTTATAGAAAAACTCTCATAACAAACTCTAACTTATTCCCCAAGCTACTACTAATAGGCTATGACTAACATACCCTTCCCCTAAATATTGATTCCTTGCATTACCCGCCGCTCAAACTTTCACCTTGTCCTCAAGGTGGATAGTAGTTGGCACTTGATTCTCG
Source organism: Chenopodium album (assembly GCF_948465745.1). NCBI lineage: Eukaryota > Viridiplantae > Streptophyta > Magnoliopsida > Caryophyllales > Amaranthaceae > Chenopodium > Chenopodium album. The sequence continues at coordinate 38,496,862 of NC_137848.1, read as the reverse complement.
GCACTGGCAGCAACGAAGATAATCTCTGTCACACTTGCTTAGCTTGCTATAAGGCTCCCCAGCAGTGAGGTTTTGTTTAATCTTCAATGGCTGAGCTATGGTAAAAGAATTCTAGGATTTGTCATGGAAGAGTGTCAGGAATAGGATGGAAGAGTTGGAGTAATAGATTGGTTTGTGGCCTACAGGATGGACCATAGACATGGGCTGGGCGGAGTGTTTAGTGTAGGAGTTGGAATAATGTGGGCTAGAAGAATGGGTGAGAAGGTTAGGGCTAATAGATGAATTATGAGAAAGGGTGTTGTGTTGGGTCATAAAAAGAAAGTTAGGATAAAGGAGGCTGATATTTTGGGGCTGAGAAGTGGGCCTTGCCTTTAACATCCCGTACCAATTTTAATTGGATTTGCCTGCTGACTCCCTTCTTTTTGAGCTGAGCGTGACTCCAGCAGTAGAGCTGTCATCTTATTGTTACTACCCTTGTCAACCTTTTGTTCATTTACTATATTGCCCTTACTAGCATCTTCTAAGATTATCTTCTTTCCCAAGTCGGTAAAGCTTCTACCATACTCACCCTCTTCTAGTGTTTTCTGCAGCAAGTCACACGAAAAATCACTACCACCAGCATGCTCGATGTTACCACCGCCACCGAATTTGCCGTCGCCGGAATTATCTGATCTAAATCCACTCACCATGATTCTCGGCCCCTGATTTGAGCTCTTCTTCGTCCGAAAGCCAAACATCCCACCACCACTACAATTTTCGACACAACCCCCTGGACCACCACCCGAGCCACAGCATCCAGCGCCACCTCTCTCAAATATTACACCATACAACCCACCAACAAAACCACCTGTCTTATATCTCAACCTACTACTCTCAAAATCACCGTTAACACCACTCGCAAAAGGCACACCACCAGTTTCGCTAGTGCAATCACCTTGACCTCCTTCGGTAAATCCACCTGCAAACTCACCGCGGCTTCCACCAGCACCTTCACGAGATTCTCCACCAAATTTCTCCACCATCGCGCCACCGGAGAAGCTGCTAATGACAGAGCAAAAGTTTTGCTCACATTTGGGAATTTCCTCGCCTATGGAAATGGTGGCTGGCTGCAACTCCTCGCCGGCGTGGATGTCCTCTGGCACTTCCTCCTCCTCCATTAAATCTGCCTGGTTTTCTTCTTCGTCAAGCTTGTCTTCCATTTCCTTCAACTCCAATTTAATGGAAGAGAAAATCGGAGAAAAAACATCATCAATATATTTCTCCATATTTCTTTGAAGGTTATCAACAATTCTCTTCGTAGATTCCTCCATCCTTTCGGAGAATTATTGCTCAAGTGATTGTGACCAAATCGGGAGCTCCGACAACCTCCATTCTCTTTTTTCTTTTTTTTTTTTTTTTTGAAAACAAAATTTCAGTAGCTTAATCCACCAGGGCAGAAATTAAGATGAAGAAGATGATTATAGCATTAAGATGAAAATTACAACTAATTGAATGATAATTCCACTTCCGAGAGGTGGATGCTCTCCTAATATAAGTTTTTGAGAGGCTCACTCTCTCCCAATAACATAACCTCAACAATATTCAACATGATGATTATTTCTCCTAATGAGGCCTATTTATAGAAAAACTCTCATAACAAACTCTAACTTATTCCCCAAGCTACTACTAATAGGCTATGACTAACATACCCTTCCCCTAAATATTGAATCCTTGCAAAAATCAATCTTCACTGTTTGCGAAGAATAGAAAGCCAAAAGAAGAAGATAGGTTTTGGGGGAGGGGGGGTGGAATAACATATTCAACATAGGTTCAAAAATAAAACCCTAGATCTGTAAATTATCAACTAAACTAGCTATAAAAGGAAGAAAGATATTGGGGCTTTAAGTCGTGGGAATCAGGTGAGTTGAAAGCAATTTACACTCCGGCCAAATTTCGTTCCCGGTGATGGCTATTTGCAGGTCTTATTTTCTCTCTCCTCCCTGATGCGGCTGGCAGCTGGCTTCCTTGCTTGTATCCTCTTTTAACTAAACTAACCTTTTAACTTTTGTTATCACGTGACCTTCTCTCAATTCTTTCTTTCATTTTCTTTTGCTTTTTATTTTATTTGTGGTTTGAAGGGTTAGGTTTTTTTTTTTTCATTAAAATCTGTTTGGAGTACTATACTATGCTCAATCTAGCTCTTATTTTATTTGAGTGTAGCAAAAATTAAAGCTCAAATAATGTTAAAATAATTTATAAATTCCATATCTCATATATTGGGCTGTATTAAAGTAGTTTTGTCAATAATATTCTATAAATTAAAATAAAAGAATTTAAACAGCTCAAAAAATGACTTATGTGAAGTTTTTGAAAAAAATCACATCGCGAAATCCGCGATCTGTTCTATTTGACCGTTACACGCCACTTCCGCGACAACGCGTCCGTTACCGCAAACACGACCGCGACCGCGATTTTTTTCCATGGGCATGATATACTGCCATTAAACATTTCATACACAGGCGACACCCATTTGGAGTCTTTCTAATATAATACTAAAAATAATTTAGGTACAAATTCTTCCCCGTATGAGGCATACTCTCCTTGATGTGACAAAGGTCTTAATAGAAGTAGCACTACAAGTTTTTAGCAGCAGGAGCACCAGCAACATATATATTATCAGAAGACAAGACCCATACTGTAATTCTTGTTAATATTATTAGAAGACAAGATCCACACTGTAATTCTAGCTGAATTGTACAAAAGTGGAACAGCAAGACATTTTTTGTTAAGGCCAACAGTTCAAACCACCCTTGTTATTTCATAACACGATCAGTAAACAATAAGTTAGCATATATAGAGCTTGTTAAGGTCAGAGGCAAGTATAAGCAAAGAAATACCTTAACAGCTCCTGTTTGGTCAAGCTCTACACCTACAGCTTCCAGATTCAGCCTTTTTGTGTTTGGAGAACGGCCTGTGCGACAAAACACAATACAATGAATGTATGTCATCATTACCTGGTCAGAATGGTGACACGGAACCTATCTAGCAGCATTGATATGATCAAAAGATATAGGTCTTTACAGAAGTATCATGCACTTGTGTGAAAACAAAATAAAGTCCTCATCCTTAAAAAAAAAACTGAAGCATACCATGAATTTCATGACCGTTATCTAATAACAACCAACAAAACGAGAAACAAAGAGACCGGTTTCCTTTCAATTTATTTCTGTTCAACCTAACTTAAATATTACTGATGAGAAAACGCCATTTAAACTTTGTTCAAAGTGAAAAAAAAAAACCAGATACTACAAGACATTAAAATTCCTGCAGAACCTCCTCAGTCCACACCTTTCAACCCCATTATTGATGCTACCCATAGCTGATGCATGAGCTACTCTATTTCCGACCCTCCTTGCAAACGAGAAACTACATGAAACAGGTTAAGGCTAGATTTAGGATGACCACACTGGCAGTACCAAAAAGGCAAAAACTAAACTCTCATATTTCCTAGCTCAAACTCTCTGACTATCTTTAACAATATTACTATATTGTCACAACCCACAACCCAACTTCCCTTGCATTGTAAACGGCATGTCTCAAGGCTAAGGCCTCAGAAGCATCAAATTTGCCATAATAGCATTTGACCACAACATCTCCTTTGCCCTTCAAAAGCCCACAAAACAGACTTGTACAAATTCATAACAGTACGCTGGATAGCCGAATACAACCTATGCACAGCAAAAACCAAGCCATCTCACAATGAAGGAAGCCATGTGAGCACATCTCACTATGGTAGCAAATTAATTTTTCTAAAATAATCCTTGAGTTTAAAGAGACTAAGCTGAATTTTGACAATTTTAATTAATTTCACTAATCGTAACTCGTTTATGCTAAACTCGACTTATTGTTTCTTTACTTGATCCCTTTTTTGAAAGTTGAGAGAACATAGCCAAAGAGAAAAATCCCAATGCAGTATAACATGCATGTTATACTGGGTATTAATTCCAAGAGCATTAGGCATTGTCATCTAATACTTGGACTTCACTCCATATTGCTTCACTTTTTTCTAGTTCCATACCAGCCACCCCTCACCAACCACAACCCCTCACTAACCTCAACCTACCACTAACTTGGACTCAAAATTTTACCCCTAAAACCTACAACCACTTTAACGTAACCATGGATGAACCACCACCAACCCTTCATTCCTTCTGCCACACTTACAACCAACACATCACTCATCATGATCATCACCAAAAAGTGATAGCAAAGGGAAAGTCTCTAGCACCAATAACATGAAGATGCTCGCATTCTTTAAGTATTAATCTATGAGACAGATACAGCAATTCAACAAAAGTTATGTAGGGTTTGGTTCAATATTAAAACTATTGGTTCACAGAAAATTAGATAAAGTTTCAAGTAATCTAGACATGGGCAGTAAATAAAGCACTATATTGCAAGAGAACATGAAATAATGATACCGCGTCAAATTTAGCTCCTGGCAATATAGTTCCTCTGTTACTTAAATATTGCAACATGACGGGTAACTATACATCCCAAAGCTCAATCTAAACTTTTAATATCTTTAACTACATAATGGTAAATTCTTTGTGAGAATATATATCGAGATGAATCTTACAAGACCCACTTGACTATATTTTTCCTAATGTATAATCATAATAAGGCTAAAGAAAAATGTGTGGAAACTGACAAAAACAGTAAATGTTGCAATATTTGAATATCAAAAGAAATATAATCATAGAAAGAACCGCCTACTAACACTATACAACATTAGAAACTATGCATGTGAAAATTGGAGTATAAACGAATTATTTTGTAGTTTTTTGCTTATTGATAATCAAATATATTAATGGTTAGAGATATAAATTGCAAGCGAGGCAAAAGAAACATGGCAACTAATTTATTAAAAAAATTTAAAAAAAAAAAAAAAAAAAAAAACAGAGGAAATATGAAACAGTAACATAATTACTAAGGTCTAATTACGGTAGTTGGCCTAGACATTTGCTACAATCACAACAAGAATTTCATTAATATTCAGGCAATTCAGTTTAAGCTTTGGATTTAAATATGTTTCAATCACATCTGTAAAAGGGTACAAAAAACTTACCAGTAGCAAAGAGCACAACATCAGCTTCAATTTCTTCACCATGATCAGTACGAGCCATTACACCTCTATCAGTTTTCACCAGCTGCACAGCCCAAAAAATTATATTAATAAGATTAAGAAAATATTGGAGCTTCTTTGTCAGAGGCTAGACATATTTATCATATATCACATAATTAGTTGAGAAGATGTGTTGTGATAAGTTACATTCTGAAAGAAAAATGAACATAGAACTATAAACTACTTAAAAGCATAACAACCTCTGTCAGAGTTGTCCTTGGATGCACTTGAACTCCCCTACCTTCCAGGTTTCTAGCAACAGCAGCCCTCATTTCATCATCAAAGCCTCTGCAATTCCATTAAAACAGAAGACTACCAAATTCAAGAAAGTTTATATTGTAAAATAAGTCTAAAAGAAACAGCAAAATAAGAGTTTTTAATCTTTTGACATAACCCCAATCTGCAGATGCCTTGAAAGGACCACTTTTTATGAGGTTTTTTTTTTTTTGAAGACACCACTTTTTTATGAGTGGTTACTAAATATTAGAGTAAAATAAGATTGTTCAGTATTATAGTTAATTTAATATGAACATTCTTGCTATTAAAAATTGACCCCGCCATACATGTATTTTGGATCCGCCACTGTTACAGTTACCTTTGTCCCCTTACTTCCCTCTTTCCCCATGAATCATTTTCCCTCTTTATGACTTTCCCTAGTTCCCTACAAAATAAATTTCAGACGAGAAGCCCTAACATCTCTCTTTTTGTACCAAAAGTTGATCTCCTTTCCCTTTTTTTTAAAAGCAAGCATCAACAACAGTCCACAGACACCAAAGCACTAAGGGCAAAAGGAGAGAGATTGCCAGCAACAGTGTGACAATCCCTGGGAAAATCTTTGCTCTAGTGACATCAATCACATCATCTGTTTTATTAAAAAAAATAAATAAATAAAATAAAATAAACAAAAAAACACAAAAAACAAAAACAAAAACAAGAACAAAAAAATTCATAAGATTGGAATGTAAAAATATACTTTAACTAGCTATTGGCTCGGGCGATGCTCCGAATCATTATAAATTTATGATCATGTGAATTTGATCAAACTTAAATTTAAACGGGTTAATTTTCAACGATATTAATAAGTGAATTTAAAAAAAATTAACTTCTTAACTTTGCATCAATAGAATGAATCACATCTTTGTTATTTTGATATCCATACTACTAATATTATATCTCGTACTCTATAACTACAGTTTTATCATTAAATGACCAAGTTGTTTACACATTAATAGATAGTCGTTTAAATTTAAAGATTAAATTAAATATATGAAGAGTTTTTCTTGTAGAATAAATTTTATTAATGCTTATTGTCAATTATTGCTAAGTAGTAAGATATTTATTATTAGAGTAATTGAATAGACACAATACAATATAGCTAATATGAAAGGTTTTATGAGGGTTTCCATGTCATTACTTATGTGGCGCCAATTTATGATGAGAGAAGGCGACACATGTCGATATGATGTTGTCCCTTTGAGTTTTAATTATATTATAGATTTGGTAACGGGTGTTTCTAGCAAATCTTGTTTGTCCTTCCCATCATTTCTAAGCATTCAATTTCCGACAAGCAACCCTCCATTGTGCGCTAACATGGACTCGGAAAACTTCTGAGCATACCTATGTGGACAGGACACGACCGGTAAGGAATCCACATCAGACCAATTACCCTTGGATACAGCTACTTCAAATCTTTAATTATTGAAACCCTAGATCTACAAATTGGCATATCTATACTACTATTTTAAAACCGGAAGTTTAAAGGACACTTATCCTATTCTGGCTTTTCTAATATTTTTTTTTTTTCAACTTAAGTGTAAATATTAAAAATAAAAAAATAAAAAAAAAAGTATCTCTTCATTGCTCCAAAAGTATCCAATCACTTCAAAAATACAATGATCAATTTTCATTTGGGTCACTTGGTTCCTCTAATTTCATTATACTTCGTATTATTTTTCAATTACACAAAAATTCAATAGATTATCTTCCCTTTCTCTCATTTTGTTACTCTTTCTCTATCTTCCCTCCCTCCGCTATTCCTCTCTTTCACCCTAAATCTATCATTTATCTATATAAACTTCAAGAACAATAGTGACATTGAATTTAAGGGAGCAATCAAAGGTAAATTTACGTAGTATTTTATTTTACTAATAAAATGCAATTTATATTTAGCATGTATTAATTTTACAAAAATCTAAGAACAATCCAAATACACAATAATACAATTCTTAAATTTAAAAAAAAAAACAAAAAACAAAAACAAAAATTAATCTGTGCATCTCGCCGGCTACATACTAGTTTATTAATGAAAAACAAATGTAATATATTGGGGATTTTGTAAGCCCTTGTGAAGCGACTGCAAAAAGGTGTTTGATTCATAGTCGATGGTCAAAAAGTGATTGAAGAGAATGCCTGACCAAAAAAAAAAACCTATTTTGAGTGGGTGGGCAAAGAGAGAGGTAAAGCATGTGGTAGTAATTTTTTTTTTTTTTTTTTGTGTTTCCAAATGTGTACCCTTTTGGCTAATCTAGATTTGGGGCTCGAGTGGTTAGGTTTCAATCCCCTCCCAATTGTTGCTGGGGGATCGAACACACATTCCTCTCTACCAAGTGCCACCCCAATCTATCAAAAGCCAATTCGTAGCATGTGTTAGCAAGTAAAAGTAAAAAATTGAGAAGATCAAAAAACATTGTCTCTTTGTGAATATTATCAAGTGGTTAAGCAGGTGTGCAAATTTCTTTACCCCTCTTATTACTTTTACTAAAAATTAAACAACTAATCTGTATTTTTTTTTTTCTTTAAAAAAAAAAAAAAAAAAAAAAAAAAAAAAAAAAGCTAATTAATTTTCAAAAATTTTAAAGGACTAATTATTTTTTTATCTTCTGGTTTTTAAGCAAAATATAATTAAAAAACAGGAAAAAAAAAAAAAAATTATATATATACTATTTCTCTTGGAAAAAGTCCCCGTTTCCTAAAAAATTGAGTTTCGATGTACCAAGTATCCGATCTTTCTATCCGAGTCCATGTAACATATAGGCTTTCATACAAAATTGTCTCCTTTTTACATTGGTAAGACTCAGTAATATCTCTTCAAAGAGGGAATTGTTTAGCGTTACCACCAGACATGTCATCCTCAAGTATAAAACCTGAAGCGAAGTAATCTTTTCAATTTAAATTTCAAGTACCTCAAGGGAAGTTCCTTTCTGAAGCAAAGATCTACATTGGCACCCATCCCACGCCATATAGATGCAAATTCAACAGATATGTACCTATAGCAAATATTCAGAACATAAAACTATATTACGACAATGTAATACACATACAAGAAAATAAACCATCAAGAAACAAGAAGAGATCACAGCACCTTCTATCAAACACTAGATTATTAAGCAAATTTACTTACCCTCCTCCGAGTATAACAACGTGCTTGGGGAATTCCTCCAAACTTAAAGCCTCGTCAGAAGTTATTGCCAATTCCTAGGAGATCAAAATAAATCATGTAAACAGCAGATTATATAGCTTTCAAAATTAGCAGATTAACCAAAAAAAAAACAAAAAAAAACAAAAAAAAAAACCAACAATATTTATTCAAGTTAAGACTACCATGATAATTTTCATTCAAGTTTGGACTATCATGATTCATGATAAATAACCTTTTATCCTTACTTGAACTACTCCCTCTGTTGTCTTTTGATGTACCCATTTGCAATTTCACATATTTCAATGCACTTCTTTAATCATCAATATCATTAATTCCGTATTATCAACTACTCCCTCTGTTGTCTTTTGATGTACCCATTTGCAATTTCACATATTTCAATGCACTTCTTTAATCATCAATATCATTAATTCCGTATTATCAAAAAGTTAACAAAGTTACCTTTTGGAAACTATATTTCAAGACAGTTTAAAAAGGAAAATATCACCAATGTACAATTCCAAAACTAGTAATATATAATTTAATATTTTGAGCACCAATCCAAAGGCAGATTTGTAGCACTAAAAGGGAGGGACATTAAGTAATTCCAGACAAAAGAAAAAAGATAAACCCGAAAAATAAATGAGTTGGATAATACTTTTACTGTACATTGTCATAAGTAAAAAATTTACAAGTAGTTTTCATGTGGTAAAATTGATAAGCATATGAAAGGTTAATCACATACTTAAAAAATGTCTTCGCCAAAAATATTGAATGGAATTTGCCAAAAATGTTAGTACTAAATCATTCCCTTTCAATCAATTCATCTCCTTCTACTCTTCAAATTTCCAGTCCCTCTGCGTAATTTTACATTTTTACGTTCTATTAGTCAATCAATTTCTTTTTCATTTTCTTTTATTTTACACATGTAGTTTTGAAAGATGTAACCTCTAGTATTCCTTCACCTCATAATAATCAACCACACCTCAAGATAAAAATTTATGACAAGGATCAAATGTAGCGAAGAACCAGCCATTAAGGTCGACATCCTTCCGCATTGGCGGCGAGTGGAGTGCAACAATCCCATTCATCACAGTTCCTTACCAATTTGAGAGGCTGAACTCTTGAAGTTCTAAAATCAAGTTTTATAGGCCATGGAAATAATAAGCTAGCTTAAAGTGAAGCTAGCAGCCCTTCCATCTAGGTGCATGGGCTCCCAGTGGAAGTTAATAGTTACCATAACTACATAATTTTTGCATCCTAGTGAAAGTCATAAAATTACCAACTGTTGATGAAATGAAGTTGGGTTGGTCATACTTGGTTTGAGTCTTTGAGAGCAAAAAACCCACAATATATAACTAGGATTTGCTTTGTGACACAAAAACCTTGCTAAATCTTACATAGCTTTTATTTAACATTAAAGAGGACCAAAGAGCACTTGAATATCATACTTCCACACTAAGAATCATATCAGTTATATGTTTCTTAACTCCAAATTATGATAGATAAGAAAGTATCTTCAGCACAAATTAATCAAAATGAAAATATTTTGTTACTCCTATTATCCCCATATTATTACCATCCTTAATCTTCCTCCTCCGTAAATAGCTGTACAGCATGAATGCATACAGGTCATACAATGAAAAGAACAGAACTTGCCACTTAGGCCGTATTTAGCTAATATTAGTTAGCACTAACAAAGTAACAAGTTAATCAACAATAAATAATCAGTATATTTTGTGTTCATGCAACTAATATAGCTAGTTCATCCCCAACTACTGAACATTCAACAATTGAAAAGATAGAGACAAACTGGTTAAAAAGATAAGATAAAAATATATCACAAGCAAATCAATGGTAGATCCTAACAAAGATACAAAATTTAAAACAACAAAAGAAAGTGGAGAACCTGCCCAGGAATATTAGGACGTTGCGCCCGGCTACCAGTTGCAATCAATATATGTTTTGCCGAGTATGACAACTTTGTGCCATCTATTTGTGTCACTTGGACTTCATTAGGACCAACTATCCTGCCCTCACCTTCGTATAGTTTCACCCCAGCATTAGACAGCAGTCGTTTGTAAATGTTATTGAGCCTGATAATCTCATCTGTCTACATTGTACAAAAGAGTGCAACTTAAATAAGAAGCAAAGAATATATTATATGTATGCAAATGCATGTAAGATTCTAAGGCATCGGAGAGGATTAACAACCAAACAGAAACCTAAGGCCTGGACAAATCATAGCCAATTTTTTCAAAATAAAAAACGTCGAAGAAAATCAAACCAATTATGCCTCAGACCTTAATAAAAGAGTCGTGTTTTTAATTTACCAAAAAAGAAAAAAGGATTGTGTTTTTCATATTAAAGTATTAAACACAACCTATTCTATGTAAACTGCAGCCATACATTGTGAAGTCCATGTAAAATCCATTAATATCCCATGAAGAATGCTTTTAAAATGGGCATACAAAAAAAAATAAAAAATAAAAAAAATATGTCTATTTATTAGTCTCGTCACCGGATCTCATTGGCCCTGTTTGGTGAAAAGCTGAAAGCTGATTGTGTTAGCTGATTTTGACTAGCTGATTGTATTAACTGATTTGACTAACTTATTTTATTAGCTGATTGTATAAAAATGTTTGGTAAATAGCTGGTTATTTAAAGCTTAACACCATGTATCTAAGACAATTTTGTGACCTTGTACAGCATAATTTGCTAAAGTTCTACTAAATAATTAATATTTTTAAGGAGATTCTAGATTGTAATCTCTGGTTTTGCAAAATTCATGATGGTGGAATTTTTATTTTATTTAATAAAAAAATAAAACATCTCTTCATCAATAGCAAGAATTGAATGTGGCATATAGTGTTGCCAACCAAGTTCAGTCAACAAAGACTTCAAAACCTACTCACCTTCTTCTGCAACAATTTTTTCCAGTTGAAGTCGATCTTCTCATTCAACTCCCAACCAAAGCTTTTTGCATCCTACATACCAAAATTACAACAATGAACATATCAATATATATATACAAAAGCTTGCAAGGCTATACAATTCCAATTTCTAAAGTAAGGCGTCATTGGCCACAAGATACTATGGACACTAACAAAAAGAATCTGCAAGATGTTAAATCATTTAAATCCAGAAAAAAAAAAATTAAGGGGTGAAAAAACCTTGAGGTGGAGAATATGCCACTAAATATATGCACTAAAGAATATCACAATATTCAAGGGGGCATGTGTAGCCTTATATGTACCATCTCTTGCAAGTTGCAACAAAAAAATAATTGTTGGTGAATCTGATACATAAAAATTTTAAATGCACAAAAAATCTAAATAAACATCTAAATATATTTTTAAAACCCCTTAAAAAACCACCATATACTGTACATGTATCAGCAATTTCCAAAATTACAAACTAATTAGCGATACTGGTTGAGAGAAACTCACCTCAAGTTCACCTCCAAAAGCACCTCCATACACCAATATTTTTTTGGGAACACAACCACGAATTACACATCTGAAGACAACAAAAGATACAAGAAATAAAACCCCTAATTAGATTCAGAAAGAAAACAATTGCAATAACAACAATATTAACAATGGCAACAAGCCAACTTCAGCAATAATCAAATGATCTAGTATCCATCTCAGTAATCTAGTTAACTCTAACATGTGTATAAGGTCTATCAAAATAAATACTCTGTATGATATAGCCCCAAACAGGCAAGGGTACAAGTAACAAATAAATAAAATAATAATAATAGTATTTAAGGGGTCAAGCATTTGAATACTCTAAATCATAATAAAAATAAGGCCTACCAAGATAATATGTCTCCTAATGAATATGCATAGGGTAAGAGACAAAGATACTCAGCAAGTCAGCAAGGCAAATTGAGACACAAATCTGCAATAAAAATACAACTTTTGAATTTTCGACAAAATAATACCCAAGTTCGTGACATATCATTCTTGTTGATAACAACCTAGAACAAGAGAAAGTTGAAAAGGATTTCATTGGAAAGAGGCTTACGGGCCTAGGGGCAACTCACTAAAGTTACCATCCTAATATTCATAGCCTTGCACTCAAAATCTCAAACTACGCCAAATTATACACCAAAGCGAACGGAAATAGCAAGTAAACTTGCTATCCAAGCAACAATCCATCAGTCTTTCCATTACAAAAAAAAACAATTAAAATCATTTTGATTCGTAATGTGTAACATATTTTCAATACTCAAGTTACTAACTTCTATCAAATCCATCCTTTCACTACAAATACCACAATACAAACAAAAATGATAGTAATCAAACAAGCACTTCCAAATCGAAACACCAAAAGTATTACAATTTCAACAAACAAGATCACAGTTGCACCAAATCAAAAGCTAAACAAAAAGCAACAATAATCTAAATCATATCAGATATCACATATTTGTAAATGAAATTACATCAAAAAGGTTAAATAAAAACTTACGTTCCACCAACTCCTCCAATAACCTCCGAACTAATTGGATGAAATGGAAGCTCGCAAATTCCAACCTTAAAACATCAATCATTCAATAAATCAACAAATACTCAATTATAATAACAACAATAAAAATAAAAAATCAAAATAAAAAAAAAATCAAAATCTAATAATAATTCAATCCTTTACGAAAATCAATCTGAAATAAAATTAACATGAGCAGTAAATTATAACCTTAACACCAAAATTACCAGAAAATTAATCACAAAAAAAAAAATGAAAATCCAATAAAAATTCAATCATTTATGATAATCAATCTGAAATGAAATTAATATGTAACCTTAGCACCGAAATTTGCAGAAAATCGAGCAGCACGAACACCTCCACTTCCGGCACCGATAACGAACAAATCGAAATCGTAATGAGCTTCGTCTTCGACATTAGACTGGTTTTCGTCTCCGCCAATAAGCATTTTTCTGCCCGCCATTGTTGATTTCTTCACGAGTATGGAAAACGAATAGGAAAATGAAGATGAAATTGAAGATCTTTTAGGAGAGAGAAAATGAGGGGGCTGCTATTAATAGCGAGTGCAACACTTGAATAATGAATAAAGCAATTTTTAAAGTTCCATTCAGAATCAGATGCGGTGTTTGATTTTGGTTCTTGAAAACATTAAAGGGGTGTTTGGTATAAACATTGTAAATAAAACGGAAAGGATTTAAATAATTAAGGGAAAGGGTAACGATAAACGTTATCTTAATTACTTTCTCTGTTTTTAAATATTTGCTCTACTTTTCTTTTTGGTCGTTTTAAAATACTTACGCTATTTCGTTATTTGAAAAGTTTTTAAAATATTTAATTAATTTCACTTACCAAGTGAACCCAACAATATTAATTTCATATTCTCTCTCCTTCAATTTGCTCCACTACTTCTAGTTTTTTATAATTTTTTATTCTTCCACCAACCCCACTACCTTCATATTTTATTACTTTCTCAAATTTCTCCTAAAACTCGCGCATGGAGTAATGGAGCAAGTATATAAAAACGGAGGGAGTATATGTTTGGTATCCTAAAGGAATGGAAACAATTTGAAGAGATTGTAATTGAGTAAAGGAACGTCTTTTGTTTCCACTTTGAATTCGTTTCCTACATCTAAAATTATTGTACAAAACTAAATTGGAAAAAACTACGGAGTATTTTTTGTAATAATCACAACAATTGAAAATTATTTATTATTTGGGTACTGATGTAGAATGTAGCCCTTAAGGTAAGAGCTATGTTTACGGTTTAGGTTAATGTTATTTGTAGAATAAGCATTTAATACCTTTTCAAATTTGGTATTAATTTAGAAATGCATGACAATTTGACACACAATCAGTCTAAATAACTAGTATAGCACCCGTGCGATGCACACCTTATAAATCTTGATACTCATATTTATTTCACAAAAATTTTAATAAAATAAAAATATTTAATGAGTAATAATGAATTTACTTATAAATATGTCTTAATCATATGTTTTTAACCCTCAAGATAATGATATACGAAGTACTACTTTAAAACAACCTTTTTTTTATTTTAAATTGTATGGAAAGATTTGAAAAATAATTCAACTCGATGAACTAACAATCAATACCCACATTAAGTGATATTTTTTCCCTCATTTCTACTTACGCCACTGGGCACCTCATTTTTAAATGGGAGGATTTTTCTGTGTGGCTAGTCACACCGTGTGGTCCGGATTACTCGAGTTACTCGGTCAAGGGTTACTCGAGTTACTTGTGACCGAGTAACCTGTAATACCCCTCATGATTGCTTTAAAGGAGTTTGATATACTACTCATATCAACAAGATGCATCTTCCTTTTAGGAAGCTCATATGTTAAGAATACTCCATAGTTAAGCCTGCTTGGCTGGGAGTAGTCTTAGGATGGGTGACCTCCTGGGAAGTTTTCCCGGGATGCGCATGAGTGAGGACAAAATGCGCCGAAAGGACTTGTGTTGGTCTGTGGGGACAGTTGTTGGCCCTCGATGCGCATTTCGTGACAATAGGCCCCTCCCTAATTTGTTTGGGGTCGGGGTGTTACAAATGGTATCAGCGCAACCCTACGACCGCGTGCTGACCGTGGATAATTAATCCTATGTCAGTCGCTTAGCGGGGGAGAATTCTGGGGCCATATGGCCATAGCCAGACTGGATGTAACACTTTGGCTACCCAGTTTGCCGTTAGGCGTAATACTGGAGTCCTCAGGCTTCCAAGCGCAACGGGGGCGTTGCCGTTCTCAAGTGGGGGTGTATGTAATACCCCTCATGATTGCTTTAAAGGAGTTTGATATACTACTCATATCAACAAGATGCATCTTCCTTTTAGGAAGCTCATATGCTAAGAATACTCCATAGTTAAGCGTGTTTGGCTGGGAGTAGTCTTGGGATGGGTGACCTCCTGGGAAGTTTTCCCGGGGTGCGCATGAGTGAGGACAAAATGCACCGGAAGGACTTGTGTTGGTCTGTGGGGACAGTTGTTTGCCCTCGATGCGCATTTCGTGACAATAGGGCCCTCCCTAATTTGTTTGGGGTCGGGGTGTTACATAACCCCTTAAATAACCCCTGACCGAGTAACTCGTAACCCATGACCGAACCCCTTGAGTAAACCCCTGACCGAGTAACTCGAGTAACTCATGACCGAGTAACCCCTCTAGTAATCTCTGACCGAGTAACCTCTTAAGTAACCCATGACCGAGTAACTAACCCCTGACCGAACCCCTCAAGTAACCCCTAACCGAACCCCTCAAGTAAACCCTGACCGAGTAACTCGGGTAACTCATGACCGAGTAACCCCTCGAGTAACCTCTTAAATAACTCATGACCGAGTATTTAACTAACCCCTGACCGACCCCTCAATTAACTCAAACTGAACCCCTCAAGTAACCCTTGATCAAGTAACTCGAGTAACTCCTTCCACACGGTGTGGCCAACCACATATAGAAATTTGCCTTTTAAATGACTATCTTCGTCCTCTAACTCAAAATATTTTT
Source organism: Chenopodium album (assembly GCF_948465745.1). Taxonomy (NCBI): domain Eukaryota; kingdom Viridiplantae; phylum Streptophyta; class Magnoliopsida; order Caryophyllales; family Amaranthaceae; genus Chenopodium; species Chenopodium album. The sequence goes on along the minus strand of NC_137848.1, from coordinate 38,480,781 downwards.
GGAAAAGTTTACCATTATAATAACAATATGATCATTATATATTGTACTTCGTATATCACAAATAATTTCGTATCTTTTTTCTCCTCTATGGCCTCTAAAAACACTTTAAGTTTAACATGAAACTTTTAAACATGGGATTTTTGATCCCATCACTACTTACTACCTTAATTTTATTACATGATGAATTCACTTGATCATCACAACACGCCTATTGCACCTTTTATAACCAAAAATTACCTGTCTAAAATTAAAAGCTTAGTACGAAGTATAATTTTTTTTTTCTTCTAAAATTTTAATCTTAGAATGATGCTTAGGCTTGTCAATTGTTTGATTATCTATCGTTTTTTAAAGAGATGCATATAAGAGATGCAAAAAAAATGCATATCATTCTTACATATCACCTGTGACGACATACAAAATCTACAACATATTTTCTGTGCGGTTAGTCACGCTGTATGACCGCTTGTAAAAAAGGGAGTAATTAACCCATATGACACTAACAAACTAACCCCTATTATATTGATAGAGTAACTTCTAAGCCCGATTCACTTCACCTTATAGTTGCTTAAATGAAATTATTTTTACTGAACTAAATTTATATTTGCTCCGTTCACTTCTAAGTCCTATCTTTTCAACAAATCTAGTGATTTCTAGCCACTTTGGATTGCATGTAAATGTGATAAATAGATCTTGATATCCATACCACCTTGTTGCAAATTTGGGGTTGATTGCTACTGTAGTAAGCCTTCCCCTATTTATAGTTTTTACCAAAATTAGCCACAGAGTTAGCTGAATATTTGGTGTGAGCGACTTTGAAACCCCAATCAAATTGAAGCAATGTTTCTATTGAAACACTCCATATTTAGTAATCGAGTTATTTTTTTGAATTATTTTAATATATATACCACTTATAGCTTTAATTTAGTGTAACTCAAACTAAAAATTAATTTCAGTTCAGTAAAAATAATTTAAGTTCAGTAAAAATAATTTAAGTTCAGTAAAAATAATTTCAGTTCGGTAAAAATCAGTAAGTTTAAAGAAGAAATGTAAGGCCCTATTCGCTTCACCTTAAAATAATATTATTCAGTAAAAATAACTTCAGTTCAGTAAAATTAATTTCAGTTGAGTAAAAATAAGTTCAATTTAGCAAAAATAATTTCAGTTGAGTAAAAATAATTTTAATTTAGTTAAAATTATTTAACTTAAAGAAGAAATATTATAGAATATCAATAAAAATAATTTCAGTTCAGCAAAAATAATTTCAGTTCTGTAAAATTAATTCAGTTCAGTAATATTTTAATATATATACCACTTATAGCTTTAATTTAGTTTAACTCAAACTAAAAATTAATTTAAGTTCAGTAAAAATAATTTCAGTTCAATAAAAATCAGAAAGTTTAAAGAAGAAATGTAAGGCCCTAATCGCTTCACCTTAAAATAATAATATTCAGTAAAAATATTTTCAGTTTAGTAAAATTAATTTCAGTTGAGTAAAAATAATTTCAGTTTAGCAAAAATAATTTCAGTTCAGTAAAAATAATTTTAATTTAGTTAAATGATGGGCGTTAGAACGGTCGCTCATTCCACACTCAATCAAACACATTTATTAACAAACACCTTACAAACCAAGCATAATGACAAGTAAGAGTTCGGTCCACAAGGAACGGGATATGGTTGCTAAAGATCTTAACACTTAAGTTAATTCGAAGTCAATGGTGAATTGGGTTTCGTCAAGTAGACAAACAAACTATGGTTCTAAATCAATGGATTAAAGACACTAGGGAATGGAATCCACTCAACCAAGGCAATTAGGCAAACGGGAGTAAAATAGACAAGTTATAGCAAGGACTATATGTAAAATCAACCTCATGCAATAGGAAAACAACTCACACTACTAAACTTAGATTCCTCATTAGTCTAGCAATAGATGATACATAATCAAATTACAATAAGTAATGACATACTCAATTTACACTTCCATGTCAAATTAGGCACATCATGCTATCAAATTCCTAAGTCAAGGGTAGCTAATCCTATCATGAAGAACTAACAAGCAATCTCATATAATCAATTTAATTGCAATACAAACATCAATGTTTCTCCCATATTTGCATAACTAACCCAAAAGGTTGAGCTTCACCCAACCCCTAGCAAGAAAACTACTCACAACTCATATTTATAAACATGCAATCAACAATTAGGGTTCTAACTACTTCAATAATTGGGAGAAAGTGGTTAACGATTGAAATAACTATCATCCAATAACAAATTACCAAGAACTTAAGAAGATTTAAATGACATGCAAAAGCAAATGAAATCAGAAATTAAGTAGAAAAAGGTTGGAGAAATAACTAATTGAAGCTTGAAATTGAATAACAATGGAGGAACTTGTCTTCTACAATGATTGAGATTGAGAATTCCAAACTAATAATTGAATCTAACTAATGATTTGAGAGAATTTATGTTTCTACAACTACAAACTAAAAGGAAGCTCTGAAAACTTGGATCCCCCTTTACAATAGAGTCTAAGGGGGTATTTATATGACCCTCAAATAAAAAGGACGGAGAAAACAAGAGTCGGGATTTTCTGCAGGTGCGCACGGACGTGCCAGGGGTGGCACGGACGTGCAGCCAAGGTGGCACGGACGTGCCACCCTAAGCACAGACGTGCAGATTCGGGCAGTAGCTCAGATTTGGCCAGGCTAACTGCACGGCTGTGCAGTTTATGGCACGGACGTGCTGGCTGAGATGCACGGACGTGCTGAATCCTTGCACGTCCGTGCCAAATCGGGCAGTAGCAAAGTTTGACTGAGACCGTCCTGCACGGCCGTGCAGGACATGGCACGTCCGTGCAGGGTCTTCTAGGCCCTTTTCTTCACATTCTCTTCAGTTTTGCTCCTTTGTTACGGCTTCTAAACTTGGTTTGTCATCCATATGCTTCAAATCATCGGTTTTTGGTCCTGAAAACTCAACAAAAACACTAAAAACCCGTGAAGCAAGGGATACACAAAAATTGAATGAAAATAGGATAGAAAGTGAACCAAAATGCTAACATTTCAAGTAAACAAGGTTCAAAAATCACCCTAAAATCGTATCAAATAACAAGTTATCAAATCCCCCCAAGCTAAGTTTTTGCTAGTCCTCGAGCAAAACAAACATGCCAAATTAAGAAGGAAGATTACTTGCTAATGATCAAACCAAGGAGAGAAAACTCAAACACAAATCCGCATGGCAAGAACCATAAACACTTTTAGCACAAGTGAAATCAATTTAAACCCCTAAGTCGCCTAAGAGGACGAGTTTTTATCTCGTGAGGGTTTCCCTTGAGCTTAACCCACAACTCACACAAACCACACCAACTAACATAGCACATTGTTGTTCTCAAAGTGGTCAAAACACACAAAACCAATATTTTTATTGCCCAAGTCAACTCATCGGGATACAAAACACAAGCAAGACAAGTGAGCAACTTTCAAGAATTACCGTTCATACAAATGTGCACCTAAGTTGGGGGTAGAGAGGCGAACTAAGCAAGGTTGCACTAGGATACTTCGTTATACCTTTTACTAGTTCATTAGAGCACGTCTAGATATTCCAAAGTCGCAAAGCCCTTTTTCGGTTATAAAATCTCGAAATGCAAGTCCACCTCCCAAAATGCACTCCCAAGCCCTTTCAACTACGCTCTAATTCGGGAATTTACACAAGAAACTTCAAAATAGAAAGCGTGTGGGAGGCATCCACAAATTGACCTCTAGAATAGAAAAAAGTGAAAATTTTGAGGATTTTGGAGGAGTTTTATTTATTTATTTATTTATTTTCACTTCTCCACTCTTCCCTTTTTTTTTTTTCATTCATTGCCCTCGCCTCTTTTAACTTTGAGCGGCTCTTTCTTTTATTCGAAACATGTGGCTTATTATGCCACTTATTACACAAGATATGCATAGAACTAATTCCCTAGCAGAGTTTCGTTTCGGGGAGGAAGGGAGACACACCAAGGGCACAAGGGACCGCAATTTGATTCAAACATATCCTACTTTGGGCAAATTAGACAATATCCTATGCTAGACGTGCAATTGAGCATTCATCGGTTTTCATTTCATATACACTAGTGCAATCGAGATTAATAAGCCTCTAAATGACCCCAACTCTTGCACACACCCTTCTAAAAGAACTTTACTCATCACTCAAGAGTCAAGCAAGCAAATCGTATAAGCATCGTCATTTGAGTCTCATCCAAGGGCTATTTTTCGGTTTTTTTTTTTTTTTTTTTTTTTTTTTAGAGAACGAGTTAGGAGAACTAAACTAAGCATAAAAAAAAATAGAACACAACTATACAAATAAATGAAGAGAGGAGAGAAGAAAGGTATTCACACATTAAGAGATTTGGATTTAGGGCGTTGGATTTCAAAGGGAGCAAATTTGGATGTTAGGGGAAGGAACAAACAACATGCAAGGTAATCACCAATCAAACACAAACAAGAACCAATCAACAAAACCAAAGAGAAAGACTCCCCCCCAAGCTATCATACACATTGTCCCCAATGTTAAAACAATAAAAGCACAAGAAAGGGGAAAAAGAGACTAACTCATTGGTTTGGTCCTCCTTGGGAGCTTGAGCCCCCGGGGTACCAATGTCGGTAGGCATTTCGGAACTCACCTAATTCCGACCGAAGTCCTTCGAAGCTTGTCCTCATGTTGTCGTAGGAGGACCTCATATCTTCGTGAGACTTTCTCATAGTCTCGAACTCGGTGGTCATCCGGTTGAACCCTTGGTTCATCATATGCATTTGCTGCTCGAAGGTGAGGGGTGGGTTGCCCTCACCCATGCCTTGACCTTGGTATCCTTGCTGGTACCCTTGTTGGTGATCGTGTTGTTGTTGTTGGAATTGTTGTTGTGGAGGTTGTTGTGGAGGTTGCTGCTGCTCTCCTTGCTCTTGCTCCTCTTCATCGTCTTCATCGCCGGGAGCCCAATCGTGGTCTCTCTCGAAGATCCAGTTGGTCTCGTCGTCGATGAAGGTCCGCTCCGGGTCGGGGAGGTAGGCGTAGGACCGGCCACTGACGTGCCACAGGTAGGGGTGTGGCCCCTCGACGTCCTCCACCCACCTCATTGTCCTAAGCGAATGCATATCGATCCGCGTCGCTCCTGGGCAAACCTGCTGATCTGCAAAATCAAGATTAAGAGCAGCAGCAATAACAGTGATCATACCACCTATGGTGATGTTACCGGACCTGGTGGCAACATCCTCTAGGTGGTCTACAAACCAGGACCCTACATCTAGGGCCGAACTACCCATACTCAAGTGCCATAGGAAGTGAAGCTCCCTAGTGGACACTACCCCCGAACTGTCACCTCTAGCGAACGTCGTGTTCGCTATGGTGCGCTGTGACAACCTAAATGCGGGGTGGATAATGGCCGTGGCCTTATCGGTCCTGGGGTTGTAGTTAAAGAGGCCGGTGATCTTCCTCCAAAACTCACCTGCGTTATAGCTACGGGGTGGCCTATCCTTTGCCCCAATGGTTCCGTTTGTAGGCCACCCGAACGCTTGGTTCACCCTATTGATGGTCATGGTATGGGTGGTGTTCATGAGTTGGAAGGTGATACGGCGGGGGTTCCTAGTTGTGTCCCGTTGGACTTGTAGGGTGGAGAGGAATTCAAGAGTTAATCTCTTGTAGGTCAAGGCATGTAAGTCTAGCCAACTACCTAGGCCACATCCCTCGAATAACATTCTAATGTCCTCCCCCACCCCTAGGGACTCGGCCACCTCATCACTATAGAACTTGGTCGGCCTAATTCTCCTCCTACTATTTCTCAGAAAGTTGTTTGCAAAAGTTTCGTCGTTGAAAATTATTCCCATTGTATCTACTTGTGGTGGACCAACGGGAGGAGGGGGAGAAGGGTTGCGGTACCTAGCGTCCGTGTTTCTAGGTCGATTTCTTCTAGACATGGTCGGATTTATGCAATGCAATCAAACAAACCACAACCAAATAATCAACGCAATAAACACACAATAGGCACTAGGTCCACTAAACACAACCAAAGCTCAAACAAGGCCAATAGATATTACACAATCAAGCCAAGCTCTAAGTCTCCCACCTAAAACAAGCAAATCACCAAGCCACTAAGACTTAATCCAATCACAACCACAACAATTCTAATATCAAAATTATGCACTAGAATCAACAAATCCAACACAACAATTTACTCAAACAAGCATGCTTTGTCATGTATGAAAATCAATTCCTCACCCTCACTTACAAAAGTTCAATTCTCAAAACACACCAAAATTCATTCAAACTTTATAATACTTGGCAATTATCAATTATCAATCACTCATAACCAATTTCAACAAGCTTTCATAAGCAATTTCATGCAAAAATCCAAGAATTCAAGCACAAAAATAGTTGAAGGGAGGAACGATTATACCGAGCTTATCGTGGGTGTAAAACCCGCAAATGAACCTTTCTAACCTTCCCTTTTGCTTCCTTGAACTTACTCCTTCAACCAATTGCTCCAAATTAATCTCCCAAAGAAAACCCCCAAATCAATTTTCAAGGTTAGGGTTTGAGTAGTTTGGGTGATTTTTGGGGTAAAATGTGATAGAAGGAGGTAGTAATTTGTGAAAATGGTGAAAAGGAGTGAAGATTTTTGTAAAAAGAGTTAAATTTGGGTGAAAATTTGGGTGAGAATGAAGATTTGAGTGAGTATGGAGAGGAGGAAGAGGAGTTCTAGAGAGAGAGAGAGAGGAGAAACGTGAGATTGAAATGAGAAGTGAATTTTTTTTTTTTTTTTAAAGTAAAACCCGTGGTTTTACAGCCAAAATCGAGGCTGCACGGACGTGCCAAATTTGGCACGGACGTGCAGTTTCGATCAGTTTTGAGATAAAGTTCCTGCTTGATTTGGCACGGACGTGCTGAATTTGGCACGTCCGTGCCAAATTCCGAAGCATTTTGGCACTTACTGCCTGATTCTGCACGGACGTGCGATGTTCTGCACGTCCGTGCAGACCTGATGCTGCCTTTTCTTTCTCTTTTTTTTTTATTTTTATTTTTTTATTTTAATAATAGTAAGGCATAATAATAATAATAAAATTATTATTATCACCATTATTATTATTATTATTTAAAAAAATTGCCTACTACTTCCTTTTCACAAAAACCTTTTCTTACTTCTCTTTTCATCAACACCTACAAAAGACATTGAAAGAAAAGTTAGTAATAGTAAAGTGATGGAAATTAAGTAATAGCTTATTGAGAGAGAGAGTTGAGAAACTCGGGTTGCCTCCCGGAAGCGCTCTTTTAACGTCACTAGCTTGACGACCTCCACACCTAGGAGATAAGATTACATTGAGTTGATTCTAAAACACCCACATGAGCACCCTCGTAGTAAAGCTTGAGGCAATGCCCATTCACCTTGAAAAATCTCTTGCCGTCCATATCCCAAACTTCCACGGCTCCATGAGGAAACACTTCCTTGACGACAAAAGGCCCACTCCACCTTGATAAAAGTTTCCCGGGAAACAATTTCATCCTAGAGTTGTAGAGGAGTACCTTATCGCCCTTTTGAAATGCTTTCTTTTCAATGTTCCGGTCGTGGCAATCCTTAGTGCGATTCTTATAGTTGCTGGAACACTCATAGGCTTCCAACCTTAGCTCTTCAAGCTCATGCAAATCAAGCCATCTTTGCTCTCCCGCGCTAGCCAAGTCGAAATTAATCTTCTTGATCGCCCATTGGGTTCGGTGCTCAAGCTCCACCGGTAGATGACAAGATTTTCCATACACTAGCCGGTATGGAGTTGTGCCTATTGGGGTCTTGTACGCCGTCCTATATGCCCATAGAGCGTCGTCAAGCTTTTCCGACCAATCCTTCCTATTCTTAGCAACCGTCTTCTCGAGGATTAGCTTTATTTGACGGTTAGACACTTCCGCTTGTCCACTTGTTTGTGGATGATAGGTAAGGCCGAATCTTTGGTGGACCCCGTGCTTTCTTAGCATCTTTTGAAAAGCACTATGAACAAAATGTGAACCATTATCACTCACCACCGCCCTTGGAATACCGAATCTTGGGAATATGACTTTTTTGAACATCTTCATGACAACCTTGTGGTCATTGGTTGGGGAGGCAATGGCTTCCACCCATTTTGATACATAGTCGACCGCCACAAGGATGTATTGATTTCCATGAGAATTCGGGAATGGCCCCATGAAATCTATACCCCAAACATCAAATACCTCAAGCTCAAGAATCGGTTGTTGGGGCATCTCATTGCGCTTGGATATGTTGCCGGTTCGTTGACACCGGTCACAAGTCTTCACAAATCCCCAAGCGTCCTTGAAAATGTGAGGCCACCACAACCCGCTATGCAAGATTTTCAATGCAGTTTTGTTGGCTCCCATATGCCCTCCACATGGATCGGAATGGCACATCTTGAGCACTTCTTGCACTTGTTCATCCGGGACACACCTACGGAGCAAACCATCTACTCCTCGTTTGTAGAGAATGGGATCATCCCATACATAATGTCTTGCTTCTCTTTTTAGCTTCTTCCTTTGATTCTTGGAGAAATCGGGTGGACATTCTCCACAAGCCAAGTAGTTCACCAAGTCGGCGAACCAAGGAAGCTCCTTTTCATTCAAAATGTAAAGCACATCATCTCTCAATTCATCACATATAGGGATTTCATCATCGCTAGCTTGCACATTCTCTAGTCGGGAAAGATGGTCCGCAACCACATTCTCGGCCCCCTTTTTATCACGGATTTCAACATCAAATTGTTGGAGAGATAAGACCCACCGAAGAAGACGTGGCTTGGATTCTTTCTTTGCAATAAGGTACCTAATGGCTGCGTGATCGGTATAGACAATAGTTTTGGAACCAATGAGGTAGTTCCAAAACTTCTCAAAAGCATGAACCACGGCAAGAAACTCTTTCTCCGTTGTGGTGTAGTTCCGTTGAGCTTCATTCAAGGTCTTAGACATGTAGTAAATCACGTGAAGCTTCTTCTCTACCCTTTGCCCCAATACTCCTCCAATCGCAACATCACTTGCATCGCACATAAGTTCAAATGGCAAATCCCATCTTGGCCCTTGTACAATTGGAGTTGAGATTAAGGCCTCCTTTAATTTGTTGAAAGCTTGGAGACACTTTTCATCAAAAATAAAGATGGCATCCTTTTGAAGAAGAGCATTTAGGGGTCAAGCAATTTGTGAGAAATCCTTGATGAATCTTCTGTAGAACCCGGCGTGCCCCAAAAATGACCTTACTCCTCTCACATTGATTGGTGGCGGTAGCTTCTCTATCACTTCAACTTTGGCCTTGTCAACCTCAATCCCTTTGCTCGAAATCTTGTGACCAAGGACAATTCCCTCTTCCACCATAAAGTGGCATTTTTCCCAATTCAAAACCAAATTGACCTTCTCACATCTTGCCAAGCCTTGCCCAAGTTGGACAAACAATCCTCGAATGAAAGGCCCCCTACCGAGAAGTCATCCATGAAAACTTCCATTTCGGCTTCAAGCATGTCCCCAAAAATACTCATCATGCATCTTTGGAAGGTTGCCGGTGCGTTGCAAAGCCCGAAGGGCATCCTCCTATATGCAAAAGTTCCATAGGGACAAGTAAAAGTTGTTTTCTCTTGATCATCCGGGTTTATAGGGATTTGAAAGAAACCCGAATAACCATCAAGAAAGCAATAATACTTGTGCTTGGTTAGTCTTTCAAGCATTTGGTCGATAAAAGGGAGAGGGAAATGATCCTTGTTGGTGGATGCATTTAGACGTCTATAGTCTATGCACATCCTCCAACCGGTCACCGTTCTAGTTGAAATGAGATCACCATTCTCATTTTCAACTACGGTCATTCCTCCCTTTTTAGGGACCACATGAACGGGGGAAACCCATCTAGAACTCAAAATGGGGAAGATGATGCCGGCATCAAGGAGTTTGGTGATTTCTTTCTTCACCACCTCCCCCATTTGAGGATTGAGTTTCCTTTGCCTCTCAATGGAAGGCTTAGCACCCTCCTCAAGTGTTATGTGGTGCATACATAAAGCGGGACTAATACCTTTGAGGTTATCTATGGTATAGCCTAAAGCACCTTGGTGGTCTCTCAAAACACCACATAACATTTGAGTTTGGCACTCATTCAAAGAAGAATTCACAATAACCGGAAAAGTTGAATTGGGGCCCAAAAACTCATACCTTAGGTGTGATGGTAGAGGTTTCAACTCTACCATTGGAACACCCTTACCTTCTCTTGAGGTAGCTACTTCTAGTGCATCATGGGTTGTGATTCCCATGCACACTTGCTCATTGCTTGATTCCGTACTTCCTTCAAGCATCTCCTCATACAATGCCATCTCTTTGCTTTGGTCACCTATCTTTTCCTTGTTCAAAAGGACATTCTCAAGGGCATCATTAGTAGTGAGCAAGTGCTCATGCATGGAAGTTATAATAGAATCAATAGTATCAATCATCATGCAATTATCAAGATTAGAGCTTGGATATTTCATGCTCTCATTCAAGTCAAATTCTATTACCTCATCTCCTACTTTTAGTGAAATTTTAGCACTTTTAACATCTATTAAAGCACCCGAAGTAGCAAGAAAAGGTCTTCCTAGAATTATTGGAATGTTAACATCTTCGTCCATCTCTAACACAACAAAATCCACCGGGATTACAAACTTTCCTACCCTTAGAGGAACATCCTCTACCTTACCCTTTGGGAATTTAATAGAGCGATCGGCCAATTGTAGGGTGATGTTGGTGGGTAGAAGTTCCCCTATCCCAAGTCTTTGGTATACCGAGTATGGAATTAGGATAACACTAGCCCCTAGGTCACACAAAGCATTATCAATTTGCATCTTGTATATCGCACATGGGATAGAAAAGTTACCGGGGTCTTTCAACTTAGGTGGCATCTTATTCATGATAATGGCACTACAATTCTCGGTGAGATTCACCGTTTCAACCAATTCACACTTTCTCCTTCCACTCAAAATGTCTTTTAAAAACCTAGCATAATTAGGCATTTGCTTGATAGCGTCGGTAAAAGGAATTGAAAGATGAATTTGCTTCAATGTCTCAAGAAACTTTCCAAATTGCACATCTAATTTGTTTCTAACAAATTTATGAGGATATGGTAGCCTTTGCAATTGTTTTGTTTCCCTCTCTTTTTCTCTTTTCTCTTGACTCTCTTTCTCAAAATCATTCTCTTTTTCACATTCTTTTTCTTTCTCACATTCTTTTTCTCTTTCACTCTCTTGATTTTTCTCTTTTTCTTGATCATAATCACTCTCAAAGGGAGGCTCACTCATGTTTACTCTCTCATTGCTTTTCTTAGGAACACTATCTTCCAACACCTTCCCACTCCTAGTAGATATGGCATTAACGGGCCTCTTAGGATCTAGTCCTTGGAGTGGAAGTTTGGAAGTGCTAGCCCCTTCCTTCAAAGCATTGGCCAATTGTGAAATTTGAGTTTCAAGCATTTTATTATGAGTCATCACTTCATTAAACTTCTTGTCACTCGTGGCCATGAAAGTGTTGAACATTTTAGCTTGACTTTCCATCATTTCCTCTAGATTAGACTTACTAGGTGATGCTTGGGCATAATAGTTATCTTGGGGAGCTCTATTACCTCTCACATTTGAATTGGAAGCATTTTGATTAGAAAAACCTCTATTGTTATTGTTGTTCCAATTATTCCTATTATTAGAGTTCCCCCCTTGGTGATATTGGCCTTGATTCCCATAATTCCCTTGATTATTATGGTTATGGTTACCATAACCACCTTGTTGGTTGTAGTTACCTTGGGGATTTCGGTCCCTTTGGTTCCTATTACCCCATTGGTTTTGGTTATGGTAATCATAATCATTTCCTCTTTGATTATAAGCATTTCCCCCTTGTTCCCTTCGATTAGGTGGTAAATATCTTTGATTGTCATTCCTATGTCTATTATCATAAGACAAAGCATTGACCTGTTCATTTTCATTATCATTACCCTCTTCATAATGGGATTGGGGTTGGGAATCATAATTACAAGAAGAGGTATCATGGTCATATGACCCACAATTTTCACAAAACAAACACCCATGTGGCATGTTATTAGATGTAGAAGGAGAAGAGTTAGAATTCATACCTCTCCCCTTAGATTGGGAGGGATGCTCTTGTTGTGAAGTGGAAGTCTCTAGCTTTGCCTTGATAGATGTCATCTCCTTGCCAAGATTGGCTATTTGAGATGTCAAATTATTGATGGCGTTTAGGTGATCGACGGAGTAGACCGCATTCCCTCCTTTGCTTAAAGACTCCCTCTCTCCTTCTTGCCAATCCATGTGGTGTCTCACCACATCCTCAATTATCTCGATGACTTGTTCCTCCGTTTTGTTCATAATCGGGCCACCCGCTCCCGCATCCAAGCTAGTCTTTCCTTGTGGGCTCAATCCCCCATAGAAAATTTGAAGCACTTGATATGATGGAATGCCATGATGAGGGCACTCCCTTTGATATTCTTTGTATCGTTCCCATGCCTCATATATGGTTTCACTAGCCCTTTGACGGAAGCCTTGGATCAAAGCCCTTGCTTCGGCCGTCTTCTTTTGAGAATAGAATCTCCCTAAGAAGGCTGTGGTGACCTCGTCCCAAGTTCTCAAGGAGTTAGGCCTCACCTCCTTCTCAAGCCATTCAAGAGCCCTTCCTATCAAAGAAAAAGGAAATAGCTTTAGTCTCACAAACTCTTGAGTTACCCTATTTACCTTAATTGTGTTGCAATATTTCTCGAACTCGTTCAAGTGTGCAAGAGGGCTCTCATGTTTTGCTCCACTATATTGCCTCCATTCAATCAAATTTATCATCGCGGGCCGAATCTCGAAGTCATTGGCTTGAGTGACGGGTGGAGCAATGCCGCTTGAAGCTCTATAAGCTCCCGGAGTTCCCAACTCCTTTAAAGGTCTTTGAGGTGGTGGTTCCGCGTCACCCATTTGATCTCGATCCTCCTCGAAATTGGTCTCTCTAGTTGGGGGAGTATTGAACGGCCTAGAACCGGCTCTTTTTCTCCTTCTATAAGTTTGCTCAATCTCGGGATCGTAAGGTACCAAGATCCTGTTATGAGTTCTGCGCATACACTCTCAACAAACGCAATTAGTACCAAGGCTACAAGTGTAGCCAAAAAGAAACAATTCTTTTTGAAATTTTTATGGTTTATGGTGAACTAGACTCAAGTAATCAATTAGCAATCAACAACACCGCTCCCCGGCAACGGCGCCATTTTGATGGGCGTTAGAACGGTCGCTCATTCCACACTCAATCAAACACATTTATTAACAAACACCTTACAAACCAAGCATAATGACAAGTAAGAGTTCGGTCCACAAGGAACGGGAAATGGTTGCTAAAGATCTTAACACTTAAAGCTAATTCGAAGTCAATGGTGAATTGGGTTTCGTCAAGTAGACAAACAAACTATGGTTCTAAATCAATGGATTAAAGACACTAGGGAATGGAATCCACTCAACCAAGGCAATTAGGCAAACGGGAGTAAAATAGACAAGTTATAGCAAGGACTATATGTAAAATCAACCTCATGCAATAGGAAAACAACTCACACTACTAAACTTAGATTCCTCATTAGTCTAGCAATAGATGATACATAATCAAATTACAATAAGTAATGACATACTCAATTTACACTTCCATGTCAAATTAGGCACATCATGCTATCAAATTCCTAAGTCAAGGGTAGCTAATCCTATCATGAAGAACTAACAAGCAATCTCATATAATCAATTTAATTGCAATACAAACATCAATGTTTCTCCCATATTTGCATAACTAACCCAAAAGGTTGAGCTTCACCCAACCCCTAGCAAGAAGACTACTCACAACTCATATTTATAAACATGCAATCAACAATTAGGGTTCTAACTACTTCAATAATTGGGAGAAAGTGGTTAACGATTGAAATAACTATCATCCAATAACAAATTACCAAGAACTTAAGAAGATTTAAATGACATGCAAAAGCAAATGAAATCAGAAATTAAGTAGAAAAAGGTTGGAGAAATTACTAATTGAAGCTTGAAATTGAATAACAATGGAGGAACTTGTCTTCTACAATGATTGAGATTGAGAATTCCAAACTAATAATTGAATCTAACTAATGATTTGAGAGAATTTATGTTTCTACAACTACAAACTAAAAGGAAGCTCTGAAAACTTGGATCCCCCTTTACAATAGAGTCTAAGGGGGTATTTATATGACCCTCAAATAAAAAGGACGGAGAAAACAAGAGTCGGGATTTTCTGTAGGTGCGCACGGACGTGCCAGGGGTGGCACGGACGTGCAGCCAAGGTGGCACGGACGTGCCACCCTAAGCACGGACGTGCAGATTCGGGCAGTAGCTCAGATTTGGCCAGGCTAACTGCACGGCCGTGCAGTTTATGGCACGGACGTGCTGGCTGAGATGCACGGACGTGCTGAATCCTTGCACGTCCGTGCCAAATCGGGCAGTAGCAAAGTTTGACTGAGACCGTCCTGCACGGCCGTGCAGGACATGGCACGTCCGTGCAGGGTCTTCTAGGCCCTTTTCTTCACATTCTCTTCAGTTTTGCTCCTTTGTTACAGCTTCTAAACTTGGTTTGTCATCCATATGCTTCAAATCATCGGTTTTTGGTCCTGAAAACTCAACAAAAACACTAAAAACCCGTGAAGCAAGGGATACATAAAAATTGAATGAAAATAGGATAGAAAGTGAACCAAAATGCTAACATTTCAAGTAAACAAGGTTCAAAAATCACCCTAAAATCGTATCAAATAACAAGTTATCATTAAAATTATTAAACTTAAAGAAGAAATATAATAGAAAATCAATAAAAATAATTCAGTTCAGCAAAAATAATTTCAGTTCCGTAAAATTAATTTTAGTTCAGTAATAATAATTTAAGTTTAGCAAAAATAATTTCATTTTAGTTAAAATAATTCCAGTTTAGTAAAAATAATTTCAATTCAGCAAAAATAAGGTGAAGTGAATGGGGCCTAATAGAGAATCAGTAAAAATAATTTCAAATAAGCAAAAATAATTTTAATTCAGTAAAACTAATTTCAGTTCAGTAAAAATAATTTCAGTTCAGCAAAAATAATTTTAATTCAGTAAAACTAATTTCAGTTCATCAAAAATATGGTGAAGTGAACAAGGCCTAAGGGTCTGTTCTCTTCAACTTATTTTTAGTTCAGTTCAGTTCAGTTCAACTCCCATAAGTTCAGTTCACTTCAATTCAGTTTGGTTCTTATATTAATTTCCTTCTCTTATAAAATATTCAATTCAGTTTAATTTAGTTTAGTTCAGCTCTAATAAGTTCACTTCAGTTCAACTCAGTTCAGTCAATCAGAACAGGCCCTAAGTCATGTTGTTATTTTAAGAAATGGTTTTTATTAAAGTGTATTTACATTTTTAATTGAGATTATTACATGCTGACTAATTTAAGTCCAAGTACCAAACTAGGTTTGGTCTAATGGAAAGGGCAGCACTTTTCCAACCATGAGCTTGGAAGTTCAATCCCCTCTAGTGACAATTTGTGGGATGGGATTCCCTTACCTTCCCCCCACTATCCCAAATTATCTACCCCGATAACCCGAGTCGGGTTGACCCGTGAGGAGTTTCGGCCCGGTAAGGCCCTACATCTTACCTTAAGAAAATAAATAATTAAATACATTTAAGCCCAAGTATTATACACTCCAAAATTATCATTAGCTTGGAAATTAAATTTTTGCCTTAAGTTAACTAAAAAAAATACCAAAGTCCATCTTTTCTCCCTCCATACGTATGAATGGGAACTAAGGGCCTGTTCTCATTGACTGAACTGAGCTGAACTAAGCTGAACTGAACTGAATTGAGCTGAACTGCACTGAACTGAGCTGAACTGAACTGAACTTATTACTTAGTGATTTTTAACTACGGAGTAGTGATCTTTGATTATTTATTATTATACATATGTGTATATACAAATATACATATTAAAATATTTAAGAAAAATATACTATATAATTAAAATATTTTCTTTTCGAAGAGGATGAAGAACTAACCGATTATGAAAATGTGTATCAAAAAAATATAACCATTTGAACAATGAATTGTATCAATATTATTATTATTATTATTATTATTATTATTATTAAATGTTATTAATTATTATTATTATTATTAAATGTTATTAATTATTATTATTATTATTATTATTATTATTATTATTGTCGTTGTTGTAATAAGAGTTTAAAAGAATGAAATTTGGCTTTATATCATTAGCAATATCATTAGACATAAACTGAACTGAACTTATTAGAGCTGAACTTATTAGAGGTGAACTGAACTGAAAATAAACGTATGGGAACATGCCATAAGTGGTGAGTATTTGCTCCTTTCACTCCACAGACCTCATCCATGATGTCAATAAGACAATAAGCATCACCACTCTCCGTTTTTTTAATGTGTTAACTGACATTATACAAAAAGATGTACGTGAGATAGCTAGTTTTGGTACTACAGATTTGTAAGAAAAAAATAGTGGGTTACTTTTCCTTAAAAAAAAAATTAATTTAGTGGATTTTTTTTTTAAGGGATATGATAAGGAAAGAAATAATAATAATAATAATAATAAATTACTAATGGGCTTGAGTGAGGACAATGGGAGGAGAGGTAATAAAATTGGGAGGTTAGACATGAAAAGAAAGTCAACACTTTAAAAAACGGTCGCATTTTATAAGTGTAACTAGCTTAAGGCCCGTGTCATGCACGGTAAGTCTAATTTTTTTAAGAAAATTAATTGTATCTAACAAATAAAATTTGATAAAACATACAAATCAAATATATAGAAATTATAATTTCATAATCTCTATTAATAGGCAAAACAACAAATTATCTAAAAAATAGATTTTTTTAGTCTGTCCAAACTCGAGAATTTTTCAGGCGGGGCTAAGAAACTGTTCTCTTCAGCTTAATTTCAGTTCAGTTCAGTTTGATTCCTAATTTCCTTCTCTCATAAACAATTCATTTCAACTCTATTCAGTTCAGTTCAATTCAGCTCCAATCTATTCACTTCAGTTCAGCTCAGCTCAGGGCCTGTTCTGATTGACTGGACTGAAGTGAACTGAACTGAATCTTTTACAAGAGAAGGAAATTAAGAACTGAACTAAACTAAACTAAACTAAACTAAACTAAATTGAACTGAACTGAAAATAATCTGAAAAGAACAGGCCCTCAGTTCAGTAAATTAGAACAGGCCTTTCATATTAATTAGTGAATACTTATTTATAAATGCATTTTTATTAAACATCAAAAATCAATCGAACAACAAACTAAAATCTCCACTAAAATTATTTGCAAAAGTGCAAATATACACAAAATTACAAATAACATATCACTTTTATATCAAAAAATCATTTGTTAAATACAACAATTATTTTATAACTATACTATACTCTATAAATCAATATATGATAATATGTACGTATAGTAGTAAAATTTCATAAATAAAATTTTAATTAACTTGAATATATAGTGATATTGAATTGAAATTGAAATAAATATTAGCTAGAGGTATTTGGAAAAAAAAAATAAATTAAGTGATGTTTTAAAGTAATTTATTTAACATCTATTATATGAATCAATTTATAATAACTTTTTTTTTTTGGCAAAATCTAATAATACTCCATTTAAAAGATAATTAAAAAGGAGTTGAAATAATAATTTTTTTCTTTTTTTTGAAAGAAGTTGGAATAATTATTTAGGTAAATATATATAGAATAATTATGAATACCAAATAAATAGGAATATATATTTATCATAATAGATAATATAAAAGATTTGGAATGATATTATTATAGAATCAAATATTAAAAAAAAAGGTTAAAAAGGGAAGGGGAGTTTTGGAGGGAAAAAAACAGCATCAGGATGTAACAGGTATCACTCCCGGTATCTGTTTTAGTATTAAGTTATTGATACTTGAAGAAAAAAAAGGAGTACGTACACATAGGGTTGTCCAGGCCACATGTCTAAAAACAAACCAGACTAAAACAGAGACCGAAAAAGTAAAATTTAAGAAGCGTAGATCGAACTAGCTTTATCGAATCGATAAAACTGGTCCATAACCTTGACCGAACAAGCTTGGACCAATTTTAGAATTTTTCCTACTCTGTCCATTTTTTAAAGTGTTTTATTTCCCGATTACGAACGTGTGTGTGTGTGTGTATATATATATATCAGATAAAAAAAAACTACATTTTAATATTAGATAAACTATTGGGTGAGACTTGCCTCACCAATAACTTCGTGAGACAAGTCCAAAATAAGAAAAGTCCAACTTTTTAAAATGGTAAATAAACATATGACATATCATCCATATAGTTAATTAATCATATCATCTAAACAATTAACCATGTCATTCAGCAAATTAATCATATCATCCAGTCTAGACATCTAAAGATATCATGCAAGTAGTTACTGATAGCATCCAAACAATTAACCATGTCATCGAGCTGACCAATTATGTCATTTAGCCTAAACACTTAAAGGTAATAGAGGGAGGCTGACTATGTAAATATAATTTCCAAGCAAATAAACGACACCATTTGACCCCGGAGTATCATGCTCACGGTACTCCAGGAGTAGGGTAGAAATTGTCCATCTAGTGGCAAATCCAAAAAAAAAAAATTATTAACAGGGTTAAAATGCATTTGATAAAATTTAATGGCGCCATTTGATACAACTATAAGCAATTTTATTATAAAAATTAAATTTATAACACCATGCATCTACCACTGTCAAGTGTATATTCGATCATATATACATCTCTCATTAATTAATTGTTAACAAATATATTCAAATTAAAATTTTCGCGGTCTAGCAAATCCTAAGCAAATCAAATTCATTTCTTTATGTAGTATCCAAAGATGATAAGAGGCCAGATAGATTGATCCTAGTATAATAGTTAAACTCGAAAGCAACATTAGCAACCACATCCAAACTAATATAACTTAGTAATAGCAAATTTAAACTTATTATCATTATGTTGTGAAAGGTTGATAAATAATTCCACAAGTGCATGCATTGTGATATTATCCATAATAATAAAGATAGATTAGTCAAAGATGTTCAGGTGTCAAACACCATATTTGTAGGGAAGACTTTATTATATACCACCAAAAGTTGCTCATTTGACACATACAAGCTAGTTTTCGACTCAATATTCCCATGTCATCTGCTCGAGAATAAACGAGACGATACACGAGCTATGCTAAGCTCGGCTCGAAAAGCTCGTGAGCCGGCTCGAATTATATATTTATTGTAAATAATATAGTTATTTTATACATTTAACATTTTAACAAAAATTCATAAATAAAAAAGACATAAATTAAAAAAGTAAAATAAAAATAAAAACGGGCATACACTCAAAGCCCAAAGCCAAGCCCAAGAAATCAAAACAAAACTCACTGGCTTAACTACTCACAGCTAGGGATGACAAACCAGGACGAATCAGACCCTAGTTCGCTCCGATCCGAGGGAAAAAAATCTGCTCCGAGTTCGAGAAAAAAAAATCCGAATCCCAATCCGTTTAAATAATCCGACTCCGCGTTGGAAGAGGGTCGCTAGGATCTGAGAAAAAAAGTCCTACTTCGCCGAATGTTCGACTTCGACCTCCGACCCTGACTTTTTTAAATTATTTTTTTATTTTTTTATTTTTTTCCCTAGGGGTTATGTAATTATGTGTAATTGACTAATTGTACACTTTCATTTAAAGTTTAATTAAATGGATTACTGTTATTGTTTAGTTTTCATGATCATCGTATGTAATGTAACTATATACAAGTATGTAAGAACTTGTAAGTTGTAACTGTAAAATTTTAAGCTTTTATGTGTGGATTTGTGAATATAAAGTTATATATAATACCATAATTTACTCTTGTGTTGTTTTGAGTCAAAGAACAATTAAACCTTTTTATTGTTTCGAACTAAAATTTCAACATCAACGAAATGCAATCACAAATTAGAGTTTGTTCTTGATCAAATGTTCAACTTTGTATTGATTGACACTTTCACAATGACACAAACATATTTTAAGTTAACAATTCAACTTTATACCTAGGATAGTCATTCACTCATCATTCAACGGAGTATGATAGATCGGTTTACACTTTGGGTCATTTTTTTCAACTTATTGATACTTGTTTGTACTTATGGTACTTATGAATACTTATATGAACTTATCTTATTCTAAAAATACTGAAAATAAGTTGAAGAGAACATGGTCTTTATACTAATTCATAATGACACAAACATAGTTACAGTGAATATATATTTGATTTTACATCTATATAGTCAATAACACAATGAACAGATTATAGTGTTAATTGATTAAAAGTTAAATTTTGTACTAATTTACAATGACAAAAACATAATTAAAGTTATTAATTCAATTGTATACCTATAAAGTAATAGTTTGAATTTTCTCAATCAACGACAATCTATTAGAAGGTTAAACCTTTTGCTAATTCAAGGAAACATAAAATAATTAAAGTTATAAATTAAACTTTTTATTAATTCACAGTAACACGAATATAGTTGAAGTTAACATAAAAATTTTCTTGATTAATTTGTGTAAATTATATAATTATATAACACACTCATTAGTTATGTAAATATTAGATAAATTTTATTTATTTATTTAAACAATCAAACTAAAAACTTTAATATTTTAAATAATAATAATAATACTAAAAATTGTGCTCAAATGCCCAAATAAGTGAATAACCCATCACCCATGGTTACCCATCTGGCAATAAAAACCCTAACAAATCATTCTCTCATCTCACTGTCTTAGTCACTCGGTCACTCTCATCTCTCACTCTTTCAAGTTTCAACAATTACAAGAACAACAAATCAACAATAATCAAGGCAATTTCTACTTAATAATTTGTGTAAATTTTTTGTTTTTGTTTTCGTCTTCTACTTGTTTCTTGCACGTCATTTGGTCATTTTTTTTTACATAATCAGATCTGTTCGTGGTGCGATTTTCTAGTTCGTTTTATGTTTTTTTTTGTTCGTTTTAGCATCGATTTCTGTGCGATTTTTGGTTTGTTTGATGTTGGTTTAATGCTCGTTTGTCTTTAGCTTTGTTGGTTTGAAATATTTGGTGCTTTTCAAGCTTGTTGGTTGCGATTTTTTGGTGTTTTTTATTCAAATTTCTGCTGTTTTTACTGCATTTTTGGTTCGTTTTTCTTGCCCTTTTTGTGCGATTTATTTTATTCTTGTACTAATTTAGAAAAAATTTCAAGTAGTGTACTAGTGTGTAATAATTTGCATTGTTGTGGTTATTGTTATTGTTATTTAGATTGTGAATTTTTGTGATATGTTATTGTTTAAGGGTATCATTTTAAATGAATTTTAAAAGAAACTAAAACTCATGTTTTAGCCTTTTATACTGAATAATCGATTTTAAATGAATTTAAGAGAGTTTTAAATGAATTTCAAGGAATTTTAAAAGAACCTAAAAACTCATGTTTAAGGTGTTGTTTTGTTGGATGTGATTTCCATGGGAAATCACATTTCCCGGGAATTTTGGAAGTGGAATGTTGTTTTCTTGACAGTAGGTGTAGAAAATGTAATTTCCTGGGAAATAGAAATTCCCACAAGATGTAGAAATTCATTTACCATGGGGGAGTTGATAAATCAGAATTCCTGTAATTATTTCGTCCCTAATCTTCATCACCATCCACCTTAATCATCATCACCTACTTAATCTTCATCATCGCCATTATCCACCTTCATCATCATCAACGTCATCACCATCATCACCATTACCATCAACATCCACCTTCATCATTCACCATCATATCAACATCCACCGTCATTAATATCCACATCATCATCACTATTAAACAAAAATCGAGGATCAATTTAAGACAAATTCTTATAATTTGCAATCATATGAGAAAAAAATACCATATAAAATTGAAGAATTGATTGCTCTTTAGCAAGTAAAAGAAAATCGTGACAAAGCATTGATGATAGATCAAAAACACTTGAAAAGCTATTTCCTAGGCGTCAAACTAGTGGTCTCTGCGAAGGACTATCTTAGGAACATCACGAGTCAAGTTCAATCGATAAGAGTAGCTTCCAAATCAATGTGTCGTATCAATGAAAACTACAATGCAATCTAGCTTGATAATTAAGGTTGATCACTCCTCAAGACATCAAACACATGCACAATTTCTACCAACCAATTTAATCACAATATCAAATCAATCAAAATCCCCCAATTAGCCATAAATTATCACTCATACATGCTTCACCACATTTCTAGCAAGAAATCTACTCACTACACATTGTAAAATTGAATAGCAAAACTAAACAAATCACCAAATTCATCATCAACATTGTATTCAAATTATCAAGAATCAAATCAAACATTCAACCAGAAATTCAACCAAATATCAAGAATCAAACACTAAATTGGATTAAAGAGTAAAGAATTCTTACAAAACTTTAATCAAAATCAAAGAGGATGAAGATTAGAAGTAGCAATAATCAAATCACCAAGTTTCTCTCTCTAGAATCTAAGAACCAAAGTTTCCCCAAATTGAGATTCTCTCTCAAAAAATCTAATTCTATTCAATTCATAATACAATTCTCTCTCTAAAAAGGAAGAAAATCTATATATAGTAAAACTAATAAAGGAGAAGTTAGTTAGACGTCCAAAAAGAACCCTTACAGGCGTGCCCTCTCCTCATATTGCGTGGCTGCGAAGAAATGGGTACGGAACGGGGGAAACAGGGCTGCGCTCGCACGGAGCAGGGCATCTCTCTCTCGTGCGTCCATCGATGCCACCGTGCGCTCTGCTTGATGAACATTGGGGGCGGCAGTCTCCAAATGCTCCCACGGTGGGTTCAACACCACTTTTGATGCCCATGCAGCTTGAGAGCGCGGCCTAGAAGACTTAGAGCTTGCATAACTCAACTCTTGAGCTTCAAAAGGGAGAGACCAACTTGCATCCTGAGCTTTATAAATCCCGAGAAAAAGCCATGGAGATCCTTGGACATCACCTTTCTCCTGAAATCGAAGAAAAGCAAATAAATAAAAGAGAAAAAGCAAAATAAACCAAGAAATGCAAGAAAACGAGGAGAACAACTAAGAAAAGCACAAACTAGAGAAATGACGTATAAAACTAAAGAAAAAGAGCTATAAAAGCAATTACAAATCATCCTAAAAGAGGCTAAATGAGTGCCAGAAATGACACTCATCAAATTCCCCTAAGCTAGACTTTTGCTCGTCCTCAAGCAAAACAAAAGCAAGTAGGAATATGATGAATAACTTATTCAAACAAGAAAAAGGAATGAAAAGGATAAGAATGTACACTAAAACTCACTTTCATAGGAATCACGGTTGTTTTTAGCTACAACAAGCCCTTTAAACCCCAAAGTCGCCAATGAGAATGAGTGAGGTCTCGTAAGGGTATCCAAAGAATTTGACCCATAACTCTTAAAGGTAAAAAAAATGAGGCAAATCATAAAAAGGAAAGTAAAGTCAAAAAGGAAAAAAAAAAAGGTAAAACCAAAAGCTTTTGAAATGGACTTTTACAAATGATCAAATGCAAGTGAATAAACAACTTTCTATACAATAAGGATATGCATGTTCCAAGATATCCAAGGTTGATTGAAACATAATATATGCTAAGCATAGAGAATTAATGAGACGCAATTCACCTTCATCCCAAACAATCTTACCGCGTTCCCCCTACTAGTTTCAAATCCACCTTTAGAGAGCATCTCAATGATTCCTCGAAGGAACCGAAAAAGAAGAGATTTTCAAGGCTACTCGACATCTTGACTATGCAAACTGCTCCATTGGCTTGACTCACATCTCCCTCCACCGACTTGTGACTCAACTAAAAAGGTCAAAATGTCTTGGAAAGGGTTGTAATGCAAGGGCGAAAAGGGTGAAGGTAGGCTAAAATTTAAGATTTGGTGGTATACCTAAATTGTGAAGCAAAGATTGGCCAAATCTCAACACCAAAATCAAGTAATCACCAAACAAAAACACCAACACCCCCAAGCTTATTCAAAACCATAATCACAAACATATATACAAAAGCGTAAGAACGCTTTCCCCCAAGCTTAAACTTAGCATTGTCCCTAATGCTTAAAATAGGGAGAAAAAGGCTTACATCAAAATATTTTTGTACTTTTTCAATTTTCTCATTTTTTTCTTTTGCCAAAGCAATTGCATGTGCTTTGCATTTTCTCATTTTTCATACATTCACTTTATTATATTGTCTTCGCCTCTTTTAATTATGGATGGCCTTTTTAACTTTAGATTTGCCTTTTACTCACAAGATATTTACAACACAAACTTGCTTACATTATAAGAACCAAATAATCAATCTCATCCACCAAATACTCCAACAATAAGGACCAAATGCTTCACAAAAACCAAGGGCGGAAACAAGAATGAAACAAAAGGCTCAAATGCTAAAGATATGGATTGAAAAGAAAGGTATATGGCTCAAATGGTTAGCAAGAAGGCAAATGTAAACCCAAAACAAAGAAATGAAAACTATCCTAGAAAAGTAAAAATCACCACCCCAAAAAGATGCCTTTGTCTTTCTTAAATGGCTAGGTCACGATCTCGGGAAATGAGAGTCAAATTCTAGATAAGGTTAGCAATAGTCAAGGATCCATGTGCCACTCATTCAAGAAATGTTGAAAGCAAGAAGAATAGAAACCTCACACGGTTGTAGCAAAAACTCACTATTAGCTTCAAATCCACTATAGGGAGCAACTCCTTCTTACCACAAACAAGTAGAATCTGGATACAAGGTCCCAAAAGGTATAAAACACTACTTTAACATACCCTATCCTAGAATCAACCTAGCATACTCTCAAAACATGCACACCGATACTACATAGGAAATTATTCATTCAAAAGCAAAAACTCGGATGGTATTATGTCCAAATCAAAGACAAAACATCAAAAGAAATCGAAAATAATGCCTCAAAATCTTTTTCTTTTTCTTTTTTTTAAGAAATTTGAAAGCAAAAGGAAGAATAAGAGAAGGAAAAGAAAAGGAATAGAGAAAGAAAGGCGAAAAGATGTATGCAAGATATAAAAAATTCAATCGACATACAAGTGGTCATTCAGCAAAATCGCCAATGACCCCAAACACCCTATGGTGTTACAAAGTAAGCATCCTCGAACCATTCAACTCATCGTAGATTAATCCTAATCTAAGAAAGGAAAGAGAAGAAATAGAAAGATCTCACCGGGTAGTCCAAGCAATGCTAATATAAAGAAACAAGGGGAAGCATAAACCTTCACAATGCTCCAAGAAGCAAAAGTAAGAATTATACACCATGTGAGAAATAAAAAGACTATATACAGAGAAAATTTTCGGTAACTTCCACGCGAAAGCAGCATATAACTAAGTTGAATAAAAAATGATCATGGAACCAAAGATACAGAATGAAGGGCAGAAAAGATACTAATCAATCTAGAAAATCAATCAACATCAGTAAAACAACTATGAACAACAAAACAATATCACAACATCATCATCAGACTGAAACTTAAAGTCATAGTTGCAGTGAACCACAAAAGCAAAGGGGAAACCAATGAAGCACACCCGATCATAAAATACTCCCCCAAGCTAATAATGAGCTACCCCCCAAGCTAAAATCCTAACATCAAGTAGGCATAAGAACAATATCAATGCAAAGCAAGCAAATAAGGGGGGTAGCTAACATGGTATCACTCGGTGCTATGGTAAGGGGTAGAATGGGTACTCCCCTCACCGACCTCGGAAAACACTCGACTAACAACATCATCCACCTCCATTGGCCCCTTACCCCTTAACCTACCCTCTCTCTGTGCCTTATCTATAGCAAAATAATGGGACCAATCATCTAGAGTCTGCTTACCCGAAAGTTCCCATCTACCAAAGGTCTCGAGATTAAGGAAAGGGTTAAGGTTAGTCGGGTCATAGGCAAAGTCACAACCCCCGGGCCTCTTGTAGTCATAAGTGGCCGTTATGGTCCCACGAATAGCATTAGGGGGAACATGAGGCCCCTCCCAATATGGATAGCACAAAGATGGTCCATGATCCAGATCATAAGGGACCCATTGAGGTACGGGTCCTTGTTAAATCGGGAGGTAGGGGTAGTTCAAATATGGCTCAATCTCTCCTCTCCTAACATGCAAGTCATAAATTTTCCTAGCATGATAATCATAACCAAGCATAAAATCATTTCCCAAGGGAGAAGCATTCAACACATTAGCTATGGAATCAATTTTAGCATGCAAACTAGGCAAATCAAATTGATAAGTAGTAGAAGAAGAAGAGATCATAGGAGTACCTCCCCGAGATATCGGGGGCAAATCAAGAGAGAGAGTATGAACGGGAGCATGCGGATTAAGGCCAAGGTTGGGCGGAGGAGTCCTCTTGAGAGATGGGTCGATAGGCCACTTGTTACGTCCCCAAGGGAGGGAGGTATCCAAGAACTGAGCGGTAGCCTCCGGATGTGGGATTGGGCACCAATCGGTTATTCTTGAAACTTTCCAAATATATATATCCTCCTTAGAAGTCCGCTCAAAGAATTTTTGATTGATCAAAGTATAAATGTTGAGGAGATAGGACGAAGACTTCTCTCGGCGGTCTCGGATGGGCTCAAGGGACAAGATCATTTTCTCATACTTCTTGTTTAGAGGAAGAGCGATGATGGTGATCAATCCTCCCAATTGAATGCTCCCGGAGAGAAAGACACCGTCACGAATGTCTATAAAACGGTCCAGCAAGTGAATCCCAAAGTCGATGACCTCGACATCCCTAAATGGTTGATCCGCCAACCATGACCAACTTAACTCCTCTCTAGAGATGGCATCGAGGGATTCCTTTGAGAAGAAAGCATAGGTAAGCAACCTATTGAAATACCTCAAAGTTGGATGAATAATTGAAGCCACTTTCGAATATTGAGCCCTAAGTTCCTTCCACCAATATATGTCTCCACCACCGTACTTCTTTATACCCATGATCCTGTTGTAAGTCCTCGAAGGCTGGGTAGATATAGTCAGTTTCTTCCAATGGTGCGGGGAATTTGAATATTTCATCGAGTAAAGAAAGCGGAACATAATGGTCATTATTGAACATTTGGAATATTAGGGTGCGAGCGAGTTCACCACCTTCTTCCTCCTCATGCACTTTAAGAGAAGAAAGGAATTCAAAGGTAAGATGGGCATATGTTGGTGCACTGAGACCTATGAAGTCTTCCAATCCTAAATTTTGAGCCAACTGCCTTACATCATCATCGATCCCTAACTTCGTTGTTGTTGATGGATCATAGAATCTCGTTAAAAGGATCTTCTAGGAAGAGAGACGAATGAAGTTCTCCCAATGTTCATGCTTTGTGAACTTTATGCCGTATGTCTCGCTCACATTGGAAGGAGGTGGAACAACCTCTCGAGAAGTAGAGCTGCGAGCCCTTTTAGGTCGGCGAAGCGGTGCCATCTACAACACAAGCAAACCAAAGCTAAGTTCAAAAGCATGAAAGGAATGGTTCTCAAA
This sequence comes from Chenopodium album, assembly GCF_948465745.1. NCBI lineage: Eukaryota > Viridiplantae > Streptophyta > Magnoliopsida > Caryophyllales > Amaranthaceae > Chenopodium > Chenopodium album. Next base: position 38,453,187 of record NC_137848.1, on the reverse strand, counting down.
GATGTTGCATAACAAGAGTTAATGAATCCAACAACCAACATTGAAAATGGAATGAGTAAGTTGACACACATCAAGTATAGAAGCATATTCAATCAATAACATTGGCAAGAATTCATGAACCATCAAGAATTAACAATGAGCAACAACATTCTACACAAGCATCCATGATCATATTCAAGGAAAATGACCAACAATGGTGGTATCAAAATTATAGTTCAATCAAGAAAAACCATGGCAACATAAGTTCATATAAGCATCAATAATCATCATCAATACAAAATTAGGGGTCATGAGATAAGCAAAGTGGAGACACCATTAGAGCATAAACCAAGACATTCAAATCTAACATGACAATTTAAGGTGAAATATTTATCATGAAAATCAAGAGAACTAAAGAAATCATACCTTGAATGAGTGGAAAATTTGAATGAAATGGAGCAAAGTGCACAACTACAAGCTTTCAATCCCAATTTATAAGTTTCAAAACCCCAATCAATAATACCCAAAATCCCAACTTTTGGAGAGAGAAAATCAATTGGAAAGCATAAAATTGGGAATTTAGAGTGATTATCAACTAATTTAAAAGAACAATGATGATTCTATGATGAAATATAGTAGCAAAAATAATGAAATTGCTTGAGCACAATAATAGAGGAATAAATAAAGAATGAGAGAGAAATGAGAGGAGAACGCACCCGCGCAGGGCTCGTGCGCGGCCGCGTAAATGAGGGTTGCGCTTGCTCCGGACTTCTTCGTTCGCTCAACGGTGCGCTCAACAAATTATGCTCATGATGAACATGAACTATGACAGTTTCTAAACCCCTTGACGGTGGGTTCAACATCCAAATTTCATGAACCCACCAAAACTCAATTCTTACTCATGACTTCAAATAAGAACATAAACACTTCATCTTCAAAATTGGTACCAAGATTGTTGGCAATCTAACTTCCATCATACCAAAACTACCTAAAATCAAAACAAACAAAGAAAATTGATTAGACCATAAGTATCAAAGAAGAAAAATAAAATCAAAGGAAAAATGAAAAGAAGGGTAGAAAGTCGGGTTGCCTCCCGAGAAGCGCTTGTTTAACGTCATTAGCTTGACGTTCTCCACCCTTTATCAAGGTGGATCATAAAGAGTCATCTTATGAATAAGGCCGACAAAAACACCATCGTAATAGCGCTTGAGTCTATTGCCATTGACCTTGAAAGATCTTGAGGAATTTGAAAGAGCGATTTTAACAACACCATTAGAGAAAACTTCTTGAACTATGAAAGGACCGCTCTAACGAGACATAAGCTTTTCGAGAAATAACCTAATCCTTGAATTATAGAGAAGCACCTTATCTCCAACATTGAACTCTTTCTTCTCAATAAGCTTGTCATGCTCTTCCTTAGAACGGGACTTGTATATAGCACAATCATAGGCATCCAAGCGAAGCTCTTCCAACTCATGAAGGTCAAGCCAACGTTGTTCTCCCACATTAGCCAAGTCGAAATTGATCCTCTTAATAGCCCAGTGAGTTCGGTGTTCAAGCTCAACCGGGAGATGAAAAGACTTCCCATATACCAAGCGGTAAGGAGTAGTGCCTATAGGAGTTTTGAAAGCCGTTTTATATGCCCACAAGGCATCATCAAGCTTATCCGACTAATCCTTCCTATTTCTTGTAACCGTCTTCTCAAGAATTACCTTGATTTGACGATTAGATACCTCTACTTGTCCACTAGTTTGAGGATGATATGGAAGACCGAAACGTTGATTAACTCCATGCTTCCTTAACATTCTTTGAAATGCATTGTGCACGAAATGTGAATCATTATCACTTATCACCGCCTTTAGGACACCAAATCTTGGGAAAATAATCTTCTTGAATATCTTTATTACCACCTTATGATCATTTGTTGGGGAGGCAATAGCCTTAACCTACTTTGACACATAGTCAACCGCAACAAGGATATATTGGTTCCTATAAGATGAAGGAAAGGGACCCATGAAGTCAATTTCCCATACATCAAAGACTTCTAATTCAAGAATGGGTTGTTGAGGCATCTCATTCCTCTTTGAGATGTTCCCGGTTTATTGACATCGATCACATGTCTTGACAAATTCCCATGTATCCTTGAAAAGATGTGGCCACCATAAACCACATTAAAGAATCTTGGAGGCGGTTTTAGAGACACATATATGACCACCACTAGGATCCGAGTGGCACATCTTCAACACACTTGGAACCTCTTCATTTGGCACACAACGACAAAGCAAACCATCAATGCCCTGTTTGTACAATATGGGTTCATCCCACAAGTTATGTCTAGCTTCCCTTTTGAGCTTCTTCTTTTGATTGTTAGAGAATAAAGGTGGAAACTCCCCACATGTAAGATAGTTGACTAAATCGGCAAACCATGGGAGTTCCCTTACATCAATAGCATACGAGGAATCATCTAGCATTCTATCTCTATGGGAGACCCATCATCTTGGACTTGAAAATCCTCAAGACGAGATAGATGATCCGCTACAACATTTTCCATTCCCTTCTTATCCCTAATTTCAAGATCACAAGTTTGAAGTTAAGCACCCAACGGATCAACTGAGGCTTTGATTTCTTTTTGCCCAAAAGATACTTAAGAGCCGTATGATTCGTGAAATCAATGGTTTTGGAACCCAACAAGTAACAATGGAACTTCTCAAAAGCGTGCAGAATTGCCGAAAATTCCTTTTCGGTTGCCGTGTAATTCCGTTGAGGACCATTGAGGGTCTTCGACATGTAGTAGCTGACATGAAGCTTCTTATCCACCCTTTGACCTAGCACTCCCCCAATAGCCGTGTCGCTAGCATCGCACATCAACTCGAAAGGTAAATCCCATATCGGGGCTTGGACAATGGGAGTAGAGATCAAGGCTTTTTTCAATTTGTTAAAAGCTTCCAAGCATCTATCATCGAATACAAACTCGACATCTTTTTGAAGAAGATCATTGAGAAGTTTTGCACTAAGAGAGAAATCCTTGATAAATCTTCTATAGAACCTGGCATGCCCTAAGAAAGATCTCACACCTTTCACATTAATCGGAGGTGGAAGATTTTCAATCACTTCAATCTTCGCTTTTGATGAGTGTCATTTATGACATTCATTTAGCTTCTTTTAGGATGATTTTTCATTGATTTTACATCTCTTTTACCTCCTTTTCTCTAGTTTTACTTGTATTTTCTCTATTTTGCATTTTCTTTAATTGCTTTCTTACTTTCTTACATTTCTTAGTTTATTTTGCATTTTCTTCTTTATTTGTTTGCTTTTCTTTACCTGGTAATGTTTGAGAAGCTCATTGGAATTCTGTCGGGGTATTGGTCAAAGATGTATCTCGGTTCCCCCTCTTGAAGCTCAAAAGCAGAGGAGTGCAAGAGTCAAGTCTTCAAGGCCGCCCTCTCATGTCGCATGGACATTAATAGACGGTGTTGAACCCACCATAAAGGCTTCAAGGGATTGCCTACGCAACATGCATCATATGGAGCGCACGGGGGCATCTTCGAGAGCACCAAACCTCTTCCCCTACTCCTAGGGCGCGGCCGTGCACGAAGGAGAAGCGGCCGCGCAGGTGGATGGTGCGGCCGCACAGGTGTCAGGAGCGGCCGCACGCTTTCTCTCCCCTGTTTCCGTACCCACTTTATTGCGGCCGGGCGTAAGGATTAGAGGCCGTGCCTTTTGAGGTTTCTTTTGGACGTCTAACTAACTTCTCCTTAGTTAGTTTTACTATATATATATTCCCTTCATTTCTAAAGAAAGAATATCTTAGAATTAAGCCTAGATTTAGTTTTTGATGAAATTTTAGAGAGAGAAGCTCTTGATTTTGAAGATTTGTTCTTAGATTTTAGAGTGAGAAACTTGGTGATGTTGATGAATGCTACTTTCAATCTTCTTCCTATTTGATTTTGATCAAAGTTTTGTAAGAATTCTTTACTCTTTAATGCAATTTCATGTTTGATTTTTGGTTTTGATTGAATTACTTGTTGTTTTTTTTGATTTGATTTTTGATAAGTTTGAGCATATTTTGATTACTATGTTGATGATGAAATTTGTGATTAGATTAGCTTTGATGTTCAAATTCGCAATGAGTAGTGAGTATATTACTTGTTGGGGATAACGTGAAGCATGTATGAGTGATATTTCATGGTTAATTGGGGGAAATTGATTGATCATCATTGTGATTAAATTGGTTAGTGAAATTTGTGCATGTGTTTGATATCTCGAGGAGTGATCAACCTCAACTATTGTGCTAGATTGCATAATAGGTTTCAATGACACGAACAATTGATTTGAAGGCTATTATTATCGATTGATCTTAAATTGCGATTTTCCTTTGAATTCATTTATAGAGACATCTAGCTTGACCCTAGGAAATAACTCTTGAGTGATTTTGATTGCATTTCTTGCTTTCCCTTCGCATTATATGCTTGATCGATTCCTTTTCCAATTAGCGTGCTTATCATTGGTGTATGTGGATCCCGACTCCCTAGCATTCCTTATATCACTCTAGTAATCGTTTAATTGCATTGTTAGGCTTGTTAGACCAATCCTTATTTTACCTTTGGAATAGCTTAGCTTGAGACCGTAGTAAATACCACATTCCCTAGGGTTCGACCCGGACTTACCCCTATACCTAGGGTTGGGTTTGGTTGTACAAGTTTTATTTTGATCGGGGAACTTAGTTTCCAACGACCTAGGTTTATCCCCTCGTCAAAAATGGCGCCGTTGCCGGGGAATGGCATAGTTATTTGCTATTGTTGATTGAGTCTATTCCATTTATTTGAAAAAAAAAATATTTTTTTTCTTTTAGGCTACATTGGTAGCCGTGCTACTAATTGTTCTTTTGAGATTGTATTCATAGAGCACATGGTCGTTCTCTAGTGCCATTTGAAGAATGAGAGAAAATTCAAGAGTGGCATTGAAGAAGCTAGGAGTTTCGGGAGCCTATAGGTATGAGAGTGGGATTGCTCTACCTATGACACCGGCAATCGACTTTGAGATTAGACCGACCATGATTACTTTGATAGAGAGGCGCCAATATAGTGGTGCAAAGCATGAGAGTCCCCTCAATAATCTTAAGGAGTTCGAGAAGTATTGCAACACAATCAAGGTGAATGGGATTTCTCAAGATTTTATTCGCCTTAAGCTTTTCCCTTTATCTCTCATCGGACGTGCATTGGAGTGGTTGGACAAGGAGGTGAAACCAAACTCCTTGAGGACATGGGATGAAGTGACTAAGGAGTTTCTATCTCGGTTCTATCCTCAAAAGAAAACGACCGAAGAGAGAGCTTTTATCCAAAGCTTCAAGCAAAACCCAATGAAGGTCTTTATGAGGCATGAGAGAGGTATAAGGAATACCAAAGAGAGTGCCCACACCATGGGATTCATACCTATCAAATCATTCAAATACCCTATGGAGGTCTAAGCCCTCGAGGAAAATCTTGCCTTGGTGCGGGAGGCGGAGGACCAATAATGAACAAGACGGAGGAGGAAGTGGTGGACGTCATTGAAGATGTAGTGAGGCATTATATGGATTGGCAAGATGATGAGCGTGAAACAACAAGCAAAAGTGGTGTTTTGGCGTACTCGGTTGATCACATTAATGCCATCAATAACTTGTTTTCACAAATCTCGGAATTAGGGAAGGAAATGACCTCTATTAAGGCCAAACTTGAGAGTGATTCTTCTCATGCACCGATTCTTCCCTCCCAAATTTAGGGGAGAGGTACATTTCCTAACTCAAATCCCCTTCCCCCTTCTAGCAACATGTCTAGTGGTTATATGTTTTGTGATTTGTGTGATTCATATGATCATGATGCTTCAAATTGTCCTAATGCTTCTTTTGATTGATGTGATGGTTATGTTGGCAATGAGAATGAACATGTGAACTATGTGTCTAATAACAATGTTGGACCTAGATTTGATAATCAAAGAAATAATGGGAATAGGAACTATCATAATGGGAATTTTGATAATTATAACCACAATGGGGGTTATAGAAACCAAGGAAACCAAGGTTTCCGAGGCAACAATAACCACCAAGGTTATGGTGGTCAAAACCAAGGGCAAGGATATGGGAACCATAATCAAAATTATGGTAATCATAATAAAGGTGGCCAAAATCAAGGTCAGGGCAATTGAAGTAACCAAAATAGGGGAAATTTTCAAAACACAGGGGTCCCCCACCCAATTTCACTCCAAAGGCTCAAGGCCAAAATGATAGTTCTTATGCCCAATCATCTCCTTCAAGAGGTTGTTTGGAGGATGTCATTGAAAATCAAATCAAGGTGTTGAACACTTACATGTCATCTAGTGATAAGAAGTTTAATGACATGATGGCTCATAATAAGATGTTGGAGAATCAAATTTCTCAATTGGCAAATGTTTTGAAAGAGCATGCTAGCCCTTCTTCCCTACCATCTCAAGGTGTAAATCCTAAGAGACCAATTAATGCCATAGTGACAAGGAGTGGTAGGATTCTTGAGAATGTAGAGCCTAGGATGAGTGAGGCTAAGGAGAGTCCTAAGGAAGTTTTGGTTGAAGATGAGGAAGGAAAAAGCTCTTTGAATAGATGTGGTTGAAAAACCAATTGAAAAAGAAAAGAGAAAGTGAGAGAAGTTATCAAACCTAAGCTCCCATACCCTCAAAAGTTCAATAGGCACAAGTTAGATGAACAATTTGGCAAATACATAGAGATGTTTAGGTAACTTCATCTTACCCTTTCATTTACTAATGTCATTGACCAAATGCCGAATTATGCAAAATTCCTTAAGGACATCTTGAGTGGGAGAAGAACTTGTGATATGGCGGAAACGGTTAGCTTGACCGAGAATTGTAGTGTAATCATTATGAACAAGATGCCGCCCAAGTTGAAGGACCTCGAAAACTTTTCTATCCCTTGTGCTATCTATAGATGCAAATTGATAATGCCTTGTGTAAATTAGGAGCTAGTGTTAGCCTTATGCCATGTTCGGTTTATCAAAGACTTGAGTTAGGAGAACTTTCACCTACCAACATTACCTTGCAATTAGCCGATAGATCAATTAAGATTCCAAAAGGTAAGGTAGAAGATGTTCCCTTAAGGGTAGGAAAGTTTGTAATTCCGGTTGATTTTGTTGTTCTTGAAATGGATGAGGATTCCAATATTCCTATCATACTTGGTAGACCTTTTCTTGCTACATCGGGTGCCATGATTGATGTTAAAAGTGCTAAGATTTCTCTCAAAGTTGGAGAAGAAGTTATTGAATTTGATTTGAACAAAAGCATGAAATATCCTTCTTCTTCACTTGAAAATTACATGAGAGTTGAAATCTTGGATGATATTGTGAATTCTATGCATGAGCACTTGCTCACCTCTAATGGTCCACTTGAGTGTGTTTTGTTGAATAAGGAAGAGATAGGTGAGCATGGCAAGGAAATGGCTTTCTTTGAAAGAGTCATTGATGAGAGCATGGAGGAGAGTGATGATCACATTTGCATGGGAATTTCAAGTCAAGATGCATTACAAGTGGCCTCAACCAAGGAAGGTAAAGGTGTACCAATTGTAGAGCTCAAACCTCTACCATCACACCTTAGGTATGAATTCTTAGGCCCCAATTCTACTTATCCCGTTATTGTTAGTTCCTCTTTGAGTGAGAGTCAAGCTCAAAAGTTATGTGGTGTTTTGAGAAGGCACCAAAGCGCTTTGGGATATACAATTGATGACCTCAAAGGTATAAGCCCGACTTTATGTTCACACCATATTACCCTCGAGGAGGGCGCTTCACCTAGTATTGAAAGACAACGAAAGCTACACCCTCAAATGGGGGAGGTAGTTAAGAAGAAAATCACTAAGCTATTGAATACGGAAATCATATTCCCCATCTTTAGCTCTAGATGGGTTTCCCCGGTTTATGTTGTCTCAAAGAAAGGAGGAATGACCGTTGTAGAGAATGAGAAAGGTGAGCTCATTCCTACAAGGACGGTCACGGGATGGCGAATGTGTATAGATTATCGACGTCTAAACACATCCACCAAAAAGGATCATTTCCCCTTCCCTTCATTGATCAAATGCTTAAAAGACTAACAAGGCACAAGTATTATTGCTTTCTTGATGGATATTTCGGGGTTTTTCCAAATTCCTATTCACCCGGATGACCAAGAGAAAACAACTTTTACTTGTCCATATGGAATTTTTGCCTATAGGAGAATGCCATTTGGGCTTTGCAACGCCCCCGCCACTTTCCAACATTGTATGATTAGCATATTTGGAGATATGTTGGAAGAGGAAATGGAGGTGTTCATGGATGATTTTTCGGTAGGTGAAGTTTCATTTGAGGCGTGCCTTGAGAATCTTGAGAAATGCTTGGCTCGATGTGTGAAGGTGAATTTGGTTTTGAATTGGGAGAAATGTCATTTCATGGTTAAGGAAGGGATTGTCCTTGGTCACAAGATCTCTCACAAGGGCATAGAGGTGGACAAAGTAAAGATTGAAGTGATTGAGAACCTTCCACCTCCGGTTAATGTGAAAGGAGTGAGATCTTTCTTAGGGCACGCCGGGTTCTATAGAAGGTTCATTAAGGATTTCTCTCTTATTACAAAACCTCTCAATGATCTTATTTAAAAAGATGCCGTATTTGTGTTTGATGATAGATGTTTGGAGGCTTTTAACAAGTTGAAAAAAGCTTTGTTCTTACTCCCATTGTCCAAGCCCCAAGGTAGGATTTGCCTTTTGAATTGATGTGCGATGCTAGTGACATGGCCATTGGAGGAGTTTAGGTTAAAGGGTGGATAAAAAGCTCCATGTCATCTACTATATGTCAAAGACCCTTAATGGAGCTCAAAGGAACTACACAACAACAGAGAAGGACTTCTTAGCAATTGTGCATGCTTTTGAAAAGTTTCGTTGTTACTTGTTGGGTTCTAAGACCATTGTCTTCACGGATCATGTGGATCTCAAATATCTCTTTGCTAAAAAGGAATCCAAGCCAAGGTTGATCCGTTGGGTGCTCGAGCTTCAAACTTTTGACATTGAGATTAGGGATAAAAAAGGAGCGAAAAATGTTGTGACGGACCATCTTTATCGCCTTGAAGATTCCCAAATCCAAGATGATGTTTCTCCAATTAAAGATAGGATGCTTGATGACTCTTTGTATGCCGTTAATGTGAAAGAGTCTCCATGGTTTGCCGACTTAGTAAAGTACCTTGCACGTGGGGAGTTTCCGCCTTCATTCTCCAACAACCAAAAGAAGGAGCTCAAGAGAGAGGCTAGGCACTATTTATGGGATGATCCCATCTTGTACAATAGAGGAATTGATGGCTTGCTATGGCGTTGTGTTCCAAATGAAGAGGTGTCAAGTGTGTTGAATATGTGCCATTCAGATCCTAGTGGTGGTCATATGGGTGTTTCTAAAACCGCCACTAAGATTCTTCAAAGTGTTTTGTGGTGGCCTCATCTCTTCAAGGACACATGGGGTTTTGTCAAGACATGTGATCGATGTCAACGTACCGGGAACATCTCAAAGCGCAATGAAATGCCTCAACAACCAATGCTTGAGTTGGAAGTATTTGATGTTTGGGGAATTTATTTCATGGGATCGTTTCATTCTTCTTATTGGGAACCAATACATTCTTGTGGTGGTGGATTATGTTTTAAAATAGGTTGAGGCCATTGCCTCCCTAACAAATGACCATAAGGTTGGTGATGAAGTTGTTTAAGAAGATCATTATCCCAAGGTTCGGTGTTCCCAAGGCGGTGATTAGTGACAATGGCTCACATTTTGTGCATAATGCTTTTCAGAAGATGTTGAAAAAGCATGAGGTTCATCAACGTTTTGGCCTTACTTATCACCCTAAAAAAAGTGGTCAAGTTGAGGTGTCAAATTGTCAAATCAAGTTGATTCTTGAGAAGACGGTTGCTAGAAATAGAAAAGATTGCGCGGACAAACTTGATGATGCCTTGTGGGCATATCAAACGGCATTTAAGACTCCTATTGGCACCACTCCATATCGTCTTGTCTATGGCAAGTTTTGCCATCTTTCGGTGGAACTTGAACACCATGTTATTTGGGCGATCAGGAAAATCAATTTTGATTTAGCAAGTGCGGAAGAGCAATGGTGGTTAGATCTTAATGAGTTAGAGGAGCTTCGACTTGATGCATATGATTGTGTTAGCACCTACAAAGCGCGGTCTAAAGAAGCTCTTGACAAGCTTATCGAGAAAAAGGAGTTTTGTGTTGGTGACAAGGTTCTCCTCTACAATTTCAAGATGAAGTTGATCCCCGAAAAGCTTATGTCTCGATGGAGTGGTCCTTTCATGGTGCAAGAAGTCTTTCCTAATGGAGTTGTGGAAATTTCTTCAATGGATTCATCATCTCCTTTCAAAGTCAATGGCCACCGGCTTAAGAAGTATTATGATGGTGTCTTTGTTGGCCTTATTCATAGAATGACTCTTTATGACTCCCTTGAAAAGGGGTGGAGAACGTCAAGCTAATGACGTTAAATAAGCGCTTCTCGGGAGGCAACATGACTTTCTAACTTTCTTTCCATTTTTCCTTTTGATTTTATCTTTCTTCTTGATGATTTTGGACTAACCAATTTTCTTTGTTTGTTGTGATTTTAGGTAGTTTTGAGATGATGTAGGTTAGTTTGCCAACGATCTTTGAAGATGAAGTGTCCTTATGCTTATTGGAAGGTTTGAGTAAGAATTGAGTTTAGGTGGGTTCAAGTTGGTGGGCTCATGAATCGTGGATGTTGAACCCATTGAAAAGGGGTTTAGAAACTGCCTATGTTCGTGTTTATCATCATCATGTGTGTTGTGTGCACCGGTGTGCGCACCAAAAATTGTTTGAGCATAAGCAACCCAGAATGGCGCGGCTTGCACGAGCGCGCAGGGGGTGGCTTAGGCGCGCATCCCTGTTGCGTTCCCCCTTAAACGCACCCCTTTTTCTTTTCTTTCTCTTTTATTTCATTTTGCTTCATTTTTCATTGTACTGTTCAACCATTCTTCCTATTTTGGCTACTATATTTCATCATAATATCATCATTTATCAATTTTCTTAGTTGATAATCCCTTCAAATACTCAATTTTTTGCTTTAAAATTGATTTTCTCTCTCCAAAGTTGAGAATTTGGGTATTGTTGACCGGGGTTTTTGGAACTTGCAATTTTGGGGTTATTTGCTAGAAGTTGTCTTTGTAATCCATTTCATTTGAATTAAACCATCACTCAAGGTATGAATTCTCTATTTGAATTGATTTTCATGATAAATTTCACACCTTGTTTTGTGTTGTTGGATTTGAATGTTATGATGTACTCTTTAATGGTGTTTCAACTTTCCCTATTTCATGTCCCCAAATTTTACATTCATGATGTTTATTGGTGAATTTATGAAATTGTGATGCTATGATTTTGCTTGATTGTGCTACTATTTTGCTATCACTATTGTTGGTCTTCACCTTCTTTGAAGTGGTCATAGAGTTTATGAATGTTGTTCACTCTCTTTGTTTGATGTTGTTGCTCACCCTTTGTTCTCAATTGGCTTGTGAATCCTTGCTTAAATTGTGGTTTGATTATGCTTACATACTTGCTATGTGACATATTATTCATTCTAGCTCAATGATTGTTGTGGATTAATTTATTTTGGTTATACAAATTGTTGTGAGCACCATCTCTTTCATACCTTTGAAATATTGTCTTGGTTTGTTTATGTAGATGGCTCCCCTTCGTCATCCCAAGAGAGCCCGTGGCCTTAATTCCCGTGAGGTGGTGCCACCACCACCAAATGTGAGTGAGACCTACGGTATTGAATTTGCAAAGAGTGAGCATTAGGATAACATCGTCCGACTTTCTTCCTGAAAGCTTCTATCAACAAGATTTTATGATCGTTCAACGACTACAAAGCTTGATATTGATGAGGATGTGAGGCGATTGGCTCGGAATCTTGGGTTAGAGGATTTTATTAGCTTAAACGCTCCGACTTATGCCCACCTCACCTTCGAGTTCCTCTCCTCTCTTGAAGTTCATGAAGAAAAAGTGGATGGTGAGCCTGTTTGCACATTGACGTTCCAAATGTTTAACAGCGACTATTCCATTCCTCTCTCCTTCCTTAATGAGATTTTCAAGCTTCTCGCCCCTTCGGAAGATTCCGAGTATATCTACCCAGCTTTTGAGATGTTGCAAAACAATCATGATTACGTTGAGGGCCGATGGTGGCGGCACATCTCAGTTGAAGAAGCTTACCAACCTTAATACTCTAAGGCGGCCTCGATAATTCATTCGGCTTTGAGATACTTTAATCGGTTTCTCACCTTTGCCTTTTTCTCAAAGGAGTCTCTTGGTGCAATTTTGAGGGAAGAACTCAATTGTGGCTAGTAGATCATCCTTCCGATGATATTGGGGTCATTGATTATGGGACTCAGTTGAAGATCGGTTTATTGACATTCGTGATGGTGTATTCCTCTCGGGGAGCATCCAATTAGGTGGTTTGATCACCATCATTGCCTGTTCTCTCAACAAGAAGTATGAGAAGATGATCTTGTCTTTTGAGCCCATTCGGGACCGTCGAGAGAAGTCCTCCTCCTACCTCCTCAACACATATGCTTTGTTCAACCAAAATTTTTTGGAGAGGACTACTAAAGAGGACTTGTTCATTTGGAAGGTTTCTCGGACCACCGATTCCTCACCCGGAGGCCACCGCTCGGTGCATCGGCACCCCTCTCCCTTAGCGGCCCAACAAGTGGCTCGTTGACCCCTCTCTCAAGCGAGCCCCTCCACCTAAACTTCACATCAATCCTTGTGTTCCTATTCATACTCTCCCTCCACTTTTGCCCCTAGTGTCCCGGGGAGGTGCTCTTTTACTCTCTTCCTCTTTAACCTCTTTTTCTAATTGCGATTTGTCTATTTTGCATGCAAAGATCGATTCTATTGCCAATGTGTTGAATTCTTCACCTTTAGGGAATGACTTTGTATTAATTTATGATTATTATGCTAGGCAAGTCTACGATATGCATGTGATGAGAGCGGAGATTGAGCCTTATGTAAACTATCCTTGCCTCTCGGTCCAGCAGGGACCCATACCTCAATGGGTCCCGTATGACCCTGCCCATGGACCTAATTTGTGCTATCCTCATTGGGAGGGGCCCCATGTGCCCCCCCATGCGATTAGGGGGACCTATCCGGCCTCTTACGACTATAAGAGGCCCGGCGGTTGTGACTTTGCATACGATCTAGCTAACCCAAACCCATTTCCTAATCCCGAGACCTTCGGTCGATGGGGGTTCTCAGGTAAGCCGATTCTAGATGATTGGTCCCACTATTTTGCTAGGGAGAAGGCCTAGAGGGAGAGTAGGTTGAGGGGTAAGAGCCCGATGGTGATGGATGATGTAGTTAGCCATGTCTTCTTAGGTTGGTGAGGGGAGTACCCATTCTACCCCTTACCATAGTGCCGAGTGATACCATATTGGTTACCCTCCCTATTATGCTTGTTTTTCATTAATGTTGTTCTTTTGCCTGCTTGTTGCAAGGTCTTGGCTTGGGGGGGGGGGGTAGCTCACTTTAGGCTTGGGGGAGTATTCTTATGTTTGTTATGCTGCTTTGGTCTCCCTATTGCTTCTATGGTTCACTACGGTTCTGTCTTTGAGTTTGTGTCTCATTTCTGCTGATGGTTTATGATGATGATTTCTGTCAGATGTGGTTATTTTCTGATGATGATGATATGATGTTGGTCTGTTGATGGATCGTTGTTTTCATGCTGGTTGATTGTTTTTTGGGTGGATGAGTTTTCTCTCTGCTATTTGATTCTGCTTCTCTGACACTACTAAAATTCGGTCAAATTGCGACCGTTTTTCGGTCGCAATTTATGAAATTTGCGACCGTTTTCAAAGCGGTCGCAGATTTGCGACCGTTTTCAAAGCGGTCGCAGATTTGCGACCGTTCTGCGACCGTCATTTAGCTACAAAACCGTCGCAAAAGTATTTTAACTTTTTTTAAAAATAAAAAAAGCGTGTAAAATAATTCAAAATATAAATAACCCAGTTGCGACCGCTTTTAACGGTCGCAAAAGTCAATAATTGCGACCGATTATTTGCCGGTCGCAAATTTGCGACCGCTAAAAGCGGTCGTAAAAAGAACTTTTTTTTTTTAATTAAATAAGGGTATAAAAGGGTGGTCAAATTTGACCATATAAACCCAAAGAGGAAGAAATATTGTAAAAGGTATGTTGTTTTTTCTTGAAATTTTGTTTGTTTTTATTTATTTTCGATTTTTGTGGGTGTAATTCGTTTTTTGTTCGATTTTTTGGTCGAATTCGGTGTAATTTATGCCCATTTAATTTTCTTTGCGATTTAATTTATATGGGTTTTATTTCATTCGATTTTATTTATGTGATTTTGATACTTGTTCGAATTTGAATGTGGGTATAATATTTGTGATATTATTTATGTGGGTTTAATTTTTTGTTTATGTTTGGTTTTTTTCAATTTATGTGGGTTTTAATTCTTTTTTTATTCAATTTCTTGGCCGAATTTCTTGGATTTTATTTTTGGTCGATTTTTTGGTTGAATTGTTCTTCATTCTGGGTTTGGTGCTTTTTCGTTAATTTTGGTTTTATTTTTGTTAAACGTATGTTGATTTTTTTTTATTTTTTTTTGAAATACAAACGTATGTTGATATTTTAGGTCAAATTGTTCTTCATTTTTATCGGTTTGATTTTTGTTAATTTCCATTTTGAATTTGTCTATGATTTTTGGTAATTTTTTTGATTTTTTGTTTGATATTTGCGGTTTTTTGCTTGTAAATTTGATTTATTTTCGCTGGGTTTCATTTTATTAATTGATTTATGTGGTTTCTGCTTGTAATTTAGATTTTGTGGTTTGTTTTTGCTTGAATTTGATTTAGTTTTATTTTTTGTTTGCATTGATTTCTGGATTTTGGTTTCGTTTGTTTTAGATTTTTTTTTATTTTTTTTTCAAATTTTAGCGACCGCTTTAGGCCGTCGCAAATGAACATTTTTGCGACCGTTACTATACCAGTCGCAAATATTATAAATTACGACCGTTAATGTAACGGTCGTTGAAAATTACGGAAACGATTGCAAATAAATTGCGACCGTCAACCAGTCACAATTTTGAGTTTTTGCGACCACGTGAATAACGACTATCACATTACGACCGTTGACGGTCGCAATCACTTTTTGCGACCGTTTTTGCTATTTTTACGACCGTTAGAGACGGTCGCAATTTAGCCGAATTTTAGTAGTGTGATTCTATGATCATTTTTGTCTCAATTTAGATATTTCGAGTTTTTGTTTAGAAGTTACTAACATTTTCTCTTTGTATATAGCTTTTTCTTTCTCACTTGGAATGTTATCTTTGCTTTTGCTTTTGGAGCATCATGAAGGTTTATGCTTCTCTTCATTTCTTTTCATGAGCATTACTTGGAGTACCTGGTGAGATCTTTCTATTTCTTCTTTCTCTTTTACTTTCTTATTTTCTTAGAATAGGTTTAGTCTATGATGAGTTGATTGTTCGAGAATGCTTGTCTTGTAACACCTTAGAGTGTTTGGGGTCATTGGCGATGTTGTCGAATGACCACTTGTATGTCGATTGGGTTTTACTTGTCTTGCATGCATTCTTGTGCTTTTATTTCTCTTTTCCTTTTTCTCTATTTTCTTTTTCCCTCTTGTTTTATATTTTTCATCCAAATATGAAAAAAAAGACAAAAAGATTTTGAGGCTTTGTTTTCTTCTTTTAAGTTGTTTAGCTTTTGTATTTGGACATAATACCATCCGAGCCTTTGCATTTAAATGAATAATTTCCTATGTCGTATAGGTGTGCATGTTTTGAGAGTATCTTTGGTTGATTCTAGGATAGGACATGCTAAAGTAGCGGTTTAGACCTTTTGGGGCCTTGAAGCCAGATTCCATTGGTTTGTGGTAAGAAGGAGTTGCTCCCTTTAGTGGATTTGAAGCTAATAGTGAGTTTTTGCTACAACCCTATGAGGTTTTATTTCTTCTTGCTTTCAACATATTTTGATTGAGCGGCGCATGGATCCTTGGCTATTGTATACTTTATCTAGAATTTGACTTTCATCTCCCGAGATCGCGACCGAGCCACTTAGGAAGAACAAAGGCATCTTTTCGGGGTGGTAATTTTTACTTTTCTAGGATAGTTTTCTTTTCTTTATTTTGGGTTTACATTTGCTTTCTTGCTAACCATTTGAGCCTTATACCCTTCTTTTTAAGCCACATCTTTAGCTTTTGAGCCTTTTGTTTCATTCTTGTTTCCATCATTGGTTTTTGTGAAGCATTGGTCTCTATTGTTGGAGTTTTGGTGGATGAGATTGATTGTTCAGTTCTTTCAATGTAAGCAAGTTTGTGTTGTAAATATTTTGCTAATAAAAAGAAAATGCAAGTTGGAAAAAGCCGTCCATAGTTAAAAGAGGTGAGGACAATAAAGTTCATTAATGAAAAAAATGAGAAAATAAGAAAAAGCAAAGCAAAATCAATAAGCTTTGACAAAGGTGAAAAAATGTGATAAAATGAAAAAGTTCAAAAATATTTTGATGTGAGTGACTTTCTCTCTAAGCATTGAGGACAATGCTTTATTTTAGCTTGGGGGGAAGCGTTCTTATGCTTTTTGTATATATGATTGT
Organism: Chenopodium album; assembly: GCF_948465745.1. NCBI lineage: Eukaryota > Viridiplantae > Streptophyta > Magnoliopsida > Caryophyllales > Amaranthaceae > Chenopodium > Chenopodium album. Next base: position 38,436,538 of record NC_137848.1, on the reverse strand, counting down.
GATTTTGGCTTTGAATAAGTTTGGGGGTGTTGGTGTTTTTGTTTGGTGATTACTTGGTTTTGGTGTTGAGATTTGGCCAATCTTTGCTTCATAATTTAGGTATACCACCAAATTTCAAATTTTAGCCTACCTTCACCTTTCTCGCCCTTACATTACAACCCTTTTCAAGACCTTTTGACCTTTGTGGTTAAGTCACAAGTCGGTGGAGGGAGATGTAGGTCAAGCCTATAGAGCGGTATGCAATAGTCGAGATGTCGAGTAGCCTCAAACTTCTTTCTTTTCCGGTTCCTTCAAGGAACCATTGAGATGCTCACTAAAGGTAGATTTGAAGCTAGTTGGGAGAACGCGGTAAGATTGGTTGATATGAAGGTTAATTTTGCCTCATTAGTTCTCTACACATAGCATATCTTATGTTTCAATCAACCTTAAATATCTTGGAACATGCATACCCCTATTGTATAGGAAGTTGTTTATTCACTTGCATTTGATCATTTGCAAAAGTCCTTTTCAGAAGCTATTTGTTTGAATTTTTGATTTTACTTTCTTTCAATGATTTTGCCTCATTTTTACCAAGAGTTATGGGTTAAACTCTTAGGACAACCTTACGAGACCTCACTCGTCCTCATTAGCGACTTTGGGGTTTAAAGGGCTTGTTGTAGCTAAGAACAACCGTGATTCCTACGAAAGTGAGTCTTAGTGTATATTCTTATCTCTTTCTTCCCTTTTCTTGGTTTGAATAAGTCTTTCATCATAATTCTTCTTGCTTTTGTTTTGCTCGAGAACGAGCAAAAGTCTAGCTTGGGGGAGTTTGATGAGTGTCATTTATGACACTCATTTAGCTTCTTTTAGGATGATTTTTCATTACTTTTACATCTCTTTTAATTCCTTTTCTCTAGTTTTACTTGTATTTTCTCTATTTTGCATTTTCTTTAGTTGCTTTCTTACTTTCTTGCATTTCTTAGTTTATTTTGCATTTTCTTCTTTACTTGTTTGCTTTTCTTTGATTTTAGGAAGTTGGTGATGTTTGAGAAGCTCATTGGCATTCTCTCGGGGTATTCAAGGTCAAAGATGCATCTCGTTTCCCCCTATTGAAGCTCAAAAGCAAAGTAGTGCAAGAGTCAAGTCTTCAAGGCTGCGCTCTCATGCCGTGTGGACATTAAAAGACAGTGTTGAAACCACCGTAAAGGCTTCAAGGGACTGCCTACGCAACATGCATCATATGGAGCGCACGGGGGCATCTTCGAGCACACCAAACCTCTTACCCTGCTCCAAAGGCGCGGCCGCGCGCGAAGGAGGAGCAGTCGTGCGCTCTCTCTCCCCTGTTTCCGTACCCACTTTGTTGCGGCCGCGCATAAGGATGATAGGCCGCGCCTTTTGAGGTTTCTTTTAGACGTCTAACTAACTTTTCCATAGTTAGTTTTACTATATATAGATTTCCTTCTTTTCTAGAGAGAGAATATCTTAGAATTTAGTTTTTGATGAAATTTTAGAGAGAGAAGCTCTTGATTTTGAAGATTTGTTCTTAGATTTTAGAATGAGAAACTTGGTGATGTTGATTAATGCAACTTTCAATCTTCTTCCTCTTTGATTTTAATCAAAATTTTGTAAGAATTCTTTACTCTTTAATGCAATTTCATGTTTGATTTTTGATTTTGATTCAATTACTTGTTTGTTTGATTTGATTATTGATAGGTTTGATCATATTTCGATTACTATGTTGATGATGAAATTTGTGATTAGATTAGCTTTGTTGTTCAAATTTACAATGAGTAGTGAGTAGATTACTTGTTGGGGATAGGGTGAAGCATGTATGAGTGATATTTCATGGTTAATTGGGGGAATTTGATTTATCATCATTGTGATTAAATTGATTAGTGAAATTTGTACATGTGTTTGATATCTTGAGGTGTGATCAACTTCAACTATCGTGCTAGATTGCATAATAAGTTTCAATGACACAAATAATTGATTTGAAGGCTATTATTATCGATTGATCTTAATTTGTGATTTTCCTTTGAAGTCATTTGTAGAGACATCTAGCTTGACCCTAGGAAATAGCTCTTGAGTGATTTTGATTGCATTTCTTGCTTTCCCTCGCATTGTATGCTTGATCAATTTCTTTCCCAATTAGCGTGCTTATCATTGGTGTATGTGGATCCCGACTCCATAGCATTCCTTATATCATTCTAGTAATCATTTAATTGCATTGTTAGGCTTGTTAGACCAACCCTCATTTTACCTTCGGAATAGCTTAGCTTGAGACCGTAGTAAATACCACATTCCCTAGGGTTCGACCCGGACTTACCCCTATACATAGGGTTGGGTTTGGTTGTACAAATTTTGTTTTGATTGGGAAACTTAGTTTCCAACGACCTAGGTCTGTCCACCTCTATGCCTTTGTGGGAGATCTTGTGACCAAGGACAATGTCTTCCTCAACCATGAAATGACATTTCTCCCAATTCAAAACCAAATTCACTTTCTCACATCGAGCCAAACTTTTCTCAAGATTCTTAAGGCAAGATTCAAATGAAACACCAGCTACCGAAAAATCATCCATAAACACCTCCATTTCTTCTTCCAACATATCTCCAAATATACTCATCATACATCGTTGGAAAGTGGCGGGGGCGTTGCAAAGCTTAAATGGCATTCTCTTAAATGGCATTCTCTTAAATGGCATTCTCTTGGTCATCTAGGTGAATAGGAATTTGAAAATACCCAGGATATCCATCAAGAAAACAATAATACTTGTGCCTTTTTAGTCTTTCAAGCATTTGGTCAATGAAGGGAAGGGGAAAATGATCATTTTTGGTGGATGTGTTTAGACGTCTATAATCTATACACATCCGCCATCCCGTGACCATCCTTGTAGGAATGAGCTCACCTCTCTCATTCACTACAACAGTCATGCCTCCTTTCTTTGGGGCAACATGGACCGGGGAAACCATTCTAGAGCTAGAGATGGGGAGTATGATTCCCTCATCTAATATCTTAGTAATTTCCTTCTTAACTACCTCCCCCATTTGAGGGTGTAGCTTCCGTTGCCTTTCGATGCTAGGTGAGGCGCCCTCCTCAAGAGTGATATGGTGTGTACATAAAGCCGGGTTTATACCTTTGAAGTCATTAATTGTATAACCCAAAGCACCTTGGTGCCTTCTCAAAACACCACATAACCCTTGAGCTTGACTCTCACTCAGGAAGGAGCTAATAATAACGAGAAAAGTAGAATTGGGGCCCAAGAATTCATACCTAAGGTGTAATGGTAGAGGTTTGAGCTCTACCATTGGGACACCTTTACCTTCCTTAGTTGAGGCCGCTTGCAATGCATCTTGACTTGAGATTCCCATGCAAATATGATCATCACTCTCTTCCATGCTCTAATCAATGACACTCTCAAAGAACGCCATTTCCTTGCCATGCTCACCAATCTTTTCCTTTTTTAACAAAACACACTCAAGTGGATCATTAGAGGCGAGCAAGTGCTCATGCATGGAATTCACAATATTATCTAAGATTTCAACTCTCATGCAATTTTCAAGTGAAGAATAGGGATATTTCATACTTTCATTCAAATCAAATTCAATGACCTCTTCTCCAACTTTGAGAGAAATCTTAACACTTTTTACATCAATCATGACACCCGAGGTAGCAAGAAAAGGTCTACCAAGAATGATAGGAATATTGGCATCCTCATCCATTTCAAGAACCACAAAATCAACCGGAATCACAAACTTTCTTACCCTCAAAGGAACATCCTCTACCTTACCTTTTGGAAATTTAATTGATCTATCGACTAGCTACAAGGTAATGTTGGTTGGCAAAAGTTCCCCTAACTCAAGTCTTTGATAAGCCTAATATGGCATAAGGCTAACACTAGCTCCTAAGTGACACAAGGCATTATCAATTTGCATCTTATAGATATCACAAGGGATAGAAAAGTTTTCGAGGTCCTTCAACTTGGGGGGCATCTTGTTCATAATGATTGCACTACAATTCTCGGTCAAGCTAACCCTTTCTGCCACATCACAAGTTCTTTTTCCACTCAAAATGTCCCTAAGAAATTTTGCATAATTCGGCATTTGGTTAATGATATCGATAAATAGAAGGGTAAGATGAAGTTGCCTTAGCATCTCTATGAATTTGCCAAATTGTTCATTTAATTTGTCACTATTGAACTTTTGGGGATATGGAAGCTTGGATTTGACAACTTCTCTTACTTTCTCCTTTTCTTTTTCAATAAATTTCTCACCTACATCCTCACTCAAAGAGCTTTTTCCTTCCTCAACCTCAACCAAAACTTCCTAAGGACTCTCCTTAGCCTCACTCTTCTTAGGCACTCCATCCTCAAGAATCCTACCACTCCTTGTCACTATGGCATTTATTGGTCTCTTAGGATCTAAACCTTGAGATGGTAGAGAAGAAGGGCTATCATGCTCTTTCAAAACATTGGCCAATTGAGAAATTTGATTTTCCAACATTTTATTATGAGCCATCATGTCATTAAACTTCTTGTCACTAGATGACATGTAAGTATTCAACACCTTGATTTGATTTTCAATGACATCCTCTAAACTACCACTAGAAGAATATGGTTGGGCATAAGAGCTATCACTTTGGTCTTGAGCCTCTGGAGTGAAACCGGGTGGGGGACCCCTTTGATTGTTGTTTTAAAAATTGTCCTGATTTTGGTTCCTCCAATTGCCCCGACCTTAATTTTGGCTATTGTGGTTGTGATTACCATAATTTTGATTATGGTTCCCATATACTTGGCCTTTGTTTTGACCATCATAACCTTAGTGGTTATAGTTTCCTCGAAACCTTGGTTTCTATAACCCCCATTGTGGTTAATATTATCAAAATTGCCATTATGATGATAGTTCTTACTCCCATTATTCCTTTCACTATCAAATCTAGGTCCAACATTGTTATTAGAGACATAATTCACATGTTCATTCTCATTGCTAACATAGTCATCACATCCATCAAAAGAAGCATTAGGACAATTAGAAGCATCATGATCATATGAATCACATACATCACAAAACATATAGCTACTACACATGTTTCTAGAAGAGTGAAGGGGATTAGAGTTAGGAAATTTACCTCTCCCCTTATTTTGGGAGGGAAGAATAGGTGCTTGAGATGAAGCACTCTCAAGTTTGGCTTTGATGGAGGTCATTTCCTTCCCTAATTCCGAGATTTATAAGAACAAGTTATTAATGACATTGATATGATCGACCGAGTACAACAAAGCACCGCTTGTGCTTGTTGTTTCACGCTCACCATCTTGCCAATCCATATAATGCCTCACCACGTCTTCAATGATATCCACCACTTCTTCTTCCGTCTTGTTCATTATTGGTCCTCCGGCTTCCGCATCAAGACAAGATTTTCCTTGAGGGCTTAGACCGCCATAGAAGATTTGGATGACTTGATAGGTAGGAATCCCATGGCATGGGAACTCTCTTTGGTATTCCTTATACCTCTCCCATGCCTCATAAAAACTTTCATTGGGTTTTTGCATGAAGCTTTGAATGAGAGCTCTTACTTCGGCCGTTTTATTTTGAGAATAGAACCGAGATAAAAACTCTTTTGTCACCTCATCCCATGTCCTCAAGGAGTTTGGTTTCACCTCCTTATCCAACCACTCCAATGCACGTCCAATGAGAGAAAAAAGGGAAAAGCTTCAGGCGAATAAAATCTTGAGAAACCCCACTCACTTTGATAGTGTTGCAATACTTCTCAAATTCCTTAAGATGGTTGAGGGGACTCTCATGATTGACACCACTAAATTGACGTTGTTCTATCAAGGTAAGCATTGCCGGTCTAATCTCAAAGTCGTTTGCTAGTGTTGTAGATGGAGCAATCCCACTCTCATACCTATAGGCTCCCGGAACTCCCAACTCCTTTAATGCCACTCTTTGGTTATCTCCCATGATGACTTGCTCTTCTTCTTGCCTTGGAGAACGTCTAGCAACTCTCAACTTTGTGATTATCCTTTCAATTTCCGGATCGAAGGGAAATAGAGGACAAACACAAGATCTACGCATATAATCTTAAAAAAATGTTAGTAGCACGGCTACAAATTTAGCCTAAAAGGAAGAAAATCTTTTTGTATATTTCTTTTTCAAGTAAGATGGAATAGACTCAATCAATTATAACAAATAACCATGCCATTCCCCGGCAACAGCGCCATTTTGATGGGGGAAAATTCTAGGTTGTTGGATTCTAAAACTCCTCCGATTAAACAAGATTTATAACCAAACCTAATCCTGATATAGGGGTAAGTCCGAGTCGAACCCAAAGGAATGGAGGTAAGTGTTATGGTCTTAAGTCAAGCTATTTCAAAGTCTAGGCAAACTATTTGGTCTAATATAAAAACTAATCAACGCTACTATTTGAATATGAAAAACAATATCAAAGATACTAAGGAATTAGGATCCACATGCATTCATGATAAACATGCTAATTGGATAGGAAATCAATCAATTGAATAATGCGATGGAAAGTAGTAATTGCAATTAAAAGCACTTGAAAAACTATTTCCTAGGCCTCAAACTAGTGGTTTCTATGAATGACTATCTTAGGAACATCACGAGTCAAGTTTAATCGATAAGAGTAGCTTCCAAATCAATGTGTCGTATCAATGAAAACTACAATGCAATCTAGCTTGATAATTAAGGTTGATCACTCCTCAAGACATCAAACACATGCACAATTTCTACCAACCAATTTAATCATAATATCAAACCAATCAAAATCCCCCAATTAGCTATGAATTATCACTCATACATGCTTCACCGCATCCTTATCAAATCACCAAGTTTCTCTCTCTAAAATCTAAGAACCAAAGTTTCCCCAAATTGAGCTTCTGTAAATCTAATTTTATTCGATTCCTAATACAATTCTCTCTGTAAAAAGGAAGAAAATCTATATATAGTAAAACTAACAAAGGAGAAGTTAGTTAGATGTCCAAAAAGAACCCGTACAGGCGTGCCCTCTCCTCATATTGCGCGACCGCAAAGAAATGGGTATGGAACGGGGGAAACAGGGCTGTGCGCCCGCGCCTGGGAGTAAGGCAGCTCTCTCTCAAGCGTTTATCGATTCCTCCGTGCGCTCCATTTGATGAACATTGGGGGTGGCAGTCTCCAAATGCTCCCACGGTGTGTTTAACACCACTTTTGATGCCCACGCAGCTTGAGAGGGCGGCCTAGACGACTTGGAGCTTGCACACCTCGACTCTTGAGCTTCAGAAGGGAGAGACCGACTTGCATCTTTAGCTTTATAAATCTCGAGAAAAATCCATGGAGATCCTTGGACATCACCTTTCTCCTAAAATCAAAGAAAAGCAAACAAATAAAAGAGAAAAAGCGAAATAAACCAAAAAATGCAAGAAAACAGGGAGAACAACTAAGAAAAGCACAAACTAGAGAAATGACATATAAAACTAAAGAAAAAGAGATAAACTAGTTGTAAAAGAGATTAAAAATTATCCTAAAAGAGGCTAAATGAGTGCCATAAATGACACTCATCTGCTGCTAAAGAGCGGAACCAGAACGCTGAAAATAGGAAAAGGGCGGTAACTGCTTGGAGGGTGCTCACAAGCAATGCTAGTCGAATCCTTATCTTTCTGGTCACTTAGGGTTTTTTTTTTTTGGGGGGGGGGGTGGTACTTAGATAAGTAGTTTTAAACTTTCTTGTCGAGCAAATAGAAAAAAGCCAGGTAAATTGCATGGATGCTCTGTTTGTCAAATTGAATTGCTTGTCTTGAAAATAATATATGCATGATGAATGTTCTTAGGCTAGGAGGCTAAGGACAATTACATCATGTGACACGATCAATGAATGCACTTAGGTCATGAATTAAATTCAATCTTATTTAAGTATCATGAATGGTTTTTCATTAAAATTCTTTCAATTGTAGAATCATAAATATGTAAAGCATAAGCATTTGATGCATATTTGGCAACTAGCATGACCCCTTGAATTCTTCAAATCTTCAAAAGGTCTTCATTTGCAACTTTATGGCTTTGTCTTCCAAGAACCTCCATCTTCAAGACTTGACCAAAATTATGCAACTACTAGTATCTATGATTAGGACTAATCTAAATATTAAGGTACAAACTACTTAACGGTACGCAGACTGTATTTAGATTTACAAAAATACATCACGGATCGCAGTCCGTATTTTCTATCCTAATTGGGCCCCACTAGTTGCCATTTTATTAAACCTGTGAGAGAACATATATTCCATTCATCCATTCACTATTTGTGAATGGCCCATGCATTTTACAACGGTAAAATAAGTAACAATGCATAAACACGTGATAACTAGTAACTAATCTAGGTGGTTGATCCAATAAACACGCCTAATTAAAACTAGTCAAAGTTGTTTTAACCGATTATGTAAATAAGCGCAATTAATATTTGAAGCTCCCACTAAATTCCGCATCCAACTTAATTAATCCAATTAATTAAGCCCAAAATTTGCCAAAATTAAATTTTGCCAACGCCGCTCAAAACCGAGGCCTAGCCTCCAAAATTTTAATTAAAATACACAAGATTTATTAAAATAAATAAACGGATAAAATGCAAAATAACATCGCCTTAAAACCGGGGTATATGTGCTAATTAAGGGGAGGTGCGCATATCCGTGACCCATGCTAAGCGTCACACCCATAGCTTAGAATACCGCATACGCGTCGACTCTTCTACGGGGCGTGCAAGAACACAAGCCACGAGGCCGCACAAGCTTGCTAGCTATGCGCACCATGCCGCAAGCTCGCAGCACATCCCACACACACACCCCTGCCGCACTAAGCCACGCACTCAAAATGCTCGCACACACCACCGCACCACAGCAGGCATGTGTTGCGCTACGGCAGCAGCACGCACGCACGTAGCACAGCCGCAACATGCTGCTGCTTGGCTGGTGCTGCTGCGTTGCTGCTGTGGCTGGGCACGCATGTCACGCAATGATGAGTGGCATTTATGCCACAATTTAGTGTTCTCTTTACGGGTTTTTCCCACCCATTTGTAGCTTGTTTGCCCCCTTTTCTCTCCTTTTTGTTCCTCTTTTCTTTGTTTGCCTTTCTCCTTGTTTTCTTTGTTTTTTGTTTTGTAGGAATCAAGACATTGGAAGAAGAGCAATTCACCCCAAACTCCCCTGTGTGCGGGCGCGCAGCACTGTGAGAACCCGCGCAGGATGGCTCCATGAACAGAACACAAACATAAGATTTGTGTGCCTTGTGCGCGCTTAGTGTGCGGGCGCGCGACCTTGATGTGTGCGGGCGCGCAGCTCTGGGAGAACCCGCACAGAACAGCATCAGAAGCAGAATCAAAACAGAGTGTTGCGTGCGCCATGTGTGCGGGCGCACACTCCTCAAGCACGGGCACGCAGTGTTGCTGAGAGAAGGCGTGCATCCATGGGTTTCATTCTCCGTACCCACAGATCTGCGGGCGCGCAAGATCTGCGAGGGCGCACACACAACTTCTGCGCGGGCACGCATTGTATGTGCGCGGGCGCGCACCGCTGAGCTGCAGTCTTTTTATTTCGTTTTTTTTTTGTATCTTTTAAGGGACCTATATATATAGGTCGTAGGGAGTTTAGTGCATCATCTATCATTACTTAGAAACAATTTAACCCTAATCTAGTGAGAGAAACTTCATTAGTAGAGAGAGAAAGTGTGGATTTCCATTGATGAACTTGGATATTGAAGAAGGAGCTTGATTGAATCTTTGTAAATCTTCATCTTCAATTAATGAGCAATCTCTTACACTCTTTCTTTACTTTTGTATTTAGTTTTATTTGCTTATTTTGATTTTTCCTTCATTGCTTATTGATCATGTTGATGCTTATTGATTTGATGATTGATATTGTTTTCAATATGATTTGTGAGTAGTCACCTAGCCAAGGGTGTGGGGATGGTGTAGTTGTTGATTGATTCATGCTTATGATGTTGGGGTTTTGTTAATGGTGATTAAAGTCTTTGTATGTTTGATATTCTTTAATCTTCTTGCAAGTGCACATTGTTAGTTGATTAAAGGTGAATCTTTGCTAACAAGAAACGGAAGTTGACTTAGTTAAGGTTCATTGTTATCGATAGTTCTTTGATTGCACCTTCTAATATATGGTTCTAGTGTGGAAACATGGAGGCTATGTTAGGAGAATTTGATTAACCCCGGAAGGCGGTTAGATTGAGCTTTAATTCGATATTCTTGCATGCTTAGTTTACCATTGCTTTGCTTCCGTGTTATTGCATGATCAATTGGCAACTACATCTACCTACCTCCCTTGGTGCTTAGTTATATTGATTTTAAATCATTCTTAATCTCTAGTTTAATTTCTTAGCTTTTCACACTTCTCGTTCCGAGGTAGCTTAAGTATTAAGTAGTGAATGTGGTTTTTATGCATGTCTCCTTGTGGTTCGACCCCTATACTTGCCTTATACTTGTATTAGGTTTGTTTAGGTGTATAAATTATATTTTACTTAGGGATAGACTTTTGACGACACGTTTAATCCTTTGTCAAATTGGCGCCGTTGCCGGGGAGACGGCTTCCATTGCTTTTTCATTACTTTATTTGAGACTATCTCATTCCTTGTTTGTTAGTATTTGTTACTTCTTGTTACTTGTCAGTGCTTACGTTCTCCTTAGCTTTGTTGTATGAACAGAGGAAGGACTCGCTCAAGGTCTTTGATTCCCATTGATCCGGAGCTAGAAAGATCTTTGTCCTTACTTCGAAGAGAAGCGAGAGCGAGGAGTAGAAATTCTCACACCCCAACGAAAGAAGGAGTAAGAGAATTGGAAGATACTCCACCATCTTCACCCTCAAGTGAAGACTTAGATAGCCCTAATTCGCCACAAGTCCGGAAATCAACCCCTTTTCAATCTTTAAGTCCGAAAGTGAAGAAGGTTCTAAAATGGGAGAGAATACACCTTTGAGTCGTCTTGGGGCTCCCGAAGCCTTTAGAGCCCAAAGTGGGATCCTAACCCCTACCACTCAAGCCAACAATTTCGAAATCAAGCCCAATTTGATTGCTTTAATAGAGAGGAAACAATTCTCGGGTAGAAAATTTGAGAGCCCTCATGAGCATTTGAAAGAATTTGAGAAGTATTGTGACACGATCAAAGCCAACGGAGTGACTCAAGAGTATATCCGCCTCAAGATGTTTCCATTTTCTTTAATTGGGAGAGGTCTAGAATGGCTAGAGAAGGAGGTGCCCCCTAATTCTCTCACAACTTGGGACCAAGTGACTACGGCTTTCTTGAGGAGATTTTATAACCATAGGAAGACCGCCGAGGCTCGATCTTTAATTCAAGGTTTTCGCCAAAAGAGTGGTGAGACTCTAAGTGCGGCATGGGACCGGTACAAGGAGCTTCAACGCCAATGCCCACATCATGGGATACCCAAGTATCAACTCATCCACACTTTCTATGGAGGTCTCTCACCTCAAGGGAGAACAAGCCTAGATGCCGCCGCCGGCGGTCCAATCATGAACAAGGGAGAGGATGAAGTGGAATGCATCATAGAGGAGACCGCAAAGCATTATGATGATTGGTACGAAGGAGAAAGGGAGGCCACTTCTAGCAAAGGTGTCTATGCATTGGAGCAAGCCAACGCAATCAACAACCTTTCTTCCCAAATCTCCAAGATGGCCAAGCAAATGGACGAAATGATGAAAGAAAGGTCCAACCCTCATGGTAATACCTCCCCTTCAACCAAGGGAGGCAATGGTATGGCCACTTCTTCCCCCTCTTCTTATAATAAAATGCCTCAAGGATGTATGTTTTGCTCAAATTGTGAAACCTATGATCATGATACCTCCTATTGTGTGTATGCTTGTGAAGTCCAACCCCCTCCCTATGAACATGATGATAATGTAGAAGATGTCAATGCTATGAATTTTGCTCCTAGAATGGAAAATGTAGGGAACTTGAGGCCAAACTCCAATCAAATGGGGAATTGGAATCAAGGTGGAAACCGTGGTTGGAACCAAAGTGGTGGTGGTTATGGTAACCAATACCATGGTGGGGGAGGCCCTTCCAATTTCAATGGAAGAGGCTACTCTAACCAAAGGGGGTATGGCTACCAAAACCAACAACCCAACTCCCGATACCATGACCATCGAAATCAAAATTTTGGTGATCAAGGTAACATGGGAAACAATCGACAAAGCAATGTTCCCAACCAAGGCACCGGAGGCATAGGGGCCAAAATGTTTCTAACTATGCCCAAACCAATAGGCCTCCGGGTTTCCATCAAGCCCAACTTCCTCCACCTCAAAAACCTCTTCAAATTGAGGCCCCTCCTAATGATCCCGTGATGGCTAAGCTAGATGCCATCATGAAAATGCATGAGGAGGAAAAGAAGAGAAATGAGGAGGATAAAAAGCGAGCCAATGCTCATATGAAAATGCTTGAAACCCAAATTGCCCAACTTGCTTCCAATTCCTCTTCTTCTTCTTCTTCTTCCTCTATCCCTAGTCAAGGAGTCAACCCAAAACCTTTGTATGCCGTGACAACAAGGAGTGGAAAGGTAGTAGGGAGTGACCCCTTAGTTGAGGAGGAGCCTCGAAATGAAGTAGAGTTGGAGAGGGGGGACGAGAGAACCAAGGAACCTTCTAATGTTGAGAGGGAGAAGGATGTTGAGGTGCAAAAGGAAAAAGAGACCACCCCCTTGCCCCTAAATCTCCAACCTAGAGAGGAGAGGCTACCTTTTCCCCAAAGATTTGTGAGAGCTAAGCTTGATGCTCAATTTGGGAAGTTTTTGGATGTGATCAAGAATTTGCATGTTTCCCTTCCTTTTGTAGATGCTATGAAACAAATGCCCCATTACTCTAAGTTTTTGAAAGATCTATTGAGTGGGAGAAGGGAGTGTGAAACGGTGAGCTTGACCGCCAATTGTAGTGCAATCCTTTCCAACAAACTTCCCGCCAAGTTGAAGGATCCGGGTAGTTTTTCCATCCCTTGTTCTATTAATGGCATTGAGTTTGACAAAGCTTTGTGTGATTTAGGAGCAAGTGTGAGCCTCATGCCCTACTCCGTCTACCAAAAGCTTAGTGTAGGAACCCTTTCCCCCACTAACATTACTCTCCAACTAGCGGATCGGTCCATTAAATTTCCCATGGGTAAGGTTGAGGACATTCCCCTTAGGGTAGGAAAGTTCACATTCCCCGTGGATTTTTATGTGCTAGAGATGGCTGAGGATGAAAGGATTCCTATTATCTTGGGTAGGCCGTTTTTAGCCACCTCTAGGGCCATCATTGATGTAAAGGAGGGCAAAATATCTTTGAAAATTGAGAATGATTAAATTGAGTTTGATTTGAATAATGTCATGCAACAACCTTCCTCAAGTGGTGAATGCTTTAGAGTAGATGTTCTAGATACCATGCTTAGTGAATTCTCTCGTTCCCATTTGCATGCTTCTAACGATCCCCTAGAAAGTGTATTGTTGAATGATTCTAAGCTAGGTGTTCACAAGGACGACATTCAATTCTATGAGGATTTGCTAGAAGAAAGCAAGAGCGAGTGCATGGATGAGAGCATGGAGGAGGAGGCTTTTCACACCCATGACCTCTTTCAAGTTGAGGAAAGAGAGGAGAGCACCAATGGTAAGGGAGCACCAAAGGTAGACTTGAAACCTCTACCTTTGGGCTTGAGGTATGAATTTCTTGGTTCTAATGAGTCTTTCCCCGTAATTGTTAATTCCAACCTAACGGAGGAGCAAACCTCCCTCTTGATCAATGTTTTGAAAAAACACAAGAAAGCTTTAGGCTATACCATTGATGACATCAAAGGTATAAGTCCTTCTTTATGCATGCACAAAATTGATCTAGAGGGAGATGCCAAACCCGTTAGGCAAAGGCAAAGGAAGCTTAACCCTTCCATGCAAGAGGTTGTGCGGAAGGAAGTGGCTAAGCTTCTTGATACGGGAATTATATACCCAATTGCTCATAGTGATTGGGTATCTCCCGTGCAAGTTGTGCCTAAGAAAGGGGGAATGACGGTAGTGAAAAATGATCATGATCAACTAGTCCCCACTAGGCTTGTAACCGGTTGGCGCATGTGCATTGACTATCGCCAACTCAACACAAGTACATGCAAAGATCATTTTCCATTACCGTTCATTGATCAAATGTTGGAGAGGCTTAAAAAGCATTCCTTCTATTGTTTTCTTGATGGTTATTCGGGATTTTTCCAAATCCCGATTGACCCCAAGGATCAAGAGAAGACGACTTTCAATTGTCCCTACGGTACTTATGCGTATCGTAGGATGCCTTTTGGGCTTTGTAATGCTCCCGCAACATTCCAATGTTGTATGATGTCCATTTTTAGTGATATGATTGAGGATGAGATAAAGGTCTTTATGGATGACTTCTCCGTTGGAGGGGCCACCTATGAAGATTGTCTATCTAATTTATCTCGTTGCTTAGAAAGATGTGAGAGGGCTAACCTCGTGTTAAATTGGGAAAAATGCCATTTTATGGTAGAAAGTGGGATTGTTCTTGGGCACAAAATTTCCCATGCCGGCATTGAGGTTGATAAGCCAAGGTAGAGGTCATTGAGAAACTTCCTCCCCCCACCAACGTGAGGGAAGTGAGGTCTTTTCTTGGCCATGCCGGGTTCTATCGGCGTTTTATAAAAGACTTTTCTTTGATTGCAAAGCCTCTCACATCCCTATTGCAACAAGATAAAGAGTTTATATTTGATGATGCTTGTCAAGAGTCTTTTTGTAGGTTGAAAGAGGCTCTTTGCACCGCCCCTATTGTCCAAGGCCCGGATTGGTCTCTTCCATTTGAGCTCATGTGCGATGCAAGCGACGAGGCTATTGGTTCGGTTCTTGGGCAACGAAAGGATGGGAAGCTTCATGTCATACATTATTTGTCCAAAACTCTCAACGACGCCCAACGAAACTACACAACCACCGAGAAGGAATTCTTAGCGGTTATTCACTCATTTGAGAAGTTTAGAACCTACCTCATTGGTTCTAGGACAATTGTGTACACCGAGCATTCAGCTCTCAAATATTTGATAGGGAAGAAGGAAGCTAAACCAAGGTTGTTGAGATGGGTTTTAGTTCTCCAAGACTTTGATTATGAAATGAGAGATAAAAAGGGAGCCGAGAATGTGGTGGCGGATCACCTTTCAAGGTTGGGCGGTGCAAGGTTCAAGGATGATGGTTTGCCAATAGAGGATGCTCTAAGGGATGATGTGCTATACGTTCTTGAGGTGAAGCCGGCTCCATGGTATGCGGATATTGTGAATTACTTGGCTTGTGGTGCCATACCTCCGGATTTCACTTCACAACAACGTCGAAAGCTCAAGCACGAGGCAAAGAGATATATTTGGGATGAACCGATTTTGTTGAAGAGAGGGGTTGATGGGTTGTTGAGGAGATGCGTTCCCGACGATGAGTTTCAAAGTGTTCTCCACATGTGCCACTCCTCTCCTTGTGGTGGGCATATGAGTGCTCAGAAAACCGCCTCAAAAGTTCTCCAATCAATGCTCTTTTGGCCTTCCTTATTCAAGGACTCTTGGATATTTGTCAAGACCTGCGATAGATGTCAAAGGGTGGGGAATATCTCGAGAAGGGATGAAATGCCACAAAACCCCATCCTTGAGCTTGAAGTTTTCGATGTGTGGGCGATAGATTTCATGGGCCATTTTATCTCCTCAAATGGGAACAAATATATTTTGGTTGCCGTTGACTACGTGTCCAAATGGGCGGAGGCCGTAGCTTCTCCAACAAATGACTCAAAAGTGGTGGTTAACCTTTTCAAGAAAGTGATCTTCCCAAGATTCGGTGTTCCGAGGGCAATTATTAGTGATGGAGGGTCACATTTCAAACACCACACCTTCGTGCGCCTACTTGAGAAATATGGGGTATCTTACAAGCGGGGGCTTGCTTATCACCCCCAAACAAGTGGTCAAGCGGAGGTCACAAATAGAGAGCTCAAAGTGATCTTGGAGAAGACAGTTGCCAGAACAAGGAAGGATTGGTCCTCTAAGCTCATTGATTCTCTATGGGCCTATAGGACCGCTTTCAAGACGCCAATTGGGACCACCCCTTACAAGCTTGTTTATGGGAAGAATTGTCATTTGCCCGTGGAGATGGAGCATCGTGCTCATTGGGCGATCAAGCAAATCAACTTTGATCTCCATAGTGCGGGGGAGCAAAGGCTTTTGGAGTTGCATGAGCTAGAGGAATTGAGGTTGAATGCCTATGAGAATGCAAGTATGTATAAGGCAAGATCAAAAGCGTGGCACGACGCTCAAATCATCAAGAAAGATTTTGTCAAAGGGAAAAAGGTGCTCCTCTTCAATTCAAGGTTGAAACTCTTCCCGGGCAAGCTCCGATCAAGATGGAGTGGGCCATACATTGTTACGGAGGTGTTTCCGTATGGTGCTTATGAAATTTTCCAAGATGGCCACTCCCCCTTCAAAGTCAACGGCCACCGCCTCAAGCCTTATTTTGAAGGATTCCCAAGTGATGAACCAATTTCAGTTACTCTAATTGATGTGCATCGTCAATTCCACCCTCCTTAATCATCTCGAAGAACGTCGAGCTAACGACGCTAACCAAAAGCGCTTCCGGGAGGCAACCCGAGTTTCTAACCCTCCTCTGCTTTCTTCTCTTCATGTTACTTTCTTTTTTCAATTTACAACTTTGGATTATTGGGATTTGTGAGTTTTGATTATATTTGAGTCTTTGATAAACGGTGCATCTAGAATGATAAAGGACTATTTTTGCAGGCCGTTTGGTGTTATATTTGGAGCTAAATTGAGGTTTGGAGACTTGGAAGTGAGTGAGGAGCAATGCATAAGAGGATTTGATGAAGACCCTGTGCGCGGGCGCGCAGGCCTGGGAGAACCCGCGCACAGGAAAGCTCAAATTTCCAGATTTTGGCAAAAACTTTTGCGCGACATCTGCGCGACATTTGCGCGGGCGCGCAGATAAAGGCTGTGCGGGCGCGCAGGCCTGGGAGAACCCGCGCAGATCGAAGACAAATTTCCAGATTCTGGCAGAAAGTTTTGCGCGACGTGTGTGTGCCATCTGCGCGGGCGCTCAGTACAATTGCGCGGGCGCGCAGTATAACTGCGCGGGCGTGCAGATCTGGGTTTATCGGGGCTTAAGTCCTCCTTTTCCCCGTTTATTTCATCACTTTCTCACCATCCCTCACGAATTCTCACTCTCTCTCCTCAAAAACTCAAGCCCTAATTTCCCAAATCCCCTCTAATCTCACTTAATTCCTCGAAATCTCAACAAATCCCTTACATTCCCTCAATTTCCTCACAAATTCATCACTTTCCCCTCTCAAAATCACCCATTTTTCACCAAATTCGTGGTTGCTCTTCGGTGGTCAAGGTGGTGGTGCGTGAGGGCTCTTGAAGGTCTTCAAGCTCTTCAATTGTGGTATAATCCTAATCCTTGAGTACTTTGTGGTTTTGATTCATTAGATAAGATCATGTTTTAGGATTGTTAAGCAAAAATTGAGTTTGTATGGATTTTGTGTGATTTTGGGGTAGTTTTGCTTATAATTGTGGAATTTGTCATGAATTTCTTGGTGATTTGTGAGTATTGTTGATGAAATTGTTGTTTTTATGCAATTTGCCTAGCAATTACTTGACTTGGATATTGAGAATTGTGTGAGTGATCACTAGCTTGATATTGAGCATTGAAAATTGTTAATGCATGTGGAATTGAAAATGTATGTTGTTGAGAGTTTTTGATGCTTGATATTGAATTTTGCTTAGTGATTGCCTCTTTAGTGATTGAGTATTGCAAATTTTGGCATTGAATATTGTTGGTGATAGTTGTTTTCCTATTGTGTTATTTGTATCCTGGAAAGTTGTTGCTCCTAACCCCTTTTCAGATAACAAAATCAAAGGCTTCAATTGTTGTTGTTGTTGTGGGAAAGATTTGGTATTCTTGATTGTGGATCTCTCCTTGGTGTTCTCGGTATTTTTGGGTTGTTGAGTAAAGTTGGTGAAGATGAGCGGTAGGAGAAGGAGTAGAAAGGAGCCTAGAATGTCAGTTGATGAGCCCCAACCTTCCTCCCAAAATCAAAACCAAACACAATCCTCTCTTCCCACTTTAAAGTTTGTGAACCGACACCATGCACCCTTCCATCAAACACGCCTCAAACGCAAGCTTAACCCCACCCGACACTACTATCAACGCTCAATGCGTGACTTGGGGATAGATGAGGACCTTCGGTCCCTTCTTGACAACCTTGGGATGAGTGAGTTCATCAACCACCAATACCCAACCTTCAAGGAACCCACCTACGAGTTCCTCGCTTCCTTTGAGAAGGAACCCGTTGGAAACAACGAGTTCCAAATCTCCTTCCAACTTTTCAATGCCCGCCATGTCGTCTCTCTTCGGCGTCTAAATGAACTCCTAGACTTTAACCCCGACGCCGACCTTCTTGCCCCATCCACCGAGCTCTTCCCCGAGTACGATGCTTTCCGTTGGCGGCGGACAATTACCGATTCGGATGAGTTTAGTACTCGGTACTCGGTGGCAAGCCAAATTATCCACCCAGTACTCCGCATCCTTCACCGCATCTTGGGGTTTGCGGTGTTTAGCAAGCAAGACTTGAGTAAGCTCTCTCATGAAGAGCTTTTCACTCTTTGGGTCGCCACAAAGGAGGAGTTGAGTGGGCGGCTCAACATGGGGTATTGGTTTGTGCTATGTTGCGAGGAAATCAAGAATGGGAACAAGACGGGAGAGATTGCCTTAGGAGGGATGATTTCAAGGATCGCCTCGAAGCTAGGGGGTGAGGTTCTTTTCCCTTTTTGTACAAGGGTGGGAAGAGATAGAGACATATTCGTGGACATCTCCTACTTGCGGAAGTCGGTCTTCATCCAACCGACCAACGATGTGAACAACTTCCATGATTGGTGTGTTGAGAGGGAGCACCATTGCATACTTCCATTCCCGAGCCGCACTTCCTTGGAGAGGAACGCAAGGAATGTGTGGAAGGTTCCTAAGGACAATGGTGTCCTTCCTAACGCTCTTGGAGGTGAGAGAAATATGATCGTCCGCGAGCGGCATCAGCAGCAACAACATCAACAACAAGAAGAAGAGCAACAAGAAGAACAACAATAACAATTCCAACAGCAACAACAATTTCAGCAGCAGCAGTTTCATCAACAACAACAACAACAAGGGTTTCAACTTCAAGGTTTCCAGTATGGGGAGGGATCCCAAGGTTTGCGCGTCCCCTCCTCTAGCGAGGGAGGTATGGCCTCTTCCTCTTCTTCTTTTAACCTTGAGCAAGCGTTCCAAAACCTGTCAATGCAGGTAAACCGGTTGACGGAGGCCGCCGATGGGTACTCGGTTTACAATGCCAACATTTATGATTGGCATGTAAACCAAGGACATTTTGACCCACCGGTGAACTATCCGTATTTTCCGCCCCAACAGGGGCCGGTTCCTTCTCACGAGGAACCGCATTCTGACGGCACTCCCCGTCAACCGGTTTGGCCCTATTTGTTCGGGCCTTCATCTCAAGGGACCTCCCAAGTGAACTACCCCACCTCTGAGGGGTATGATTACAAGGCACCGGGGGGGTGTGATTATCGTGGGGACCCCAACTACCCCATGTACATATCCGAGCCCCTTGAGATGCCCCCTCCCTATGACCCTCTTCCGGACTACCAACAAGAGTTGTACCGGAACCGCGGTTTTCCACCGGGTTACACCGGTGGTTGGGACCCCCATGGCCCTCCTATCGACGTCGACTACGAGTGGCGTCCTTATGGAGAGGGCTCTAGTTCTCACATGGAGGACTAGGGCCCTCGGGCCGAGTTTAGCCCTTCCTCCCACCCCATTTTCCACTTTGTTCAAACCGAGGACGGTTTTCCGTTCAAGTGTGGGGGGGGGGGGGGGTGCTTGTTTATTGTTTCATTCAAGGGCTTTCTTCTTATGGGGCGCAATTTTGGGCCAATAGGTGTCTTTTTGGAAGGTTCCTTCCGCTCTTTTCAACAAAATGATGATGATGATGTTTTAATGAAACCTTGCGTTGTTTTGGCTCCCGTTCTTTTCGAAAATCCAAATTCCCCTTTAATCCAAACATTTTCTTGTGTTGTTTTTGCTTTGTATATATTTCTCTTGCTACTAACCAAATATTTGCCGAGTTGTTTTGGTCTTTGACATTTTGTAGGGCTTATGGGCGCATTCCCCAAATTTTTTCGAGCAATGGAGTTTCAACGATCGTGGATTTGCGTTTGCTAAGCGTAATTGGGTGACAAATTCTCCTTCTCAACTCTTTAAATATTTGATTGGTTGCATAGTTTAGGTTAGTTTAGGAAGGAGTTGAATGGTTCGAGGTTGATTGATTTGGTTCTAAGGAACCTGGGATCGTTGATGTTGTATTCAACGATCATTGTATGTCAATTGGGATTTATATGATTTGCATGCCTCATTTATGAACCTTCTTGATTTCTTCCTTTTTCTTTGTGTGTTGCTTTTCTTCTTTCCTTTATGTGACATTCATAATCATGACAAGAGAAAAATTTTTGAAAATTGAGAATTTGCTCGTTCATTTGGAAATGTGGACCTATATGCTTTTGCTATGACATATTTTTGAATGCTTACCTTCCTAGTTGAAAAGGGTCTTCGCGGTTTGAGAGTGCTTAGGGTTGAACTAGACACATTTTAAGCTAAGGTAGCCCGGTTTAGAACTCTTGAGGACGTTTGAACCCCTAGTTCACGGGAAAGTGGTAAGATGGTGTTGCTCTCCGTAGTGAATAGGATTCCCTTAGTTGGTAATTGCTTACTTTCATATCCCATGTGAGCGTTTATTGTTCAAGCCTCCATCACTTTTGTTGAGCGGCATTTTGGATCCTTAACTATGCGTGTCTTAATCCTTGTGTTGGTATCTAGCTCCCAAGACCGTGATCATATAACTCTAGAGGAGGAAGAGGGCATCTCTTCTCATTTTTCTTTGTTTTCCTTGTGTTTTGTTACAAATTTGGTTTTTTATTTTACATGTACCTTCTTGCTAGCCATGTTGAGCCTTATTTCCCCTTTCTTGGTTAAACCACGTTACAAACCTAGCGGCCTATGTTCTACCAACCCTTGTAGTTAGTGAAGCATCGGCTTGTGAGGTTCGGGTTTGAGAGTCTTGATTTTAAGCAAGGAAGTTGTGTAATTTGGTTCGAATGAGGTCTTGAAAGTCCATTCATGAAAAAGTGTGCAAAAGGTTTGGCAAGGAAGTTGTAATCTATGAAAACCAAGCATCATTCAAAAAAAAAAAAAAAAGAGAAAAAGAAAAAAAAAAGAAAAGAAATTGAGAAGGAAAAATCGAGTTGAATGAAAATATTGCAAAAAAAAAAAAAAAAAAAAAAAAAAAGAGAGTAGTATTGTCATGTAGTTTGTATTGAAGGTTGTGATTTGAAACTTAGGTTAGATTCCTATGTTGTTTTTGAGAGATGGCCACTCTTATGCTTCACTTAGGAGTTTCCACCAAAATTTTCAAATTCATTCCCTACCTTAACCTTTAGCCATGACATTACAACCCTAACTAAGACCCTTGGACTTTAGAGGGGCGTGATCAAGGAAACGGTGGAGGGAGATAGATTTCAACCCTATGGAGAGAGTATGCATAGTTGAGATGTCGGGATAGCCTCATTGTTCCACATAGAATTAATTTTTTTTCCGGTTCCCTCGCGGAATCATGAGGAGCCAACTAGGGGATGAATTGAAGCTAGCGGAGAGAACGAGGACCGTCTTAGATGGGGCTAGGGCGGAAGATGAAATCATTAGTTCTCTATGCTTAGCTTAGGTTTGTCTCTTTCAACCTTGAGCATCTTAAAGCGTGTTTTCCCTCTTGAATTGAGAAGGGTAAGTATTCTTTGATCAATGTCATTATATCCGAGTCCGAACTGAGCATTTCTCACCGTGGTACTAGATTGATTCTCTTGAACCTTGTCATGTTGTGTTTGTTGTCTTTTGCCTTGGTTTCCCTTGCTTGGGGACAAGCAAGAAGCAAGTGTGGGGGAATTTGATGAGTGGCATTTATGCCACAATTTAGTGTTCTCTTTACGGGTTTTTCCCACCCATTTGTAGCTTGTTTGCCCCCTTTTCTCTCCTTTTTGTTCCTCTTTTCTTTGTTTGCCTTTCTCTTTGTTTTCTTTGTTTTTTGTTTTGTAGGAATCAAGACATTGGAAGAAGAGCAATTCACCCCAAACTCCCCTGTGTGCGGGCGCGCAACACTGTGAAAACCCGCGCAGGATGGCTCCATGAACAGAACACAAACAGAAGATTTGTGCGCCTTGTGCGCGCTTAGTGTGCGGGCGCGCGACCTTGATGTGTGCGGGCGCGCAGCTCTGGGAGAACCCGCACAGAACAGCATCAGAAGCAGAATCAAAACAGAGTGTTGCGTGCGCCATGTGTGCGAGCGCACACTCCTCAAGCGCGGACGCGCAGTGTTGCTGAGAGAAGGCGCGCATCCATGGGTTTCATTCTCCGTACCCACAGATCTGCGGGCGCGCAAGATCTGCGAGGGCACACACACAACTTCTGCGCGGGCACGCATTGTATGTGCGCGGGCGCGCACCGCTGAGCTGCAGTCTTTTTATTTCGTTTTTTTTTTGTATCTTTTAAGGGACCTATATATATAGGTCGTAGGGAGTTTAGTGCATCATCTATCATTACTTAGAAACAATTTAACCCTAATCTAGTGAGAGAAACTTCATTAGTAGAGAGAGAAAGTGTGGATTTCCATTGATGAACTTGGATATTGAAGAAGGAGCTTGATTGAATCTTTGTAAATCTTCATCTTCAATTAATGAGCAATCTCTTACTCTCTTTCTTTACTTTTGTATTTAGTTTTATTTGCTTATTTTGATTTTTCCTTCATTGCTTATTGATCATGTTGATGCTTATTGATTTGATGATTGATATTGTTTTCAATATGATTTGTGAGTAGTCACCTAGCCAAGGGTGTGGGGATGGTGTAGTTGTTGATTGATTCATGCTTATGATGTTGGGGTTTTGTTAATGGTGATTAAAGTCTTTGTATGTTTGATATTCTTTAATCTTCTTGCAAGTGCACATTGTTAGTTGATTAAAGGTGAATCTTTGCTAACAAGAAACGGAAGTTGACTTAGTTAAGGTTCATTGTTATCGATAGTTCTTTGATTGCACCTTCTAATATATGGTTCTAGTGTGGAAACATGGAGGCTATGTTAGGAGAATTTGATTATCCCCGGAAGGCGGTTAGATTGAGCTTTAATTCGATATTCTTGCATGCTTAGTTTACCATTGCTTTGCTTCCGTGTTATTGCATGATCAATTGGCAACTACATCTACCTACCTCCCTTGGTGCTTAGTTATATTGATTTTAAATCATTCTTAATCTCTAGTTTAATTTCTTAGCTTTTCACACTTCTCGTTCCGAGGTAGCTTAAGTATTAAGTAGTGAATGTGGTGTTTATGCATGTCTCCTTGTGGTTCGACCCCTATACTTGCCTTATACTTGTATTAGGTTTGTTTAGGTGTATAAATTATATTTGACCTAGGGATAGACTTTTGACGACACGTTTAATCCTTTGTCACGCAACCATCGAGCAGCCCCTTTGGCAGCCACATGCGGGCTGCTATGCAGCCCAGCTAGCCAAGGGAAGCTTTGCCTAGATTTGCGTGTCATAGCCTCGGGATTTTAATCCTAAATTTCGCGTGACAATTTATTAATTCTAAATTAATTTTAGGACTAATTTTAATGAGAAAAAAATTGAAACTTAAACAATTCTAACTCAAATAAAATTCATCCAAGTGCATTTAACCAATATTATTTCCAAGAACTATTCTTTAATAAAATTGGTTTAACTTGGTGCAACAAAATAAGGCAATTTCTCACTATTAATTTAACAATTTAAATTAATCTTGAGATTTTGACAAAGTTAAAGGGAGTTTGAAAAAAAAAAGAACATAAGTTCAATAAAGATTCCAACTTTAATACTTGTGAATCCTTGAAAAATTATATCTTCCAATATGAAGATAAACAAATTTCTATCACAAGATTCAAACTTTATGATTCCAATCAACTTAAAAATGATTAAATCAACAAAGTTCAACAAAAATTCATGGAATTTAGTAACTTTAAAGTTTCAATCACTTAACATAATTAAAAATTGAATCTTTAGAACTTAGAAGCCTCAAAGAACAACAATTTCACACTTAATGCAATTACGTGAAAAAAAAACCAAGCTTTTAAACACAAATTACTACCAAGTAATCATGCCTAAAGAGGTTTAAAATTGCATATAAAATATGTATTGAACCAATTACATAACCACCATAAATATGCAATTAATTTTCAAGGTTAGAAAGACTTAAAATATTTCGTCAAAATGAAAAATCCCTCGAAAAGTGCACTTCAGGTCGTTTTTTGGCTAAAAACAGAGTGCTGAAAGGGTAAAACCATTTCCAGAACGCCTTTTCCACCCAAAATTTCACTATTTTTGGGTCGAAATATGGGTTTGGGAGCTGAAGTCAGCTCTAATACGAGGTTAAAATGGATAAACGAGCTACTAATATAATTAGCAACTTAAAACCAGAAAAATTAAGCCATAAAACACCTTGAAAAATAATATGATTTTAAAAATAAACGAGTGAGGCTCCGATACCGTTGTTAAGGTTTGGTGAGTCCGACTCACCGCGGAAACAAACCCAAAACCAAGACCGCACTCGCAATAAATAAAACCATAAACATAATTAACTTAATGACAAGATTAAGATAATAATTATACCTTTGACGCGTGCTTCGCCCGACTTCAAGGGGCTCTTACTTCGAAAGCTAGCCTCAAAAATACGATGACCTCTAACGGAAGTCCACCCACAACTCGAACACCGACTTGGTCCAATGCCTTAGAGTTAGCAAGGCCCGACCGAAACCTGAGTAATTGAGTTCAAAGGTTTTCACAATGGTGATGCCTTTTTCAACTCTTGAGTTCAAAGGTTTTCACTACTAGTGATGCCTTTTCCAACTCTTACTCAAGTGATTTTTCCAATACCCCAACTTGGGTATTTATAGGGAAAATCATGAGTGTGAAAAGCTCTCCCATCAATGTGGGAGAATTTGATTTTCCCATTTTATTTTAAAGCTAAAATAAAATTACTAATCAAACTAGTAATAAATCAACAAGTGGCAAGCTCATATGAGTGGTTAGGTGAGGACCATTTGGAAGAGGGGAGGACCAAACTTGCTTCCCATTCCCTCTCCCAAAACCGGCCAACACAACACCTCACTACTCTTTCACCTTGCGCCACATGTCACCCACACTTGGGCACCAAGGCACCCAAGGTGGGCTGCCATGTGCTACGGCCCAACAGGCCACGCCATAGCCCGCGCCACAGCCCAGCTATCCGCACTTGGAGATGCGGGCTGCTGCTTGCTGCTATCAAGCCACGCACTCCGAGTGCGGGCTGCTGCTGCACGCTGCTAGCATGCTGCGCACTTTGAGTGCGGGTTGCTGCAGCTTGCTGCCCTTGGACGCCTTGGCTGCTAGCAATGGTGCGCTAGCACGCACCAGCCAGCCTTGGCTCGGCTTGGTGCGCATGTTAGCCACCATGCTTGTGCATTATGCCCCTAACACTCGGATTGCTTGGGGCATTCCGATTCTAGGGGTATTTTGGTCTTTGTTGATTTATTATTATTTTCACGTCTCGTCTTTTACTATTTTTGACTCGACTTCCGACGCTTGGTTCCGACGCTCCAAGCTCGAATTTTCGACGTCTAAATATTAATTACTCGGCCGACTTATTAATTAATTCCTAATTAATTCGTCGCTTCGGCTCGTTAGTTGCTTGGGTGTGACCCGAAGGGTTCAGTTAAGATTAAGCTGTAATATTAATTATGCATTAATATTACTGATCGGAAGCGGCCTCTACCCAAGCATTGCGATCACTTGACCTCACTGAAAAATTAGCTTTCTAATAATTCCGAACCCCCTATCAGAATAATACACTTGTTCGAAGGACACTATTCCTTTCATTGCTGCTAAAGAGCGGAACCAGACCGCTGAAAATAGGAAAAGGGCGGTAACTGCCTGGAGGGTGCTCACAAGCAATGCTAGTCGAATCCTTATCTTTCTGGTCACTAAGGTTTTTTTTTTTTTTTTTTTTTTTTTTTTTTTTTTTTTTTTTTTTTTTTTGGGCGAGGGGGGGGGGGGTGGTACTTAGACAAGTAGTTTTAAACTTTCTTGTCGAGCAAATAGAGAAAAGCGAGGT
Source organism: Chenopodium album (assembly GCF_948465745.1). Lineage (NCBI taxonomy): Eukaryota > Viridiplantae > Streptophyta > Magnoliopsida > Caryophyllales > Amaranthaceae > Chenopodium > Chenopodium album. Next base: position 38,410,295 of record NC_137848.1, on the reverse strand, counting down.
AAATTGCATGGATGTTCTGTTTGTCAAATTAAATTGCTTGTCTTAAAAATAATATATGCATGATGAATGTTCTTAGGCTAGGAGGCTAAGGACAATTACATCATGTGACACGATCAATGAATGCACTTAGGTCATGAAGCTAAGCACAATAGCTTTTTTAAAAACAATCTTGATGAACGTTGCTAAGGTCTGGAAGCTAAGCACGTATACAATGGCGATTGATGAGTATCGCATGAAATAATGAATGTTGCTTAGGTCAAGGAGCTAAGCACACTATGCTTTTTATGATTAAAGATCTTTGATAAATGTCACTTAGGTCAGGAAGCTAAGCATATTATGCGATGTATGAAACAATGAATATTACTTAGGTCAGGAAGCTAAGCAAGTATGCAGTGTTTCTTTCAATGAATGTTGTCTTGAAAGGTGATGAAGCATGCACAGTGTTGAAATGAGATTTCATGACAAAGGGCTCCTAAGGGAAGGATGATATGGCTACATATGTGTGAATGAAGTGGATGCGTGAAAGTGATGCTAAGGCTGGCTGCAAAGGCTATGGCGAGGGAAATAGATATGAGAATAGTCAAAGATGATGACTCTTTAGGCTAAGTAGGATAAATGATGTGGGTTCAAGCCCCCATGTCTAGCTCTAGATGGATAAGGATAAGCATTGGATATTATTTGGCTCGATCATGCATGAATATGAATGTGAATATGGTCGCACCTCAATGTGGGGTTACCTACGTATCCGTTAGGAATTAGGCCGAATGTAGCTCTAGCCGAACTTTGCACAAGTGTATGTACACCTCAAATAGGTCTTTCGAGAATTGAAACGTGGTTAAGCTAGTGGTTTGTAAAATAAAGGGTGAAACGCTCAAGACCCGAGAGAAACTTCCCAATATGTGTAATTGTGTATTTGAAATTGAACTTTGCAAGTTTTATTTTTTCATCTTTGCTTTTATTTATTTTTCTTTTGCATAATTCTTTTTAATTAGTGTGAGCAATTCCGGATCATGCGGTCCATCACTCACTTAGCATTTATGTTTCTCAGGCATGGTACCAAGCACTCGATGAGAGACGCAATTCAAGACGTGTTCATATCATAGACATTGGAACACTTGCCCTTAGAAATTGTTTTATAATTACTTTGCTACTTTTTTTTTCATTTTTTTTAACTTGCCTTTGAATGTCACACAAATCACACATATTCCCATCCCAAGGTTAGGTGAATATGGGTTGAATAAATGAAAGTCAATCGTTGGACGATGTTGGGTTTCGGTGAGTCCGACCCACCGCGGAAGGAAACCCGAGCCAAGATCACACTCACAATAATTATAACCACAAAGCATAATTAACTTAAACAACAAGATTAAGAAAGAGATTAATACCTTTGTAGCGTGCTTCGCTCACTTAATTGAGCTCTTACTTCGGAAGCTCTTAGCCCCGCTCACACGAGGACCTCCAACGAAGTCCACCCGCAATGTGAGCACCGAACTCGATCTATTGCCTTGGAGTTAGCAAGGCCCGACCTCAAAACCCGAGTAATTAGTGTTCAAAGGTTTTCACACTGTGATGCCTTTTTAAACACTTACTCAAGTGAAGAATCCCAACTCCTTAGGTTGGTTTAACTTGGTGCAATAAAATAATAAGGGCAATAACTCACTATTAATTTAATTAATTTAAATTAATCATACGATTTCGACAAATTAAAAGGGAGTTGGAAACATGAACACAAGTTCAATAAAAATTATATTTTTAATACTTGTGAATCCTTGAAATATTATATCTTCCAATATGAAGATAAATGAAATTTCTATCACAAGTTTCAAACTTTATGATTCCAATCAACTTAATACATGATTAAATCAAAAGTTCAACCAAGAATTCATGGAATTTAATAACTCAAAGTTTCAATCACTTAAAACAATTAAAGATTGAATCTTTAGTACTTAGAAGCAACAAAGAACAACCTTATCACACTTAATGCAATTAATTTGCATTATGTGAAAAATAAAACCAAACTTTCAAGCACAAATTACTACCAAGTAATCATGCTTCAAGAGGTTTAAAATTGCATATAAATTGAGGAATGAACCAAATAAATAACCACCATAAATATGCAATGAATTTTCAGGGTTAGAAAGACTTAAATTTTTTCGTCAAAACGAAAAATCCCTCGAAAAGTGCATTGTTGGTCGTTTTTTGGCTAAAAACACAGTTCTAAACGGGTAAAACTATTTCCAGAACACCTATACCACCCAAAATTCACTATTTTTGGGCGAAAATCTGAATTCGGGGCTTAAATTAGCTCTAATACGGGCTTAAAATAATAAATCCGAGCTACTAATCTAATTACCAACTTAAAACCAGAAAAATTAAGCCATAAAAACACCTTGAAAAATATAATTATAAAAATAAATGAGCAAGGCTCTGATACTGCTGTCGGGTTTCGGTGAGTCCGACCCACCGCGGAAGGAAACCTGAGCCAAGATCACACTCACAATAATTATAACCATAAAGCATAATTAACTTAAACAACAAGATTAAGAAAGAGATTAATACCTTTGTACCGTTCTTCGCTCATTTAATTGAGCTCTTACTTCGAAAGCTCTTAGCCCCGCTCACACGAGGACCTCCAACGAAGTCCACCCGCAACGCGAGTGCCAAACTCGGTCTATTGCCTTGGAGTTAGCAAGGCCCGACCTCAAAACCCGAGTAATTAGAGTTCAAAGGTTTTCACACTGTGATGCCTTTTTCAACACTTACTCAAGTGAAGAATCCCAACTCCTTAGGTTGGTATTTATAGGCAAAGGCTCACAAATTTCCCATCATCTTTCCATGTGGGAGATTTTGATTTTTCCATTTTATTTTAAATCTAAAATAAAATAAATAATCAAGCTACTAATAAATCAACAAGTGTCAAGCTCACATGAGAGGTTAAGTGAGGACCATTTTTAGGAGAGGGGGACCAAACCTGCTCCCCACTCCCTCTGTAAAACCCGTTCAAAACATCACCTCACTCCCCTCTTGGCTTGTGCCACATGGCAGCCCCACTTGGGAACCTAGGCACCCCAAGTGGGCTGCCATGGCTGGCTGCTATACACTCGGCCAGCAAGCCTCGCACTTGCGTACGGGCTGCTTGGCCGAGGTCCAGCTGCACGCAAGGCCAGCCATGCTGCGACTAGCTGCTGCAGGCTGGCGCGCCTAGCGTGCTGGCCCTTGCGGCTGGCTGCTGCGGCATGGATGGTAGCCAATGCATGCACATGGCTGCGCCCAGTCATGCTAGCATGGGTGCACTAGCATGCACCAGCCATCCTAGGCTTGGCTTGGTGCGTATGCTAGCCACTATGCTAGGCCATATGCCCCTAACACTCGGATTGCTCGGGGCATTCCGATGCTAGGGGTATTTTTGGGAATTTGTTGATTTATTAGTTTTTCTCGTCTCGTCTTTTATTATTATTGACTCGACTTTCGACGCTCGGTTTTGACGCTCCAAGCTCGAATTTCCGACGTCTAAATATTAATTACTCGGTCGACTCATTAATTTCTTCTGAATTAATTCGTCGCTTCGGTTTGCTAGTTGCTGGGGTGTGACCCGAAGGGTTCAGTCAAGATTAAGCTGACTCCACCCAGGCATTCCGATCACTTGACCTCATTGAATAATTAGCTTTCTAATAATTTCAAACCCTTTATCGGAATAATACACTTGTTCGAAGGACACCATTCCTTTCAGACGAGGCTAAAAGTGGTTAGTGAAGAAATGAGATATATATTTGAATGGTTTAAGGGGAATGAATGGGTTGCATAGGTGCCTCAAGTCATTGGCGTACCTTGTGATTAGTTCGATAATTTTTTTCCTTTTTTTGGCGCATAACATGATCGAAATATAAAGGAAAAGATGCTTATTTTATTGACGAAATAAAGGTGAACAAAACAATAAACACACAAAACCCATAAAGGGAAATATATTCTAGACTTTTTGAACGGGGGAAAGGGAAATGAATGATAAAAAGAAAAACATTATGAAATCTTTTACTAAGATCTCGTCGTGCGCCTTGTCTTCACTACTTCTTTTCGCCTAGAGGGACAAGAAGTTTGCTTGCATCAACCAAGTCATGAATGAAATCTTTCAGACTCCAGAACTGTTTGGTAGAGTGACCTTTTCCTTGGCGGAACTTGCAGTGAGCATTAGGGTTCCATTTGGAACTCCTTTTTTTTGGGTTTTGGGCTCGAGAAATGGCTCAATTAGTGTAATCAAGCCTTGACTTGAGAGGCGATTAAAGGCAATGTCATACATCATTCCTAAAGGTGTATAAGTTCTCCTTTTCTTGGGAAATGGAGCATTAAGAGCTAAAGCTTCATTGAGATCTACCTGGCTTACATTGTTGGTAGTATTTTTGGGCTTAGAAGACGAAAAAGAAGGAAGGTCGTTCTTCTTGTTTTTCCAAGTGTTATTATTGTTGTTACTACCATCAGTCTTTATTAGCTCGTCCTCAATATTGATGCCAATATCGTACACAACTTCAAAAGTGAGGTAAGAACCTAAGATGTTTTTGTACTTGTAAGTCAGGTTCTAGATGAAGAGGCGAACCATCTCTCTTTCTTTGGGAAGATCTACTAAGAGTGCAGCTGTTTCCCTCCACCTATTCAGATAAGCAGTGAAGCCTTCATTCTCTTTCTGTTGGAGAATGGACAGTTCACATTTAGAAGTTCTTGCTTCAATGTTACACTTGTAACGATTCATGAAACTTTCAGTGACATCTTGCTAAGTTGTAATGTACTTTCCATCTAGAGAATAAAACCATTGTTGGCAGGTATTCTCTAAGGAGAGAGGGTACACCGTAGGGATGAGTGTTACATCCAATCCCTTGAGAGCCATGGTTGCAGAAAAAGGCCTTCAAATGGAATATTGGATTATCAGCGGGTTTGAATTTGGGTATGTCAGAAATGTCGAACTTTTTAGGGAGCTTATCGTTCACATCCAAAGTAGTGGAAGGTTGTTCCACATAGGTGAAATCCTCAGAAATTTTTCTTACTTGTTCTTTCAGTTTGTCAACTATAGCAACAATGACCTTGTTTTATTCTATGTATGGTGGTGACCTTGGTGGTAAGGGTTTCCATCATGGCAGAAAGTGTCTCAATGGACTTGTTAATGTTCTCAATATTTTCTTTGGTGGCCATTGGAGTGAATTGAAATTAGTTTGAATGTCCACAATGGACTTGTTAATGTTCTCTATAAACGGACTAGCATGAAAGATTGATTGGTGATAGGTTTTCCTACACCTCTCAATAATAAATTCCTAACAAAACTAACTAACAATTTAGTAGGGTGAGTAGGGTCGAATCCACAGAGAGATAGCTATTCAATTTAACCTAAGTTGAATTATTATTGGACGATAGAAGATGATTGTGTGGCATAAAACCGTAAGCGAGTTCGAAGGACACGAGATACTCGTGGCTGCTTAGGCTTCTCGTCAAAACCTGCAGGCGTAGGCTGGTGGCCGCAGGCTGGCAGTAGCAGCGGCTTGCCTCGAGTGGGCACAGGGTTACCCGCAGCAATATCCCGTGGGTGGCTGACTACATCTCCTAGATTCAAATGCCTATAAATTTGGTTTCAGGAAGCTTGTTGGGGCATGTGACCTATCATGTGAAAGCTCTTCAAGTCTAGTTTCCAACGCAACTTGAATCACTTCAATCTAATATGTAGAACACAAGTAATGATCAAAATAGTGAGGAAAGGTCAGTTTTACCACTTTGTAAAACATCGTTTTTCTTCGTTTTAAACTCAAATTCATTTCCGAAATGCATAGTGACCCTTATGAATTCTACATTCATTCCTCATGCACATTATAATCAAAATCAACATCAACGAGCATGGGATCTTTGATTAATAAACTCAATTCACCGGATTCCATCTAAATATCATCCAAATCAACTCCAAACACTTCGAAAGCGTCCAAATGACTATGAAATCACCTAAAACATTAAGAAAAACACAAACAGAGCGTAATAGAGTAAAAAACAAACAACTTATGCATTTGGAACCTAAAAAGCAGCAAAAGACCCTAAAAGCAACTATAAAACTAGCATAAATGTGCCAACAAATCCTATATAAAAGTGATTCATCAAATTCCCCCAAGCTAAACCGTTACTTGTCCCCAATCAACACTAGACTCAAGACGGAGAAACCAGAATAAGACCGACTCGACACTCGAGCAAACAATCAAACCAAAGTTATTAAGACCAAAATCTAGCTCAGATACAAATAGAACCATGTAACATCATGATCCACAATTGAAACAAAACTTAGCCAAAAACGATTTCCCAATCAAGCTAGTTGTCGCCGCATACCTTGTAGTATATGAATATTTGATGCAACAAAAGGGTAACATGAAGATAGCGAGAAATAATGTTCACTCAATCACAAACCATACATGCTGATAAAAAGGACTTTATAAGCTTGTAATAGGGCAAAGGTAAAGGGGTAAGATAATATTTAGGAAAATGTGAGTAAAAAGCCAACTTAGGGAGCAATAACATAAACGGGACCAAATAATGATATAAAGAATTCATTCTCCAATTGACATCACCAAATTTCTCCAAAACATTATATTGAAATCGTCATGAACAATTTTTTTTTCTTTATTTTTCCTTTTTCTTTGCCATTTTCTTTCAATTTTTTCGGCTTTTTCAATGAAGTACATATAAACAAGCTTGCTTTTTTTTTTTTCTTTTCTTTTTTCACTTTTTCTTTCTTCACCTTTTCAAGTAACACTTCTCAACTTTATATACAACATTTTTTTTTTCAATATTTATTCCACCATGTTTTTCATAAAATGAAGTTTGACAATGACAAACAACACCACATCAATAAGCTCCCCAAGCTAGCTAGACTTGTGAATAGTAACCAATGGGGCTAAAGAGGACTGTAATGTAGCTATATATCAATAAATGGGCAAGGCAACAACATGGGTAAGCAAAAGAAACAAATGTATCTAAATATCATCTGAAGGTTACCTAAAGAACATGGCCTTTATCATGTGCGTCATAAGTGAATCATCATCAAATTACTAATAAATCTCAAGCTAAAGTCCTTCAAATAACAGATTGCATCAATCACACAAACACAGAGTAAGGTGACCTAGCAAGAGAATTGGCTAGCTATACTTGATATGGGACAACCACTCTTTCTACAAACCATTCAATTGATTCACACAATGTCAAGCAGTTAGCAATGTACAACACAGACTGACTGAATTTTGGAATTTTAACTAATATATAAAGATGCTCAAGGGAGTCAAACTAAGGGCCTATTCACATTTACTGAACCGAGCTGAACTGAACTGAACTGAACTAATTGGAGCTAAACTGAACTAATTGGAGCTGAAATGAACTAAACTGAACTGAGCTAAAATGAATATTTTATGAGAGAGCGAAATTAGGAGCTGAACTGAACTGAACTGATTGGAGCTAACTAAACTAAACTGAACTGAAATTAAGTAAATGTGAACAGGCCCTATGTCTGCATGTTTTAGGTAAAAATACCCTTAATATGTGGACTAGTGCCACAGCGACACGTGTCCCTAAGCTTATTGCTCAATGAGCTAATTAGAGCATGACACGTGTCACTCAATGATAGAAGGGTAAAATGGGCTTTAAGCCAATAACCCTAAAAACAGTAAAATGATGGGAAGCCAATCTACTTAGGTTGAATAACCTAAAAGGCACATGTCCCAATGCACTATAAATACTGATCATTTCCATCAGTTGGGATACAATCAATATCCTAAAAGTGCAATGACTCCCAAAATTACTCTTCCGTCTATCTACTTTCTCTCTCTAAAATACCTTCTTCCGGTCACTAACTTGATCGTCAGAGGCGAACCTCCAGCACACCGGAGGTCTGGTCTTTTGCAAGTGACCAGGCCGTTCAAGTGTTGCATTGCGGATCTGTCTCCCGCGGGACGTACACACCCTCCTCTCGGGTACGTATGAATAACCCCAAAACATTTGGCGCCGTTTGTGGGGAGACACATCTGTAATGGCACAAACGATAGTGGATCACCGACTCAAGAGGGAGAGCCTCATTTCTTAATTGAAATCCATACTTGGTCAAAATAAAAAAAAATCCATGTAGGAGACACAATTGGCATTAACTCATCAGCCTTGTACGAAAGAGTTAAACAGCCAAGTACTACAGGCAACATGAAGCCATCTGTCAAGAACATCAGGCGTCATGAGGCCATATGTCAATTACATCAGGTGTCATGAGGCCATATGTCAAGTACAACAGGCATCATGAGGCTAAATGTCAATAGTTAGACGGTCAAGAAAATATCTGGCATGTTAAACTAAGACATACATTTCGCAATTGTCACAAAGGAGGTTAGACGGCATAAAAGACCGTTCATTAATCCTATGATGGACAATGGTAATAATAATAATAATAAAAAAAAATCCAACTATCAAATTGAACACACTTGTGTGAATAACCAGACGACACAACACATAAGTTGCTGAAGCATAGTTGGTCGGTATATTGAGGATGTTGACATTATGATTAATACTATCAATATCAATATCGGTTAAGTCTCGGCGCATAGTGCTTATTGATTTCAGCGTATATAGGATGGAAATTTTACAATTAAAAAGTCATATTCAGATAACTTATGTTTTAGTGGTACATTATACATGCATAATGATACATAATAGTACATTATAATGTACCACTAGAGAGTCAGTTTTTTCCAGAAGTTGAAACTTATAAGATGGTAAAAAGTACCACTACAATCGTAATAGTCCACAAAAAGTAATATTCAGACAACTTATACTTTAGTGGTACATTATACATGCATAATGGTACACTATAATGTACCACTAGGGAGTCGGCTTTTTCTAGAAGCAAAAATTGAATCAGCGGAAATTACTTCCTTACCCTCCTATTTACATAGCTCGCCCATACGCGCTATGCGCCCAGACTCACTCATCAATATCATATATATTAACAAAAATATATATGTATATGAATACTAGATATTGTATTATTATATATATAATATATATACAATTGTTTTTCATATAATAAACTATTGTAAATAGTGAGATACATGCGGCAAGTGTACTCATGCACTTCCAAACTTCAAAGTTTTTGACAGCTAGCAAGTTTAATTTATTAAACTCCATATTCTACGCTTGAGTTATTACTCATGAGAATAATATAGGCGGCAGCCATTGGGATAAGCTTGCATGCATGAGTGAGACGGTCTTCAAACCTGGCCTACACTTTAGAGCTCGTGTGTGAACACAAGTGTGAGGTGGCAGTTTAAGGCCGAATCTCAATGAAACCCAAACAAGAAAACCATCGGGCCATTATATTGCGAAGAGCACAAGCTCAGTGACGATCATAACTTAGCCGCCATGATTGATCATTTGCAAGCTCGTGAAAGCTAATGGGCTGGACGGTCATAACAGCTGACCAACCTATGATAGCCTCTTGTAGTAGGGATTAGGCGGCAAAGAAGAATGTGCGGCGTTAACGCCGTCTGTAGTTTGTAAGACTTGAGTATGTTGTTCAAAAGAAACCAACAAGCCTCCAACTCCACATATACAAGCGACTCTAATGCCGAGTCGGTTGGTTCATGTGCGGGAGCCGGGGCTGCTTGGTACCTATTGTCGTCCAACAACTCTCTTGTAAGCATAAGACACAAGCGGAATTATACATGGCCGACTCTTAGCTTAAAAGCCGAGACGATTGAGCAAGAAGGCACACAACCGGCCATGGTGTCAGAGTATCTTGCTAAGAGCTTGCACACAAGCGACAATCATAGCCAGCCGACCTTATAACCATCTGACACTAAAGCAAGAAGCTTGTCATATTTCCGGCTCTGTTATTAAGCTTATATAGCAATTCAACATTGAAACCGGCTATGAGTACATGGGTTGGTGATGCATTTAAGAATTCAATCATTACCGTCCAAGTAGCTCACTTGAAGCATACATGGTCAATACACCGAAGACTAAGATCACTATTGTGCTTTCTGTTAGATAATATATTAATATTATCTCGTAAATATTCTGTAAAATATATCTTGTGTATTTTAGGTTATTCTCATGATTAGGTTGTAAACCCTATATATATTGTTTTAATGAGAATGCCTCGGCTAAGGAGAATTACACTATCTTACATGGTATCAGATTCAATCTAGGGTTTTCTCTCTATTTTTTTTTTCTCTCAAACCCTAAACTCGATCCTAGGCCCTTAGCCGTTCACTGTTCTTTTCGCCCAGCCACCTCCTTCGCCCCTCATGGCCGGTGACGATACTCCTCCTCCTCCCTCCAACACCTTCCATCCGGCCTATGCCGCAACCAACATCAAAAACCTTATGCAAGTAACCCTTGATCAAGAAGAGGCACACTACACTACTTGGGCCGAATTATTCAACATTCAAGCATGTGCCTACAACGTTCTTGATCACATAGATGATACGGTTTCTCGTCCGACGGACATTGATGATGCAACTTGGAAGAGATTGGATGCTATTGTGAAAAATTGGATATATGGATCAATATCCAAAGACCTTGTAAACACTATCATGAAATCGGGTGCTACCGCGCTCGAATTATGGAACCGTCTCAAGGAGATTTTTCATGATAACAAGCATACTAGGGCGGTGTATTTAGAGGAGCAGTTTAGCAACACCTTGAGCAATTTGCCAATATGTCTGAATATTGTATGCATCTCAAACTTCTTGCCGATCAATTGAGCAACGTTGACAACCCGATCACCGATCGAAAGATGGTTCTACAATTGATTGCGGGTCTTCCCGAAGGGAAATATGACACCGTCGCTGCCTTGATCTCCCAAACCGAGCCTACCCCTACTTTTAACAAGGCTCGCTCTATGTTCATCTTGGAGGAGACAAGGAAGAATAAGCAAGAGGAACACGGGCAACACGCTCTTATTGCTCACAATTCTCAAGCAACCACCCCCACCACTTCCGGCAACACCCAGCCGCCGCCGGCAGACCAGCAGCGCGGCACCACCAAGGGTGGTCGCGGCCGCGGCCGTGGCAGCAGCAAGGCAGGGAAGGGTAGGGGTCGTGGGCGAACAACAAACAACAACAGCAACAAAATAACACGGGTGGGCCTCAGCAGTGGCAGGCCCAACCCCAACCCCCACAATGGCAGCAAGGCCCATAGTGGGGAGCCCAACCCGTGTGGCAGCAACAGGGCGGGCAGTGGGCCTCACCACCCTGCCCGTTCCCAACAGCCCACCAGCAGCAAACCCGAGGCCCTGCCTCTTCCATTTTGGGTCGTCCACCTCAGCAAGCCTACTATGCAAGCCTAGGACAGCATGGTTACGGTCCTCTCATGTCTCCAACGGACTTGGGTCAAGCTTATAGTTCCATGAATCTTCAACCACCGGACAACGGATGGTACATGGACACGGGTGCTACTTCCCACATGACTCGTGACTCGGGTAATTTCTCTAAATTGTTTAATTTGAGCTTTCCTCAATATATTGTTGTTGGTGATGGCAAACGTATTCCAATTTTGGGCTATGGCAACTCCACTACTCCCTCACCTAATCCACCCTTTTATCTCAAGCATGTCCTTTATGTCCCTAACATAATTAAAAATTTAATTTCTGTTAGAAAATTTGCTTGTGATAATTCTGTGTCTATTGAGTTTGACCCTCTCGGTGTTTCTGTGAAGAACCTTCTTTCGGGGACAATTCTAGCGAGGTGCAATAGTGTGGGGGACTTATATCCTTTCTCAACATCTTCCGCTACTTATGGCAACAGTCATCTTTCTCTAGCTGCAATCTCTCCTTCAACTTGGCATCATAGACTTGGACACCCCGGCGATCCTGTTTTTGATTTTCTTAGAAAAAATAATTTCATTAATTGTAATAAGAGAAATAATTCTCATTTTTGCTACTCTTGTCCTTTAGGAAAACATGTACGGCTTCCTTTTAAGCCCTCTACTTCTATCACTTTTTCACCGTTTGACATTGTTCATGCGGATTTATGGACATCTCCTATTTCTAGCACATTGGGTCACAAATACTATCTTGTATTGCTTGATGATTTCTCTCATTTTATTTGGGTGTTTCCTATGAAATATAAATCGCAAGTCTATGATATTTTTCTCAATTTTAGAGCATATGTTAAAACTCAATTCGAAAGAGATATTAAATCCTTTCAAAGTGACAATGGTCGCGAATTTAATAATTCTCCATTTCACAAATTTTGTGCGACTAATGGCATGGTTTTTCGCTTTTCTTGCCCAAACACTTCTTCCCAAAACGGCAAAGCCGAAAGAATTATTCGCACTATTAACAATATGTCTCGCACTATACTCTTTCATGCCTCTCTCCCTCCCTCCTTTTGGGTATATTCTATTAATATGGTTGCCTACATTCTCAATATTCTTCCCTCTACAACCATACAAAACAAGACTCCAACTGAAATTCTATATCGTAGATGACCATCTTCGTGTCTTCGGTTGTCTTTGCTACCCAAATTTGAGTGCCGTTGCACCTCACAAACTCGCTCCTAGGTCTACACCATGTGTGTTTTTGGGGTTTCCTTCTAATCATAGGGGGTATTTGTGTTATGATTTGTCTTCTAACAAAACTATCATCTCTAGGCATGTGATTTTCGTTGAGGACATATTCCCTTTCACAAATATTAAAAAGTTTAAAAATGTTGATTATGATTTCTTGGATCATTCTCCTACTACCATCAACCCCATGTTATTGTTTCCCCACGTAGGTGCTTGCCCAACTCCACAAAATGGCCCACAAACCACACCAAACACACAACTCCATCACTCCCCTAAATTCTCTACTCCCACGCCAACCAAACAGAGAGGACCGCAGGTGGGCTGCGGTACATCAGGCCCAGCCGCAACCCCCCTGCGGACTCCACTGTCCAGCCCACATGTTTCCCCAAATTCACCCTTTTCTACCCCACAAACAATCCAATTTGGCTCCCTACCTCACCCAAGCCCAATTCCTCATGCAAGAGTTGATCCGCAACCCACTCACACCATGCACACACGTGCAAAGAGTGGAATATTCAAACCGAACCCGAAGTATAATCTCACGGCTCACTCTATCTCTCCCATTCCAAAAAATCCCAAACTTGCCATGCTTGATCAAAATTGGAATGCCGCCATGAATGAGGAATTTAATGCTCTTACTAAACAGCATACTTGGGATCTTGTTCCAAGACCGGATGGGGTCAATGTTATTCGTTGTATGTGGTTGTTTAAACACAAATACAGGGAAAATGGTGATTTGGAGAGACATAAAGCAAGACTTGTTGTGAATGGCAAGTCTCAACAGGTTGGAGTGGATTGTGATGAGACTTTTAGCCCTGTGGTTAAACCGGCAACTATTCGTACTGTTTTGAGTATTGCTTTGGGTAGGGACTGGCCAATACATCAGTTGGATGTTAAAAATGTGTTTCTTCATGGTGACTTAAAAGAGACGGTTTATATGCATCAACCTCCGGGATTTGTAAATCCCAAAGCTCCCACACATGTTTGCCGGCTTAACAGGTCTCTCTATGGTCTTAAACAAGCTCCTCGGGCGTGGTATCAACGGTTTGCTAACTATCTTTTGCAGATTGGTTTTGTTTGCAGCAAAAGTGATAATTCCCTCTTCATTTTGCGACATGGTGCTCATGTTGCATATCTCTTGCTATATGTTGATGACATTGTTCTTACAGCCTCCTCCGAGCACCTCAAGTGTGATATTATTGCTCTTCTCAAGTCCGAATTCTCCATGACTGATTTGGGGAAGTTGAGTTATTTTTTGGGGGTTTCTGTAACCAGAACAAAGGACTCCATGATCCTTTGTCAGAGTAAGTATGTAGAGGAAATTATTCACAAGGCAAAAATGGACAATTGCAAGCCGGTTGTCACTCCAGTCGACACTAAGTCAAAACTTAGTGCTCATGATGGTGAGCCAATGAAGGATCCCTCTCTTTACAGGAGTCTTGCAGGTGCACTACAATACCTTACTTTTACCAGACCTGATATAGCTTATGCTGTCCAGCAGATCTGTCTTTTTATGCACGCTCCCAGGGAACCTCATTTTAACGCTCTTAAGCGTATTATCAGATATATTAAAGGCACTTATGATCATGGCCTACATTTGTACCATTCTGCACCTACGAGACTTATTTCATACACAGATGCCGATTGGGCAGGCTGTCCGGACACTCGACGATCTACTTCAGGGTATTGTGTTTATTTAGGTGATAATCTGGTCTCTTGGTCCGCAAAACGACAAGCTACATTGTCCAAATCAAGTGCCGAAGCAGAATATAGAGGTGTTGCTAATGTTGTTTCTGAATTATGTTGGCTCCGGAATCTACTTCTTGAGTTACATTGCCCTATTCGACGGGCATCCTTGGTTTATTGTGATAATATCTCCGCTGTTTACTTATCTTCAAATCCGGTACAACGCCAACGTACCATACACATTGAGATGGACATTCATTTTGTACGCGATAAAGTCGCCCTTGGTGAGATCAAGGTCTTACATGTTCCGTCTTCATCTCAATATGCGGATATTTTCACAAAGGGGTTACCTCGCCAACTATTTCTAGATTTCAGAGACAGTCTCAGCATTCGACCTCCTCCCGCTTCGACTGCGGGGGTGTGTTAGATAATATATTAATATTATCTCGTAAATATTCTGTAAAATATATCTTGTGTATTTTAGTTTATTCTCATGATTAGGTTGTAAACCCTATATATATTGTTTTAATGAGAATGCCTCGGCTAAGGAGAATTACACTATCTTACACTTTCATACATAGTCAAACGGCTTATCTTAAGCCGAGCAAGCATTGATGGCCAAATTACTATACGAAAGAATATTTTGTAAATATAGCTGGCAGCAACACACATTGCCATCAGGCACTTGAACTTTCCATGAATACAAGCGACATCAAAGTGGCCATGCTATCGCTATCAATAGGTCAGCCGGCACTTGATGGCCAGATGACCATGAAGATAGTGAGTGGCTGAGTGCGGCATGCATGAGTAAGGCGGTCATAAAAGCCGACCAACATCTAAGAGCTTTTAACCCTTATCGTCCAAAGTAGCGGCTAAACCAAGCGGACAAGCGGTAATAAATTAAAGTATGCCGACACTCTAAATTCATGGGTTGGGCCGTTTATCAGTATGTAGTTTAGGGGTTGTTGTCATACATTCAGTTGACATGTTGAGGGCTCACCATGTAAATAAAAGCAAAGGAGTAGGCAGCTCTCAATATCATATGATTTCTAGTATGCAAAATTAGAAATCATTATTATGATTACTATGGGATTATCTTTACTACCAAAAAAAAAAAAAAAAAAAAAAAATAATAATAATAATAATAAATAAAATAATGAAGAGGAAAAGCCACCTAATGGACGTTTAACCATTTTGTATGTATATACAACTTTGGTGGAAAAAAGGCATGCATCACTCAAGTATATTTATATATGTATATTAGCATGTATATAAATATAAATACATATAAAAGGAGAACTACTCCATTATTATACATCTCTTAGTGAGCCGACCATGAGTCAGGCGGCACTTGTGAGCTTATTGAATAAATAAATAATATTAGCTAAGTGAAAGCTTCAATATGGCCTTCCACGAGCAGCTTATTATTCATTAAGTTTTTAGAGCAAGTTCTGGTAAGGTGATATATTCGGCACTTAAAAGCTATTCAACCATGGCATCCCACAAGCACAAGCTATTTGTTGGAGAATATGTGGGGCGGCAGCCGTATGGATATAGAAGGCGGTACTACGAGCTGAACCACTAGAGCGAGTAGCTAAACGGCATGATTACATACAACTAATCTAATACTCAAGCGACATGGTAAAAACTGTTTGGCATAGGGGCTTGGTCTCGTTCAATGGAATGCCGAACGACTAACATTCAAAGAAACTTTGGCGCGCGAGTATATGATTATAAAGCGTCCATTGTAAGAGCATGAGTCCAGCCGGCAGTTGGGCCGTCTATGTACTTACCCTACAAGAAATTCGCCCAGCAAGAGGAGTACCGCATGTACTTAAAAATAAAATTCAGTATGCTCACAATAAAGGTACATCACTTGTGTGAGTAAGCATAGGCGGCAAAGCTAAATTGAGAGCAAGTGGCATGAAATAGGAAATGTCACATGACACTGCAGCAAGGAGCTTGTGATATCTCCGACTCCGATTATTAAGCTTTTATGTTACGATAATTAGCAAACCAAGCTTGATTTATTCCTCCACCATCATAAGATATTTATACAAGAATTGCCTTGAGCCACAAGGACTAAAGTCTATCTAACTTAGGAAGTTTATCATACTTACCTAAGATAATACTAACAATATAGCAATTATTTATCTTTGCCAATTAATAAGATATTACTAAGATATTATATTATCTTTTCCTAATACCCCCCCTCAAGTTGGAGCACTTGGGTCAAAGATGCCCAACTTGCTAAGTAGGTAATCAAATTGTTGTTTTCCTAGTGCCTTAGTAAATAAATCGGCCAATTGCTCGTTTGTACGCACATGATGAGGAACAATCAAACCTTCTTGAATTGCATCCCGAACAAAATGACAATCCACTTCGATATGTTTTGTGCGTTCATGAAATACGGGGTTTTGAGCAATATGTATAGCCGCTTGACTATCACAATATATTGGTATAGCACGAGGATGTTGCACACCCAAACTCAAAAGTAGACCCCGTAGCCACTTCAGTTCCATAGTGATGGCGCACATAGACCGATACTCCGATTCACCTGATGAGGTTGCCACCGTAGGCTGCTTCTTACACTTCCACGCAATAGGTGAATGACCCAAAAAAACAAGCCAACCCGAGACTGAACGACGCGTTAAAGGACACGCTGCCCAGTCCGCATCACACCACCCTTCGAGCGTGAGGTTGCTGTCCGCACTCAGCAATATCCCTTGTCCCGGTGTACTCTTCAAGTAACGCACAACCCGGATCGCAGCATCCCAATGAGCTTGTTGAGGAGCTTGCATAAATTGAGAAAGGACATGAACGGAATATGTTAAATCAGGCCTCGTCACTGCCAAATACACTAGACGACCAACCAAGCGTCTATAAGGCTCCGGATCTTCGAGGATAGGGCCATTTGCTCGGCCTAATTGATGATTTTGCTCCATAGGGGTTGCTGCCGGTTTTGACCCTAAGAGTCCTGTCTCCGAGACGATGTCAAGTGCATATTTGCGTTGACATAAGAACAAGCCGAAACTACTTCTTGCTACCTCAATGCCAAGAAAATATTTTAGCACACCCAAGTCCTTCATATGGAAGCAAGAACTTAAGTAATTTTTGAACAATTTCAAAGCTGTAGAATTGTTCCCTGCAACAATAAGATCATCCACATAAACAAGAACATTGAGGTGAACAGATCCATTTGTGTAAGTGAAGAGAGAATAATCCGAGTAAGACTGCATAAAACCATATTTTTTTAATGCCGCAGTCAATTTGGCAAACCAACATCTAGGAGCTTGCTTGAGGCCATATAGAGACTTTCGAAGACGACAAACAAGGCCCGGTTCATCGGTAGAAAAACCCGGAGGAAGCTTCATGTAAACTTCTTCATCTAAATCACCATGTAGGAACGCATTGTGAACATCCATTTGATGGAGCTCCCAATTTTTGGAGGCGGCAATGGCGAGAAATGCACGAACTGTGGTCATCTTAACAACCGGGGCAAAAGTTTCATCATAGTCAATGCCTTCGGTTTGGTGGTTACCAAAAACAACCAATCTTGCTTTCAATCTTTCAATGCTTCCATCAGAGTTATATTTAATTTTGTACAACCATTGACTCCCAAGAGCCTTCTTTCCGGGAGGAAGCTTCTCTAGTGTCCATGTGCCATTGGCTTCTAGAGCACTCATTTCCTCTTTCATGGCCATCTTCCAACCATGATCTTGCATTGCCTCTTTGAATGATCGAGGCTCCTTCCCTCCTGTAATAGCTGCAACAAAATTTCGGTGTTTTGCAGAAAACTTATCACAACTAACATAATGTGCTATAGGATACGGCATACCTGAGGGAGGAGTAGCAATTGGATTAAGTGAAGCTTCGGATGGACTATTTCGCGCCACATGAGTATGAGTTACAAAATCACGGTATTTGGTGTTGGCATATTTAGGACGATGACCACGCCCCATTAACTCGGGGGCCGTGGTGTCCTCACGCTGATCAGCCCCTGCTGCTGCCGAGGTGGGGGAGGCAGCCGTGGCAGGGCTGTGGTGTTGCGCAGCCACCTGCTGCGGTGAGGGAGGGGTGGCTGGGTCCGTAGGCTGCTGCCTAGGCTGCCCCTCCTCACTGTCGAATATGGGTGGGATATTGTCACAATTTTCCCCCATATTTATTGTAGCTTGTATGCCATCCGTAGTAGTATCAATGTTGGTGCTTTCGGCATCCAAATAAGGGTAAACGTCCTCAAAAAAACGCACATCACGTGACACAAAAAATTCCTTTTTATCTAAATCAAATAAATACCATCCCTTCTTCCCAAAGGGATACCCAACAAAAACACACTTCCTACTACGGCTTGCAAATTTATTCCCTTTCGCCTTTTGATTATGAGCAAAACACAAGGAGCCAAACACACGCAATTCACTAAATAGAGGTGGGGTTCCAAACAACAATTCATAAGGTGTTTTATTGTCTAAAAGCACAGAAGGTGTACGATTAATAATATGAGCTGCCGCAAGAGCACACTCTCCCCAAAAATATATTGGTAACCCCCCCTGAAATCTAAGAGCACGAGCAACATTGAGAATGTGTTGGTGTTTTCTCTCTACCCTCCCGTTTTGTTGAGGAGTGCCTACACATGAGGTTTGGAATATAATACCCTGGGCAAGGAAATAATTTTTCATGCAAAAAAATTCGGTACCATTATCACTCCGGACAATTTTTATTTTCTGAGAAAATTGTCTATCAACCATGGCAATAAATGACATAAACATCTTAAACACCTCAGTTTTATCAAGTAGCAAATATATCCAAACGGCACGAGAAAAATCATCTACCAAGGTTAAAAAATAATGTGCACCACACGAGGAGGGTTCATCATAGGGTCCCCATAAATCACAATGTACTACTTCAAAAATACGAGAAGCTTTATTATCACTTAAAGGAAATTTGTCTCTAGTGTGCTTAGAACGATGACACACTTCACAATCTTTATTTAAATGACCACTAGAATTGCTTAAAAAAGGAAGTAGCTTTACAACTTTTTCGGAAGGGTGGCCCAACCGCTTATGCCAAAGTTTTAGGGTATCTTCAACTGAAATAGCCGCAATCGATTCCTCCTCCCGAAGATAGTATAGTCCATCCTTAAGATCACCCGTTCCAATCACCTCCCTCGTGCGTTGGTCCTGTATAGTACATGTTAGAGAGTTAGTTGTGACTTCACAATTATTAGTAGAGCATAATTGTGAAACCGAAATTAAGTTACAATTTAATTTAGGAACATAAAGCACATTGAAAAGAGTAATTTTTTCCGTTATTTTCACAATTCCTTCTTTCATGGCTACTACGTTTTGACCATCTGGTAAGCCAACATTGCATGAAGGAACATCGTGCACATCCAACAAACAAGATAGATCACCGGTGACATGATGAGAACACCCAGTGTCGATAATCCACTTACCGTTCACTCGATGAGATGGTGTTGAATTATTACCCATGACTGCCATGACAGCCTGCCACTGCTCGGCAGTGAGGTTCGGGAAAGGAGCAGCAGCACGATATGGTGGAGGTGGTGGGGTGTCCCCCATTGTTTAAGGTATGATTGAAAAAAAAAAAAAAATTTTAGTTAACCCGCTCCGATACCATGTTACGATAATTAGCAAACCAAGCTTGATTTATTCCTCCACCATCATAAGATATTTATACAAGAATTGCCTTGAGCCACAAGGACTAAAGTCTATCTAACTTAGGAAGTTTATCATACTTACCTAAGATAATACTAACAATATAGCAATTATTTATCTTTGCCAATTAATAAGATATTACTAAGATATTATATTATCTTTTCCTAATATTTTAAAGCAGCTCAATAGCCGACTGTGAGTGCATATGCTAGTGAGGCATTTAAAGAGCCAAGGTATGTCAAGCGGCATATATGCTGACTCACATAATGGAGGCCAGGCGGCTAGCGCCATTAGTGTAAGCGGAAAGTTCAATTAAGTTGGGTGGTGCCGTGTGTAAGGTCACTCAAAAAAGAGGCTGATACGTACCTCTAAAAGCCGTCTACCATTAAAGGGGCTAAGCTACTCAATTACATGGATTGAACATTTGAATGGTATAAATGCCGCCTAAATAACTGTAGCGCCAATTCATTATTTGAGCTCAGTTTCCTAGAACTTAAAAGCGGTTCAAAGGCAACATTGAGTTTGAGCTACTATGGGATTTTAAAGCCATGACCGTCCAACCTTCCTTGAAGAACTTCCCAAACGGCAACCAGGAAAGTTACCGGTTCAAGTAGTGCACTTGGCCGGCATATTGAATATTGGAGGTAACAAAATAATATGATTGATTTATCCTCCACTAATAATGTTGATGCATTAAAATAATAATAATAGTTTTCATTATTATTATTATTATTATTATTATTATTATTATTATTATTATTGATTCATTAATTGAATTTTAATAAAGTCTGACGGCATAAAAAGACCGTTCAAACACCCATTGAGAAGTTCTAAAATGAACTTCAGAAAAGTTAGACGGTCTAAAAATGACTGTTCAACTTATTTGATTTCTTGAATCATTTAATATTGGATTAAGTCTCCCTCAAGGGAAGCATATCGGCCAAAAAAGGTTTAAAAAGTATGTTAAACTGGCTTTTTACATCCAATAAATGATAGATATGTCTCCCGATGGGAGAAGCACCGCCTGTGCATTGTGCAGGCGACAAGATCTAAACCAATCCGTCTGCTCCAACATGAGTACGGAGTCCGCAGACACCCATCTGGGTGAATTCCTCGCAGAGAGCATCTCCCATTTGAGTGGCACATTACTCTATAAATATATACAGACGGCAAAAATTTATTGACCTAATTGGCCAACTCATAGCTGTCTGACTTAAGTAATCTAAGAGGAACGCAACCGGGCTTATAATGAAACTGTGTGCCTAGAGGCACAACCGGTGTTCAAGCAAAGTTCTTATTTAGATTATATCTTGAAATTATGTACCTCTATCCAAATAGGGCAAAAGGACATTGAGTTTATAATTGGATTACAAACACCCCAGACGGTGAGAAAGAGAGTTCATTAAAAACTACTTGAGCCTCCTGGGGGCCAACGGTCTACCCACCTGTATGATGGACGAAATCCGGATGATTTTGTCGCAGAAAGCGTCTCCCATTTGGGTGGTATATTGCTCTATAAACTCAAAAATAAGTGGCCTAACCGACTGTCTGGATTAGGACTAGGTCGTAGTCTTTTGTAATTGCAAAGTCTAACGTGGGACTATAACGGCTTAATTAACCGTCTATCCTATGGATATCAGCCAACTTAGTATGGTCTCACAGTAGCAAAACCGACTAAGTTAACCGGCTCAAGCTGTCAGGAATTGTAGAAATGCAACATAGGCGGCAAAATAAGTCGCCTACCCTATGGGATATTAGGCGGCCATTTGCCTCCTGTCTTATGGGATATCATGCAGCCATTTGCCTTCTGCCTTTGGGATATCAGGCGGCCATTTGCCTCATTCCCTATGGAATATCAGATTTGCCACCTGTCTTTAGGATATCAGGCGGCATTTTGCACCTGGCCTAAAATTAAAACTTGGTTAAGTCTCATAATTGAGTAAACTAACTAAGTCTAGTCAAATCACTCTAAGCCGTCTATAATTGCTAAAACGCAACACAAACGGTAAAGGAGGTCGCGTGCCCTGTGGGATATCAGACGACCCCCAGCTGGGTGTCTGTAAGATTAAATTGGGTCTTAATTTCGAACATACTTAAGTTCCATTGAATTTTGCAAATAACACCTAAAAAGGCTATACTATTTGCAAAATCTTAATAGCTAATCAAATGTCTCAAGAATATTCTACGCCGCCCAAAGGTCATATGATCGCCATAGTGGGGCTAAAAGAAATGAGAGTCGACATCTGTCTAGTTCAGTGGCAATCATTATTATGATTGATTACCTTAGAAAATCTCATACCGTTCAAGGTATCAAATTTTCCAAGTTAATCAAATCTCTCCTTTATTGAACTAGACAAATGTCGACAAAAGAGACTTTGAGCAATGGAAAATAAAGCCTTAATTTCGAAAGGAATAATTCCTTTTAAAAGAGAAATTACTCCTTCTGAGGGCTAATGTTTTGGGTAAAAATACCCTTGATATGTGGACCAGTGCCACAGCGACACATGTCCCTAAGCTCAGCACTTAATGAGCCAATTAGTGCATGACACGTGTCACTCAATGATAGAAGGGTAAAAATGGGCTTTATGCCCATAACCCTAGAAACCGTAAAATGGTGGAAAGCCAATCTACTTAGGTTAAATAACCTAAAAGGCACATGTCCCAATGCACTATAAATACTGATCATTTACATCAGTTGGAATACAATCAATATCCTCCAAGTGCAATGACTCCCAAAATTACGCTTCCTTTTCTCTACTTTTTCTCTCTAAAATACCTTCTTCCGATCACTAACTTGATCGTCGGAGGCGAACCTCTGGCACACTGGAGGTTCGGACTTTTGTAGGTGACCAGGCCTTTCGAGTGTTGCATTGCGGATCTGTCTCCCGCAGGACGTACACAAGTCCCGTTCTTTAAAGCCACTCTGCTCTGCTCTGCTCTGCTCAAAAGAAATCTGCTCTACTCTGCTCTGCCCTGCCCTGCTCTGCTCTGCTCTATTTTCAAATAATAATTAATAATAACAATAATAATTAATATTCAATAAATATTGATGATAATAATTAATTATTTTAAATAATTTTAATAATTATTAATTTTAAAAATAATTATAATAATTATTAATATTAAAAATAATTATAATAATTATTAATATTAATAATAATTAATATTTATTAATCATAATAATAATTATCAATAATAATATTTAATAATTCAAACTATTAAGAATTAATATTTAATAATATTATTAATTAATAATTTTTAATAACTATAACAATTCTTTCAAAACAATAAATAATAATAATAACAATTTCTTTTTATAAACATTTGATCTTAGAATCACAATGTATAGAAACATTTTATGTGGGTATTGATTGTTAGTTCATTGAGTTGAATTATTTTTCAAATCTTTCCATACAATTTAAGAATTAAAAAAAAAGAGGTTGTTTTCAAGTAGTACTTTATACATCATTATTATTTTGAGGGTTAAAAATATATGATTAAGACATATTTATAAGTAAAATCATTACTACTCATTAAATCATTTTATTTTAAAATTTTTGTGAAATGAATATAAGTAAACTGTTGTCTTTTATCTTTATACTATTAACATATGTTAAATACGGTACACATTTATTTATGTTTTCACTCACCTAAATCAATGGTATATGCACTTAATAATAGTAATAGTAATAGTAATAGTAATAGTAATAGTAATAGTAATCGTAATAGTAATAGTAATAGTAATAGTAATAACATTAATAATAGTATTAATAATAATGTTGAAATTTTCTTTGCTCGGCTCGACTCTGCTCTGCTCTACTATCCTTAAATCTGCTATGCTCTGCTGAAATTTAATATGCTCTGCTCTGCTGACCCCTGCTCTGCTCTACTCTGCCCAGAAGCTCAAAAAAACAGGGCCACACCCTCCTCTCGGGTACGTTCAAAAAACCCCAAAACCCAGCACACTGTTCGAAGTCAAAAATATGAAAGACATGCACAATTATGCAATATTGATAAAAAACTAAGAATAAACTAAGAAAGCATTACATTCTTTTTCGTTGTATGTAAACTCCCACCCCTAATGAATGGTACAAACCATACAACACCTACAAAACAATAAAAGCTAAACTAAACAACTAAAAAAAAAGAAATAAAAAAAACCAAAAAGAATGTTGGGTTGCCTCCCAATAAGCGCTAGTTTTTAAGGTCCCGCATGACTCTACTCAAATCATTAATTGGAAGAATTCAATTCCTTGAGTAACTTATCATACTAACCTGCAAACATATCATTAGGTATCGCATATGGCTTGACTATAAGCACACAAATATTGAAATATAGGGGGTTAGAAAAAATAATCATCAGAAGAAGAAAAGTTAAAATAAAAAGAAAAAGGAGAGTATATCCAACTTACCTTTGCTTGCTCCTTAGGCAATGTAGACCTTTTTGAATAATCATCAAGGTCCACATGGCCAAGTCTATCATGAAATGGAGACATTTTGAGAAAGCATAGAGGATTCGACATAGTGAATAAAAGAACTAGATCAAGCCTTTGGGAAAACGGAATATTAAGGGGAGATGGGTTAAGCTTAACATAAATGTTTTTACCTTCAACTTCACCCTCATGAAAAAGCTTGTCAACAAGATCTTCAACTACCAAAAGATCCAAAATCAATGGTTTCTCAACCAAGGCCTTCACGATAATTGGTTGTTCTTCCTTCTCAACTACCTCTATATTGTAATTCCAAAAATTTTCACCATCAAAATCATGAAGAGATAAAAAAATTATTCTCCTCTATTATACTTTCATTCGACGGGGAGTAAATATCATGAGTCCAATTAACGCTTTCCTTCACTGAAATACAATCCTCAAACCCTATATCAATGTAATCATGTATCACCTGTTGGTTAGTAAATTGTTGCACGACAAGTAATTTTATAGATTTTAAAATACGTTGACAATCATGTATCAATTCGTTAAGTTCTTCATGATGATTAACAATAAACTCATTCATCATATTAAGAAGTTCTCTACACTCCGGGTTGAGTATAATTATCCACTTGGGTTTGGTAAGAGGAATTAAAGTCAGGCATATAAGACTCACTAGAGTAATAAGAAATATCACAGGAATTCATGCATATATTTTGTGAATTTTGATAATCATATGATGAATCAAACATAGAAACATTAGCATTACAATACCCAGAATTATAACCATATTGCCCCTGATAAATAATATCATTCTTCCCATACAAATTATAATCATATCACTCCATGATAACACAATAAGAGTAAAACAAAAAGGAATTATATACAAAATTAAATAAAAATTATATACAAGTTTAGTTCAACCAAAAATAAAAGTCAAATCAAATCAAACTGTCTCCCCGACAATGGAGCCAAAATGTGATAGGTTGTCGTACACCTGTCAAAAATAAATTTCTAACAAATACAACTAACAATGTAGTAGGGTAAGTAGGGTTGAATCCACAGAGAGATAGCTATTCAATTGAACCTCTAAGAAATTGGAGAAACTAAACTATGTCATGAAATTCAAGATAGAAAGATAGTCTTATCAAAAATAGAATGAAACAAGTTATAGAAAGACCTAGGGTTATGGTTTACCATGTATATAGTTCTAAATAAATGAAATATCAATAACAATTCAATCAATCAATTATCTAGATCAATTGCTAAGCCTACGGTCGGGTCTTAACGCTCTCAATTCAACATGTTTAGTTCGGTCGCTAACATAATCAGAATTGCTAATTGTAGATAAGCCTCTAAAAGTAAGATCTTTCGATTCAAACTGTTGTTAACAATAATTAATCAAACAATTGATCAGGTTGCAAGATTAACAATATAACACTATTAATTAGAGAAATCAATAATCAAAATATTAATAATATCAATCAAGATTCATTATATAAACATGGAATTCCTAACCCTGGAAATAAAACTACTCAAACATAAAATAAATAATTAAAACTAGATCTAAGAAATAAAACATAATTAAATAGAGGAATAAAATTACCTTAATTAATTAAAGTAACAAACTCAAGAATAATCTATGGAGAATCCATGGAGTTGCTCATGAGAAAACTAGGGCTCAGAAATGAACGTAAAAACGGCCTCAAAGGCATAAGGGAAGAATAAATTCCCTAGGAGTATTTATAAACTTCCTAATTCTAATCTAAATAAGTAAAGAAAAGAAATAAGAAAATAAAAATTAGATAAGTTGAATCATTATTAGACGATAAGAGATGATTGCGTGGCATAATACCGTAAGTGAGTTTGAAGGACACGAGATACTCTTGGGCTGCTTTGGATGCTCCTTAGAACCTACGGGCGCAGGCTGATGGCCGCGAGCTGGCAGTAGCAGCGGCTTGGCTCGAGTGGGCGTAGGGTTGCCCGCATCAATATCCCGCGGGTGGCTGATTACATTGCTTGGATTCAAACGCCTATAACTTCGGTTCTAGGAAGCTTCTTGGGGCGTGTTACCTATCGTTGGAAATATCTTAAAGTCTAGATTCCAACGCAACTTGAATCACTTTAATATGATATGAAGAATTCAAGTGATGATCAAATATAGTGAGCAAGGGTCAGTTTTGCCACTTTTTAAAACATCATTTTTCTTCTTTTTAAACTCAAATTCATTTTCGAAAGATGTATATGACCCTTATGAATTCTAAATTCATTCCTCATGCACATTATAATCAAAATCAACATCCACGAGCATGGGATCTTTGATTAATAAACTCAATTCACCAACTTCCATCTTAATATCATCCGAATCAACTCCAAACACTTTAAAAGTGTCCAAAGGACTATGAAATCACCTAAAACATTAAGAAAAACACAAACGGAGGGTAATCTAGTAAAAACAAACAACTTATGCAGTTGCAACCTAAAAAGCAACAAAATAGCGTAAAAGAAACTATAAAACTAGCATAAATGTGCCTTTAAATCCTATATAAAAGTGATTCATCGATTGGATAGCGTAGTTTCATGGGCTATGGGGGCATAGTGATGCTCGGTCAATCACATGGATATGCATGAATGATGCATGATCGAACTATACACCTACTTTGAAGTTCAAGTATATAGCTTATGGATATATTAGTGGATTCCTTTGACATGAGTGGAACATTGATTCCATTCAATGATTGATTTAACTATGGTACATTCAAACGTCTTCCCGTAACACGAGATTGTAAATGGTGTTTCCTGGTTGCTTCATAAGTTGAGTTGGAGATATTGTTGCCACAAGATTGGATTGATTCTACCTATTCAATTAGGAATGTGTCTTGGCCCCTTGAAGAAGGAGAATTCAGAAAATGCATGGTCGTGCTCAAATGGATTATATAGTAATCATTTGTTTTGTAATTCTAACTCAGTTTCAAGAAAAGATTTGTAGATTAATATGATCACGACATGAGATGCAATCATATTATCAAATCGACAAACATTGACTTAAGGAATTTGAATATTGCGCACTTGTCTCAGACAAGTGGGAGATTGAAGGAATTATGTTTTCGATAAGTGTAATTACTAGATATATCAAGGATCACTATTATGGAGATAATTAGTTCATTCTTTTGGGTCATCGTTGTCTGTTGCTAGATATGATAAACGATCTTTGGGCTAGTCAAATAGTCCAAAGCCCAATAGAATGGATCCTATAAGGTCACACACAAGGGTGTTAGGTTAAATAAGTAAGAGGCCCATTAATGGGCCTCATGAGATTATGACATACCATGAAAGGTGTTGGGCTAGAGTAGTTTGATTAGGATTAGTACTTTGGGCTTAACATGGACTCTTATTTAGAAATAAGATCTATAAATAAAGTCCATGCCTAGGGTTGACATAAGACACAATTAACAATCAGTGAATTGTGAAACAAGGCAACCAGTTTTCCCAAAACCCTAATCTCCCTCTTCTCTTTCCTCACTCACGGCCCTCCTCTCTCCCTCATGTCCGTACCACCAGCGCCCTTCGGTGGTGGCTCATGGTGTTTGTCGTGGTGGTTCGTGGTTATTTTGTCTCTCTTCTCTGTAGAAGGTTGGTTGAAGCATTCGATCACAACTAAACAGCATTAATGGAGGTTTAATCTCTGCCCGTGGACTAAGTAAAGGAATCACGCTTGGGGTTCTTGATCTCCTATTATTCTTGCTCGATCACACGTGGATTCACGCTTCAAAGGTATAATTATATGTTCTGTATGTGTTATGCAATGATCATGGTTATTAGATGCTTATGAATATGATTCATGCATTTCCACTTAGACTAAAGTCCAACAGTGGTAACAGTTAGCCTATGCATGTACACATTTTGAATTTAATTATTTGTTGTCAACAATTTTAATTTAATTAAGAGCAAGAATAATTTAATTATGGGTCAATTATTATTTTAAATGTGATTTAACATATGGAATAATTAAAAGTTGTTTAATTTGCTCGAAAATAGCCTAGTATGGCCGAAAATTTGCCCCTAATTGGTTCAAATTTTTCGACCCCCAAAACCCTAATTTCGAATATTTTGAAACCTTAACCCTTATATTTTGATTTTTTTGCTTTGGTTATGAATTAATTCAATTGTTATATGATTTATAAATTATGAAGTTTTTATGATCAAATTATTTAATTTAAGAGTTAAATTGAATTGGGAATTAGTTGCACGAAGAACCCTAATTTTAAGATTGCATATGATTTTATTATAAAATTAATTGGACCATATTAATTTAATTTAATTTTCACAAAAGAACTGTTATATTTAAATTACAAATAAAAAAAAAGGTTTAGGTGGCAGCCACGATTGGGTGGCGTAGCCACCACAGCTGCCGCAGGTGGTGGTCCGAGAGAAAGGATGGGGCGGGGCAGTAGGTCCGAGAAGGAAGGACAGCTACAACACCACTGTGCAAGAGTTGTGCGGCAGTGCTGTTGTTGTTGTGCGCCACTGCACACGTAGTGTACACCATACCGTTCTAGTTTCGGCTGGCCACACCACAGTTGCTGACACAATTTTTTTTAAAAAAAATTATTATTTTATTTTATTTTATTTTAACAAAATCAGATTTTAAAAGATTAGATTCTAAATTTTGAAAAGATAATTGTCAAAAGTAAAGTTGTTAATTTTGATAAACTTTGGATAATTTTGAACAAAAGATTTTTTATGGATAATAATTGATTAAATAATGAGATTATCCCATATTTATTTTAGGATATAATTGATTTAAAATTATGTAATTGGCTAGGCAATTAAGATAGAATCTCGTAAATTAGTTAGGATAGTCATGGAGAATAAATATGATTTATCTTCCAAGATTAAAATATGATTTGATTCTATCTCATGCCTAAATTTGAATATATGATATTTTATAATTGGTCATGAATAATATATGATATTATCTGATTGTAGTAATTAAAATATAAGATATTTAGGTGCCATGTTTCCTTAATTTTCAACATTCAATGTTGTAGTTTAGGAAAGCATGATGAGTGATTTATTATATGGCATTTTAAAATATATGATGTTATTTATTGTTATATATAAACTAGTATGACCCATAGATTCTAAATACGATCTACTCATCGTGACGTATTTTTGTAATCTAAATACGGTCTGCTTTCTTTTAAGTATTTTGTAATTTATTTTATGTTATTTAAGTAGTAGATAGAATAGAATAGTATTACAAGTTGCGCTTGATCCAAGAAGCCAATGGAGTGAAGGCCTAAAGGAGCAATATGGATGAGATCCATGAAGGTTCAATTGAGAGCTTTTGCTTTATTAGTTTTCTTAGGATTAAGGTGTCATACTACGTCATGTTTTATTTATGCATTAGTATATTATGCATGTTAGATTTTTTTTATGCTTGTGATGATGCATTAGAGTTCACTAAATAATCACAATATAATAAATCTAGGTCCTGGTAATATTGAGCTTGCTTTTCTAATTGAAAACCCAACAATCCTATGATAATTATGATAGGTCATGCTAAAGCCGGGTGTCATATATCTTAGGTGAGTTGGGGTAAATCAAGTTTTACAATTTTAGTTGGTTATACTCAACAAGGTTACCTGAAGAGTTTAGAACCTTGAAGCAAAGGGTAATAATTAAACATGTGATAGTTAATTATTCAACCAAGAGTTATAAGAGTTGTAATCAGTAAAGAGTTTACTCACCTTGAAAATGTAATGGTTAATGGTAGGGCCAAAGTCCGGTCAATTATTGCACAAATAAAGGGTGTTGGAATCACTTAGTTCAAATTGGGATCATTTACAATGAATAAAGTGTTTTAAAGTAACCAAATTTAATTCGTTTATGGTACTTTAAATCTTATTAAACATAATTATTGAACTTTGCCTCGTTTTGATTTTGTTTGTAGATGAATAACTTTCACGACAACATTAACTTGCCAACTAAACTGAAAACAGGCTTAATCTCATAAATTTCAAGGAATGGGAAGATGAGCTAAGAAATGTTCTTAAGAGCCACAAGCTCGTAGCTTGGTTGTTCATTCCCATTGAAAGCGAATTCACAATGGGTTTCACACTGAAAAGGCATGCGAAAGATGTTTCAAATGCAGAGAAAATCTGGGATCTCATATTAGCCTCTATTCCAACTTGTTGGAAGAGAAGGTTTAAGAATTATAAGTTAACCTCACTGCGAGAATGTCTACGTGATATTTATAGAGGTGGCATTGGGGCATTAGGAAGTGGAGAAGTTAATGACAAGAATGTCAGGGATGTCGTTGATTCAATTCCTCAAATATATTACTCCTGGACTGAGAGTGTAAGGTTTGAGACTTACAATATTCATTGTAAGATAATGGCTAAGAAACTCAATCATGGTCAGTCAGTTAAGACCCATATCAAGGAACCGATTAATTTACTCAATCGGATGGACATCTTAGGGAGGTTGTTTGATGATGACTCTGCACATGACACTATTCTATTTTCACTCCATGTCGGATTTGCTCTCGTCAAGCTAATTCATGATGATGAAGGCTTGATAGTGACGCTTGTCGATTTATTGATCAACCACACCGAGGAGTACTTGAAGAAAGAAGGAAGCAAGTGCTTCTATTACGGTAGGTGGTCTTGCCACTTCCCATAATTTCCTTGAACGCGGGGAAATTAGGTCGTTGACTAACCTCCTCATGGTCAAAAAAATTTATAAATTCTAAACTAACCCCTAAACTAGTCTAGTGGTAAGTTCGGAGTCAAACCACAAGGAACGGTAATACTTGATAATTTTTTATCTAATGCTTAAGCTACGTTGAAGTCAGTTTATGGATAGAGGACACTACATCTACACTAACACACATATAAAGAACATGGTATTATAAAGTCTACTAGGGGCAAAGATCCATTTTGAACAATTAATAAGCTAATGAGAATTCATTTGATAATCAATCATGCAAAGAAAGAATTAAAATGGGAATTAACTATGCTCAAAAGCAATCTCTCATATTCCTAGCCTAGATCCCTCATTGACTAGGTGTATAGAAGAAATTTACCCAAAATGCAATCAAATATATCAATTCTAATTCACAATCCCTTGTTAAACTAAAACCGAAATGCAATTAAGTTTGCTATCATGGGAGATCAATCCAATCTAAAACAAACAACATGCCATCATCAATTCAATCAATTTAATCATCACACAATTATCATCAAATTTATCTCAAATAACTCAATTAATCATTACAAGGCTTCACTCAACACCTAGTAGAAGGGAAACTACTCAAACATGATGAATAAAGCAATTAAATAAAGCATAAAGAGAAGAGAGAGTAAGAAATGCTCATTTATATAGAATGAAGTTCTTCAAATCATCAAATTCCTCCTTCGATTATCCAAAATCCATGAAAGCCATTGTTTTTTTTCACTTTCTCTCTCTAAAAACCTAAACGTAACCTAAAAACTACTGAAAAAATGAATTCTACTCTCTAAAACGAGCAAAAAATTATTTAACCTAAACAACCAAATCATTACTCCCACCATACACTAGGAATTTATCCTTGTTCTTTTTCAGGTACTTTAGGATATTCTTGGCCGCAGTCCAATGCGCCTCTCCTGGGTCTGATTGGTATCGGCTCGTAGCACTTAAAGCATACTATACATCCGGCCTAGTACATATCATGGCATACATGATCGATCCAATAAGTTAAGCATATGGAAGCTGATTCATCCTTTCTCGCTCATTAGGTGTCTTTGGACACTGCTTCTTGCTTAGGGTTATGCCATGTGACATGGGTAGGTGACCTCTCTTCACCTCCTGCATATTGAATCGAGCCAGTACGTTATCAATGTAAGTACTTTGGCTCAATCCAATCATCATCTTTGATATATCCCTATAGATCTCGATTCCCAATATGTACTGTGCCTCTCCCAAGTCTTTCATTGAAAAACATTTTCCAAGCTAGGCCTTTACGGTCTCTAAGATTGGAATGCTGTTTCCAATGAGCAATATGTCATTGACATACAAGATGGGGAAAGCGATGTCACTCCCACTGACCTTCTTTTAAACACAAGACTCGTCTGGATTCTTGATAAAACCAAACTTGCTTATGGCTTCATCGAATCCCAGATTCCAAATTCTGCTTGCTTGCTTCAACCCATAAATGGACTTCTTAAGCTTGCATACCTTCCCATCATTGCTTGGATCAATATAATCTTCAGGCTGTGTCATGTATACAGTTTCTTCCAAAATTCCATTTGGGAAGGCGGTTTTGATGTCCATCTGCCATTTTTCGTAATCGTAATATATATGTAGCAATTTCTAGGATAATCTGGACAGAATTAAGCATCGCAACTGGAGAAAAAGTTTCATCATAATCAACGCCGTGAATTTGCCTGTAACCTTTTTCTACCAGTCTAGCTTTGTATACAAATACATTTCCATCTTTGTCGGTTTTCATCTTGAAAATCCATTTGGAACTGATAGGTGTGTAATCTTCGGGCAAATCAACCAAGTCCCATACTTGATTTTCAAACATGGAGTCCATCTCAGATTTCATGGCTTCTAGCCATTTAACAGAGTCGGGGCTTGTCATAGCTTGCTTGTAGGTCGTAGGCTCATCTCCATCCATAACTAGGATGTCTTGATCCTCGGTTAATACGATGCCGAGATATCTATCTAGTTGAGATCATAGCCTTTGTGACCTACGTAGGGTAATGGAATGAGCATTTGCATTGTCGGTTTGACTTTGCACAGTTTGACCAATATCAACAGATGCTGTTTGAGCACTTTGACTGTCAATTTGACTTTATTGCTTGTCCTCTCGAACTTCATCGAGTTTGATTTTCCTCCCACTTGTCATTTTAGAAAGATGTTCCTTCTCCAAAAAGATACCATCACGAGCAACAAACACTTGTTGATTATTTGTAGAAGTAATACCCCTTGGTTATTTGTAGAAGTAATACCCCTTGGTTTCTTTTGGATATCCCATAAAGAAACACTTGTCAGATTTAGGGTGACGTTTGTTAGAAATTAATGTTTTGACATATGCTTTGCATCCCAAAATCTTGAGAAAAGACAATCTTGGAGGTTTCTTCGTCCATAATTCATATGGCGTCTTTTCGACAGCTTTAATGGAGCACGGTTCAGTGTTAGCGCCGCGGTTAGAAGTGTGTTTCCCCGGAAAGATATAGGAAGATCACTAAGACCCATTGTTGATTATACCATGTCTAACAAGGTTCGATTTCTCCTTTCGGATACTCCGTTCCATTGTGGGGTTCCTAGAGGTGTCAATTTTGAAAGAATGCCATGTTCTTTCAAGTGGTCATCGAATTCACGGCTCAAATATTCACCACCTCGATCCGATCGAAGGGCTTTTATTTTCTTGCCAAGCTGGTTTTCAACTTCACTTTGAAATTCTTTGAATTTCTCAAATGATTCATATTTGTTTGATATAAGGTAGACACACTACTACAAAAAACCCCTATCGAGTCACCTGTAAATGACCTAACGAGTCGCCTCAAAGGCGACTCTACAGCCACCGACACAATAGCTTTCAACTTTAGGAGTCGCCTCAGAGGCGACTCGATAGCTTTTATATAAGTCGTTTATTAGTTGTTAGGCGACTCTAAAGGTTAACCTATTGTGTCACTTGAGTTGACAAAGGTGACTCAATAGGTTAATCTATGGTGTCGCTTGTGTTGACAGAGGCGACTCAATAGGTTAATCTACGGTGTTGCTTATGTTGAAAGAGGCGACATGTAAAAAAATCAATATTTTTTTCCAACTACTTTTGTTAGCTCATATAATGTCAATGTTTGTGCTACTTAGCATGCTTGATCTCTGGTTCTTTGCCTGGAGGGTTGAAGTTCTTGCCATTGTGCCAAATTTACTTTATATATATATATATATATATATATATATATATATATATATATATATATATATATATATATATATATATATATATATATATATATATATATATATATATATTGTAACTATTTTAAATATATTGTAAGAATCAACCTATCGAGTCGCGTCTTACGTATTAGGCGACTTATTAGGTAATGGTCATATAATAAAGCACCTAACAAGTCGGACTTTTAGTGTCGCCTGTATATAAGGTGCGACTTGTAAACATATTGAGTCGTCTCATACTACTTAGGAGACTTGTTAAGTTGGAGTTAAAATTAACAAAGCACCTAACGAGTCACCTAATATACATGAGATGACTTGATAGGTTTACAAGTCGCATCATATATGCATGTGACTCTATAACCTGACTTATTCGGTGACTAAAATTAGATTTTCAAAGTCACCTGCATATAAGGTGCAACTCATTAACCTATTAAGTCGCCTTATACATATTAGGCGACTTATTAGGTGAGAGTCATAGCTAACAAAACTCACCTAATATGTATAAGGCGACTCGACAGGTTTTCGAGTTGCACCTTATATACATGTGACTTTGAAAATCTAATTTTAACCACCAAACAAGTCAGGTTATAGAGTCGCATGCATATATGGGGCGACTTGTTAGCCTATCAAGTAGCCTCATATATATTTGGTGACTCGTTAGGTGCTTTGTTGATTTTAACCCCAACTTAACAAGTCGCCGAATAAATATGAGGCGACTCGATATGTTTATAAGTCGCACCTTATGTACAGGTGACTCTAAAAGTCCGACTTATTAGGGGTTTTTTTGTAGTAGTGACATATCCATATATACTATAATCGTCCATGAAGGTGATGAAATATCGATAACCATTCCTTGCGGATGTGCTCATTGGTCCGCATACATCGGTGTGTATTAGGCCCAATAAGTCACCTTCCCTTTCTCCCAACTTGGTGAATGGATGATTTATCATCTTGCCTAATAAGCATCCTTCGCGATTCTCAAATGATTGTAAATCGAATGAGTCAAGAATACCTTCATGTAGAAGTTTCTTGATGGACTTGATGTTAATGTGGCCAAGATGACAATGCCACAAGTATGTCTGATTTGACTCAACGATCTTAGATCTTTTGGTGGTATCATTAACATTATAAACATGTTTTTCTAAAGAAAGCACATAAAGACTATTTTCATAATATACCGTACCATGAAAAACATTATCGAGATAAAATGAACATGTATTGTCTTTTACTCGAAATTCAAATCCTTTGGTGTCCAATGCCAAAATTGAAATGATTTTTTTGGTAGCGTTCCGAACATGATAACAATTTTCAAGTTCTAGAACTATCCCGGAGGGCAAAGAAAAACTGAGAGTTCCCACGGATACGGTCGTAATCCTGGCTCCATTGCTGACCTGGAGTTCAACCTCTCCCTTCTCTAGCCTTCTAGTTTTCCTTAGTCCCTAGGAATTGGAATAAAGGTGTGAGCTACGTCCGGTATCTAATACCCATGATGCTGTGCTAGTGAAGTTTAAGTCCATAACGAAAATACCTGATCTAGAAGCAACGGCTCCGTTCTTCTTATCTTCCTTGAATTTTAGGCAATCTCTTTCCCAATGTCCTTTCTTCTTGCAATAGAAACATTCGGAATCAGATTTAGAAGAGGCTACCTTCTTGTCCTTGGTAGCTTTTGACTTAGGCAAAAGGTCTTCTTACCCTTCCCCTTAAGCCTTTCATCTTCTTGCCTGAATGCTTGAATGGCCTGCCCTTCTTGACCATAAGTATATCATGCTTCCCATCATCCTTGAGCGTATGCTCCGCTTGCTTCAATATACCATGAAGCTCAATGAGGGTTTCCTCCATGCTGTGCATGTTACAGTTCATCTTGAATTGATCATAGCCTTTATGTAGCGTATGGAGAATGATGTCAATTGCCATCTCAGTCGATTACCCCGCATCAAGCCTTTCCATGTTCTCAAATAAACCGATCATTTTGAGTACATGTGGGCTGACTGGCTCTCCTTTCTTGAGCTTGCTCTCAAGGATCTGCCTATGGTTTCAAACCTTTCAATTCGGGCCTACTCTTGGAACATATTCTGAAGTTCAGAAATGATCTCAAAAGCCGTTTCCTTCTCAAAGAAAGTCTTTTGAAGGTCGGGAGACATTGTGGCCAACATGATGCATTTGACATCCCGATTGGCAGTTTGCCATCGGTTTAGGGTAGCCTGAGTGACTTCCTCATTGCGAGTCTTGGGCATTTCCTCATCAAGGGCGTATTCGTTTTGCTCTTGCATGAGAACTATACGCAAGTTTCTTTGCCAATTAAGAAAATTTGGCCCACTTAGTTTCTCCTTGTCGAAAATTGAGCGTAACGAAAAATGGTTATTTGAGTTATTAGCAGACATGTTTCTACAATAGAAATAATTTGAAATGAAAAACCATTCATGAAACGATAAGTTTGAGTTTAAAAGCATTCATGCAATTTTCAAGCTTATTAAGCATTTTATACACACATTAAATTTGTCCTCATTTGGCTAGAATAAAACGATTCCAAGATCCAAAAATGAATGAATGATTAATCATGCTTTGTCTTGTCTTAATACTTATTATTCTAAGGTAAGAAACTCCTTGCTGATAGCACTAAGATATTCTTGGTTTGATAATACGTCGCATCTAATGCTTTATGACGTTTATCTCCAATTCTCCATTGCCATGACATCTAAGGACTCCTTACTGATATCGTTGAGTTTAACCAAAATCAACATGTATACCCGGTATACCTTACGTCCCTAGGAAAATAGTGATGCCTCGCTTTGGCATAGCCCATCACCATTCTCATTAGTTCGGTAAGTACTATTTTAGAATGGCAAATTAAATATTTTAGGGACCTAGGGTTTCTATGTTGGTTGATTTTGGTGAACTTAATTAATCATCGCAACATTCGAAATCCTAAACATGCATCTAACATATCATTCATATATAATTAAACATAAATATATATCGAAAATATAAGTAAAAGATGCATTTGGCAACAAGCATGACCCCTTGAATCTTCAAGTCTTCAAGGGTTTTCATTGCAACTTTATAGCTTCAACGTCTTAGAAACGTCGTCTTCAAGACATTACCATCCTTTATGCAACTACTAGTAACTATAATTAGAAATAATCTAAATATTAAGGTACAAAAATATGCAACAGTTCACATACCATATTTAGATTTACAAAAATACATAACGGATCACAACCCGTATTTTCTATCCTAATCGGGCCCCACTAGTTACCATTTTCATAAAACCTGTGATAGAATATACATTCCATTCATCCATTCACTATTTGTGAATGGCCCATGCATTTTACAACGAAAAACAAGTAACAATGCAACATTACCCGTAAACTAGTAACTAATTTAGGTGGTTAATTTGATTAACGCGCCTAATTAAAACTAGTCAAAATTGATAATCAATTATGTGATTAAACGCGATAAACAATGAAGCTCCCACTTAATTCCGCATCCAACTTAATTAAGCCGGTAAACCCGTAATTTTGCCAAATAAATTTTGCAAATGCCGCTCATAAACCGAGGCCTAGCCTCCATTTTTTATTAAAATAATTAAACATAATTAAAATAATTAAATCAGCAATACACAAAATAATAAAATCGAGGGAATTTAAGTGCTTCGGGTTGGCCAAGGCAAGCAGTGCGAGTCCTCGTACGCACGCATGTACTGCGTGCTTGTAATCGCCCATATTTTTAAATATTTTATAAATGAAAATTTATTTTATTTATAATATTTATTTGTATTTTTCCGGATTTTATTTTAAAAAGTTTCAAATTATTAATTTGGGTCGAAAATTATTTTAGTACAAATTATTTTATGAGCTTTCATTCTACAATATATGTCATACAAACAAAGCCTAGTCCATTTCATTTACCTAATTGGCCCATTAATTTAATGAGGCCCAATACTCCTACTTACCCTACAACTCTCTCCCCTATAAATACCCCATACATCCCCAAAATTTTCCCCACACAAAAAGGTTAGTCTTATTTTCTCCTTTGTTTTATTAATTTGTGTAATTGTAATTATTGATTTATGGGTTTTGATTTTATTGTTTGAAATTAATTTAATTAGTATCAAATTGTATTTTGATGATTAAACTTTATAATTTCAGATTTTATAAATATCATAATTTTCAGATTTTGTAAATTTTATAACCTAAGGTTTTTAATTATTGAAAATCACGATTTTAGGGTTTTTACGAACAATTGATTTAGGGCTTTTATAGTAATGATGTTTGAAATTTTGGTGATTATAACTACTGATTAGTTTAACTTAATCCCAGAATATTTTGAACACGTAAATTCGTGTTTTAATTCTTAGATTTCCATTCGTTAATAGTAATCCCGTTTTAATCCCGATTAGGTTCTAAACTCATCCGATTTTGATAAAAAAGTAGTGTTTTCCATGTGGAAACAATGTTGTGATTTTCGGCCTCTAAATATGATTTTCGGGCAGTTTTTGATTTTTAACGAAGTTTTTTTTATGCTTTAAATTTTATCCTTGAGTTTTAAAGGGTTTTTGATTATTTTAAAATGCTGGAATTTTATTTAAAGTTGTATAATTGTGATTTTAATTAAAGGGTGTGATTACCCATTAAAAAGGAGTTTAATTAGGGGTTTTAAAATAATTTTCAGATTTTTTTTAAGTAGTCTAAAGTAAATTTAAGTTGTTGGAAAATTGATTGAGTATTAATTTATTGTTATTGGTTGTTCTCTAGGAAGTGATTATTCCCTAGGAAACTTTTAAGTGATTAAAAGTGGCACAAAGGATTGTTTATACGAGGTACGTACATGTCTACTTCGTTGTAAGTAGTATCATGTTTAGGTACCAAAAAGAAAGAACTTAGTTTCATGTTTAGAGAACACTTGGATGGAAATTGTTTGGTTATACGTTTAATTAATTCATGTGCTTATGTTTATGAGACATGTTTTGGTGAATTGATTATGTTTGTATGGAATTATGGATGCAAGCATGTTGAATTATATTGGATTAATTGTTTGTATGGAATATTGATACGAGCATATTTTTATTGGATTGGTTTATTAACTACATTTGGATTATTGAAGGATTGGAGTTGAATGGTTTAAGTGGAATGAATTTATTAATTATTCCACAAGGTTATTATTATTTTATTTATTACTCAAGCATGACTTGTTAGTATGTTGAGTAAAAGTGGATCAAGCCGAAATGGCTAGGTGGGTTGACTATGTTCAACAATTTTGGATAATTTGGACGTTTAAAGGAATTAAAGGTCAATTTGTGATGTGATCACCATTGTCCTAAATAAGATTAAAAGTGAATTGATGTATGATTGTTATGTATGGTCTACTTGAATGAGTCGGCTATTAATTAGAATTGTAATCACGTAAAGTGAAACAAGGATGAGCAATAAACTCTGGAAAGTGTGCACTTCTAGAGTATTGACAATTATGGGTTGGAATTATGGGTTGGGGTACACAGTGGTAGCCTGTGGCTTTTCGAGGCTTGTTTGATCAACATGTCCTCTTCTCTTTTGGTATTTACATTTTTATTTTATAATGAAAGTTAGATGGGATCCTAGACAAACTTTGTGAGAATGGAGTCGCGCCCATTTTTGCATTGCGCTAAACTTTTATATTAAATGGTCATTTGGGACCAAAATGATTTGGTGGGTTGGACAACCTCGTCTATTGCTTACTCCAAATTAAATTAATCAAACTAAATATTAAGAGTCAAGTGTTTGGAACTGGTTACTAAGTATGTTGAGTCAATTGAATTGTTTAAGTGTGGAGTCTTGATCAATGAATTCGTTTTGTATGTTTATTTACTTTAATTGAGCATGTTAGGTTTTGTACGTTGTAGCTTGTATGTACTCAGCTTTGCTGATTGCGTACTTTTTTGTGTGTTTTCTTTTGGTCATGGCCTTCGCCTTTCAATGACCCTGTGACGATCCAATTATTACACTTGTATTATTGGGGATCAGTATTGCACAGGTTAGCTTGATGATGTGAGGTTCGGGGATTTGACATACGCATTGTCAAGGGATTGGTGTGATTGAGAGTATTCGTTCTTTGTGTTGAACTTATCTATGTTTTACTATTTCAATTATGTTTTGGGATTTTAAATATTAGTTTGGTTTAATAAGGGCCTTTATGGTTCCAATTTGTAAGCTTTGACTTATTGGTTTTCTAAATTATATTATTTTAAGATTTGAGTTGGATTTCCGCTGCAATACTTTGATAAAGCCTTAACGTTTTAACACGTGGCGGTAACATGCCAATGGTTCTCCACTATTTTATTTAAATTAAGTAGTTTGGAAAAAGGGAGAATTATTGGGGTGTTACAGTGCTGCTTAGCAGCTCGCATACCATGCATGCTGAGCTGCTGCTGGGTGTTGTTTGGCAGCCCGCACCATAAGGCGCGTCACGGCCGCAGCTGCTATTGCTACTGCTGCGCCATGGTTATCCGTAGCATATGCCCTACGCATCAATGCAGCACCAAGCATGCACATGCCCCCGCACACACACGCGCACACACGAGGCGCCCAGCAGCCTCGGCAACCACATATGGGCTGCGCAAGCAGCCTGGCTGGCCGAGAACATGCTTGGGGCTCTTAATTCCTGATTTTTGTGCAACAAAAGTAATTAATTCTAAATTTATTTTAGAACTAATATTGGGAAAACAATAAAAAAAATAAAATTAGTCTAACTCAAATAAATTCAATTTTAAGTGCATGACCAAAAAATAATTCAAGAACCAAACTTTAAATAATTTTGGTTTAACTTGATGCCACAAAATTGATAAGGGCTAATCTCATAATTAATTTAACCAAACATAAATTAATAATGAGTTTTGACAAAATTAAAATAGGTTGGAAATAAAATAATCATCTAATAAAAAGTAATTCCAACACTTGTGTTCATTTGAAATAATTACATCTTCCAATATGAAGACTAATTGTATTTCAATCACCAGTTTGAGACTTTATGACTTTAATCAACTTGGACATTTGATTAAATCAAGAAATTTCAATAAACAATCATGGAATTTAGTAATATAAAGTTCCCATCAACTTAAATAATTAAAGATTAGAACTTTAATACTTGAAACCTTCAAACACAAATTTTTTACATACAAAGCAATTAATTTGCAATGTGTGAAAAAAATGAGCCAACCTTTTAAGCACTAATTAATACTAAATAATCACGCTCAAAATAGGCTTATATATGCAGTAGGTTAATTACAATAATCATACATATAATTAATAATTAATATGTCATTAAACAAACAAGGTTTAAAGATTTAAAATTTTTCGATTAAAACGAAAAAAGCCTCAAAGCAGCTAGCGAGACCTAGCGAGCTTTGTTAGCTGTTGGCCTTGCTAGCATGCACATGGCTAGCACGCGATGCCCTGCACCAGCCAAGCACTAGCGCACTGCTAGCATGTAATGCTAGCATGCATGCTGCTAGCAGCCTCATCTTGGTGATGCTACCATGCTAGCTGTTGTGCTAGCTGCCATGCCCCTAGCCTCGATTTGCTCGGGACATTCCGATGCTAGGGCTATTTATGACTTTGTTGATTGCTTGATTTTACTATCGCGTCGTTTCATAATTCCGACTCAACTTGGGACGCTCGGTATCGACGCTCCTAACTCGATATTCGAAATCTGTACTCATAATACTCTAACGACTCATAATTCCTTTCGGATTAATTCGTCGACACGGATCGGTTACTTGATTGGGTGTGACCCGTAGGGCTCTATCAAGATTAAGCTGTAATATTAATTATACATTAATATTACTGATCGGAAGCGACTTCTAGCTAGGCATTCCGATCACTTGACCTCACTGAATAGTTAGCTTTCTAATAATTCCGAACCCTCCATCGAAATTATACACTTGTTCACAGGGCACCATTCCTATCTAGAGACAAGAGTTGTTTTATTTCTAAAGATGTTATGTTATAGGCTAACGCAAAATTGATTAATGGTTTGTATGACCTAGATTATACAACCCATGTTTACAACATTGAGCAGTTAAAGCGCGAAACTGATGAATCAAACTAAACCTATCTATGGCATTATAGGTTAGGTCACATAAACCAATCGCGCATCCAGAAATTAAAAAATGATGGACTCCAAACTTCATTTGATTATGAATCATTTGAGAATTTAAGTCAAGCTTGTTAGGTAAGATGACTAAGTCACCTTTTACAGGAAAGGGTGAAAGAGCTAGTGACCTTTTGGGCCTCATACATATAGATGTGTGTGGACTAATGAGTTTGAAAGCTAGAGGTGGATTTAACTACTTCATTACTTTTACTGATGATTTAAGTAGGTATGGCTATATCTCATTAATAAAGCACAAGTCGGAATCCTTTGAAAAGTTCAAGGAATTCCCGAATGACGTACAAAACCAGCTTGGGAAGACAATTAAATCACTACATTCCTATCGTGGTAGTGAATATTTGACTCAAGAGTTTGATGATCATCTGAGGGATTGTGGAATATTTTCACAATTAACTCCTCTAAGAACACCACAGTTAAAAGGTGTGTTAGAAAGGAGGAATTGAACTTTGCTTGACATGGTTCGATCCATGATGAGCTATACTGATTTGCACGCATGTCGTTCTGGGGATATGCATTAGAGGCGGCTGCGAACATACTAAACAGAAGCTCGTCCAAAGCAGTTGAGAAGACACCATATGAGTTATGGACTAGAAAATTACTAAAGTTGTCTTATTTTAAGATTTGGGGTTGTGAAGCCAATGTAAAACGTTTACAAGGCGACAAACTAGGCCCTAAATCAGACTAATGTTTCTTCGTGGGTTATCCCAAGGAAACTAAAGGGTAGTACTTCTAAAATCGCGCAGATAACAAAGTGTGTTTTTAGAAAGAGAATTTCTTTCTACAAAATCAAGTGGGAGCAAAGTGGTTCTCGAAGAAATTCAAGACGAGTAACAAATGGATGTGGATAACACTACATCAGAGGCGAGGGCGCATAAGTCAGCTAATTTGACAAATCATGTGTCGGAAGCAAGACTCCTATCGTCCCACTTAAATCTAATTCTTGCGAAAATCTTCAAAGAGTTGAAGAGAAAATTTATGTTGTTGCTCCTACCCTACTTAGGTCAATAAAAATCAGAAATAAACTATTTGATGATGTTCTGTTAATTGAGGATTCTGAAATCTTCTTATTGGAGAATGAGGAACCCACAACCTACAAGCAAGCTTTTGGCAAGCCTTGACTTAGAGATATGGATTGAGGCCATGAAGTCCGAAATGGAATCAATGTCTGAAAATTTTGTGTGGGCCCTAGTAGACTTGCCTAATGGGGTAAAACCTATTGGTTGCAAGTGGGTTTACAAGATTAAGACAGACAAAGATGGAAATGCCTACATTTATAAAGCAAGACTGGTTGCAAAAAGGTTCCAACAAATTCATGGTATTGACTATGATGAAACCTTTTCCCCAGTGGCAATGCTTAAGTCCATTCGGATTCTTCTAGCGATTGCTGCATTTTTCAATTATGAAATTTGGCAAATGGATGTCAAAACCGCCTTCTTGGATAGGTTCTTAATGGAGTATGTGTATATGACACAACCTGAGGGTTTTGAAGATCCAGAAAATCCTAGAAGGGTATGCAAACTTCATAAATCCATTTATGTATTGAAGCAAGCATCAAGGAGTTAGAACCTTCGTTTCGATAAGGCGATCAAACAATTTAGTTTTCTCAAGAGCGAAGAAGAACCTTTTGTATGTAAGAAGTTTAGTGGGAGCAGCTTAGTTTTCTTAGTCTTATATGTAGATGACATACTGCTCATGGGGAATAAAATACCAATGCTGGAGTTAGTTAAAGCATGGTTGAAGAGTTGTTTCTCCATAAAAGACTTGGATGACGCTGAGTACATTTTAGGAATCATGATCAATCGAGACAAGTCTCGAATGATGAATGGACTAAGTCAGGAGAATTATATTAATAAGGTTCCTGACAAGTTTGAGATGAAAGACTCAAGAGAGGATTTCTCCCCATGGCTCGTGGCATTACGCTCAGTAAATCTCAGTGCCCTCATTAGCCAAAAGAGATGAGACGTATGGCTAGTATACCTTATGCTTCTACATTAGGGTCTATTATGTATGGCATGATATGTACGAGGTTGGAGGTTTCATATTCTCTTAGCATGTGTAGAAGATTTCATGAAAATCTAGGTGAAGCACACTAGACAGCTGCCAAGAACGTCCTTAAGTACTTGAGAATGACTAAAGGAATGTTTTTAGTATTTAATGGAGAAGACGAGTTGGTTGTCAAGGGCTATACGGATGCGAGTTTCCTAACAGACAAAGATGATTTCAAATCCCAATCAGGGTACATTTTCTTTCTGAATGGAGGATATTGAGTTGGAAGGGTTCAAAGCAAAGTACGTAGTGTCGCAGACTCTATGATAGAATCAGAGTAGTTAGCTGCGGTTGAAGCAGCTAAGGAAGTAT
This sequence comes from Chenopodium album, assembly GCF_948465745.1. NCBI lineage: Eukaryota > Viridiplantae > Streptophyta > Magnoliopsida > Caryophyllales > Amaranthaceae > Chenopodium > Chenopodium album. The sequence continues at coordinate 38,365,486 of NC_137848.1, read as the reverse complement.
TTTGGATCAAGAAGTTCCTTACAAAGCAAGACATTATACCAGGTGCTCAAAAAGGAATTGAATTGTATTGTGACAACAATGGCGCCATTGCTCAATCAAAGGAGCCAAGGTCACACTTCAATTCCAAACATGTTGAGAGGAAGTATCATCTCATTCGAGAGATCGTTGACAGACGAGATGTCAATATGTGCAAAGTTCATATGGATGAGAACTTCGTTGATCCGCTTACTAAACCCCTTCCATTGCCCAAGCATGAGACTCATACTAGAGCAACTAAATTGAAGCAAGTAATGTAATTTAAATTATATTTGTTTTTGAGAAAAACTTATTACATATGTAATACATTCATTTGCAAAATTATGTTTTTTCAGAGATTTATTATTTTTCTTATTTAATTATGTTTTTTGACATTAAATAAAATGTCCAAAATAATTATAGATTGATGGGCCCTTGATGAATAACTTTTACATAGGATTTAAAGACACGTTTATGCTAGTTTTATAATTGCTTTTAGGGTCTTTTATTGCTTTTTAGGTCGCAAATACATAAGTTGTTAGTTTTGTACTCTATTACACTCCGTTTGTGTTTTTCTTAATGTTTGTGGTGATTTCATAGTTATTTGGACGCTTTTGAAGTGTTTGGAGTTGATTTAGATGGTATTTAGATGGAAGCCGGTGAATTGAGTTTATAAATCGAAGATCCCATGATTTTGGATGTTGATTTTGAGATTTATATGCATGAGGAATGAATACAGCATTCACAAGGGTCGCTATGTCAAAACTAACCTTTTCTCACTCTTTTGATCATAACTTGAGTTCCAGATATCGGATTGGAGTGATTCAAGTTGTGTTGGAAACTAGACTTGAAGAAATTTCCAATTTTAGGTCACACATCTCAAGACGCTTCCTATAACAGAAGTTATAGGCTTTTGAATCCAAGCAATGGAGTCAGCCACCCGCGGGATATAGCTGTGGGCAACCCTGTGCCCACTCGAGGCAAGCCACAACTACTGCCAAGCCGCAGCCACCAGCCCTGCACCTGCAGGTTCTGGCAAGCAGCCAAAGCCTCCCATGAGTAGCTCATGTCCTCGACCTCGCTTGCGGTTTTATGGTCCACGTCATCTTCTATCGTCCAATAATAATTCAACTTATGTAATCTTTATTTTCTTATTTCTTTTCTTTATTTATTTTTAGATTAGTTTTAGGATAATATAAATACTCAAGGGATATTATTTTTCCCTTAGGCCTTTTATTATTTTACGTTCTTTTTAGTTTTCTCTCTAACCTTAGTTTACCATGGCATCTCCATGGATTCTTCCATGGAAGATTCTTGGGTTTATTATTTTTATTCATTGAGGTATATTTATTTCTATTTCCGGCTTTTAATTTTGTTTTACGCCTTAGATTCGGTTTTAATTATTTATTTCATGCTAGATTAGTTTATTTCTAGGGTTTGGGAATCCATGTTTATATGATGAATCTTGATTAATAATTTAAATATTGTGATTATTAATTTCTCTAATTGATAGTGTTTTATTGTTAATCTTGCAACTTGATCAATTGTTTGATTAATTATTGTTAATAAGAGTTTGAATAGGAAGCTCTTACTTTTAGAGGCTTACCTACTATTAGCAATTCTGATTATGTTAGCGACCGAACTACATATGTTGAATTGAGAGCGTTAAGACCTGATCGTAGGCTTAGAAATTGCTCTAGATTATTGATTGATTGAATTGTTATTGATATTTGATAGATTTAGAACTATAAACATGGTGAACCGTAACCCTAGGTCTTTTTATTAATTGTTTAATTCCTATTTTAATTTAGATTACTTTTCCATCCGAATTCCGTGACTTGTTTAGTTTCCCCAATTTCTTAGAGGTTAGATTGAATACCATCTACATGTGGATTCGACCTTACTTACCCTATTACATTGTTAGTTGGTTTTGTTAGGAATTTATCTTTGACAGGTGTATGACAACCTATAAAATTTTTGTGCCGTTGCCGGGGGGACGGCTTAATTTTATTTAGCTTCTTATTTGGTGAGACTAATCTGTATACATATTTTATCTTATTTTTATTTTGTATGTACTTACTTTTTATTTTACTCTTTTTGTGTTATCATGGAGTGGTATCATTATAATTCGTATGGGATGAATGATCTTACTTTTCAGGGGCAATATGATTACAATTCCAGGTATTGTAATGCTAATGTTTCTATGTTTGATGCATCATATGATTATCAAAATTTACGAAATATATGCATGAATTCTTGTGAAAAATGTTATTACCCTAGTGAGTCTTATATGCATGATTTTAATTCCTCGTACCAACCCCAAGTGGATAATTATACTTAACCCAATTCATTGGAGTGTAGGAACTTTAAATATGATGAATGAGTTTATTGTTAATCAGCAAGAAGAACTTAACGAATTGATGCATGATTGTCAACGTGTTTCAAAATCTATTGAATTACTTATTGTGTAACATTATACTAACCAACAAGTCATACATGATAATAATGATATTGGTTTTGAGGATTGTATTTCAGTGGAGGAAAGCGTTAATTTGACTCATGATATTTATTCTTCATCAAATGAAAGTATAATAGAGGAGAAAAATTTCCCATCTCTTTATGATTCTGATGGTGAAAGTTTTTAGAATGACGATATAAAGGTAGTGGAGAAGGAAGAACAACCAATTATCGTGAAATGCTTGGTTGAAAAAACATTGGATTTGGATCTTTTGGTAGTCGAAGATCTTGTTAACAAGTTTATTCACGAGGGTGAATTTGAAGGTAAAAACATTCATGTTAAGCCTAACCCATCTCCCCTTTATATCCCGTTTTCCCAGAGGCTTGATCGAGTTCCTTCATTTACTATGTCAAATCCTTCACACTTTTTTGAAATGTCTCCCTTCCATGATACATTTGGCCGTGTGGACCTTTATGATCATTCAAGAAGGTCTACATTGCGTAAGGAGCAAGCAAGGGTAAGTTGTACATACTCTTCTTTTTTGTTTTTATTTTAACTTTTCTTCTTTCGATTATTTTACTAATATTTATTCTAACACCCTGTTTGTGAAAATTGATGCGTTTTCTATCAAGCCATATGTGGTTCCTAATGATATGTTTGCAGGAGTATATGATAAATTACTTTAGGTATTAAATTCTTCTGAATGATGATTTAAGTATGGTCCTACGGGACCTTAAAACCAATGCTTATCGGGAGGCAACCTGACTTTTAATCTTTTTTTTTTAATATATTTTTTTATGAGTAACTACACTAATGTGTGATAAAATGATGATGTCTCATGTCAGGTACATGCGTAACTAAATTTCTTAGTTTGGACATCTATCGTATTACAACTACCAATCGTGGTGGAAGTGTCTAGACCTTTTGATGCTCCCTTCCCTTACCCACCCCTTTGTGAGTTGTGCCTCTCCTTTATTTATGCTTTAGTTTCCTTTGTGTTCACATTGAGGATAATGTGATATTTAGCTTGGGGGAGGATGATTATCATCATTACTTTTGTGCATATTAGTTATGTTAGTTTTAGTTTAGTTTTTTCTGCTCTGTAGGTAATGTATGGTTTGCACCATTCATTAGGAGTGGGAGTTTACGTACAACGAAAAAGAATTCATTGCTTTCTTAGTTTAGTTTTGTTTTTGTTTCTGCATTCTTGTACCTATCTTCCATATTTTGACTTCAAATCGTGTGCGGATTATATTAGACTCTCTTGAGCTTCTTCTAATCATAGTTATGATTTTGAAATTCGGTCAGTGTGCTTTATACATTGAAAACTGCGTAGCAATGTAGCCTGCGATTTATGGGCTTGTGCGTGGTAAGATGTTTGCTTTTTTTTTTTAGTCTAGCTAGTCGAGATTTTGTAGACCCCAAGCCATGTGAGTTTTTGAAACCTGATTGATTCACTGTCATATTTAAAATAGTCTATATTTTTGTATGTGTGATAGTTCCTGGTGCAACTTTGATCTTAATTTTTCCTTGAGACTCGTAAAATTTGGTTGTGATGAGTGCATGATTAAATAATAAAGGTCTTTTCTATTTATTATTTTGAGCCTCCAAAAGTTATTTTTGTACATTTTCTTCCTATTTGTTACCGATGTTGAGCTTTACCTTTCATTGAATTAGCCATATTACAAGCCTTCGGCCTCAATTGGTTACTATTCCTAAGCTTAGCTTGGGGGAGTGGTCTATCTTGTGATTTGTGATTTTTATTTTAGCTAAATATTTGCTTTGTGGTGCAATAAAGGAGATTTTGAATGGAAGTTCAAGGTTATTATTCAAAAAAATGAAAAAAAAGAAAAAAAAGAGAAAAAAAAAGAAAAAGCCGAAAAAATGGTGTATGAAAAAAAAATGAAAAAAATGAAAAAAATAATAAAAAAATAAAAAAAATAGTTGAAGGGAATAAGAGGAAATCGAATTACTTTGGTGTGTAGTGATTTTTTTTATTTGGCTTTTATGGTGTATGGTGAGGCGAGATGCTAAACGAGTTTATCTTTGACATGCATTCGGTTATGTTGTTATTGTGTACTGTCATTATCACTCTCCTAACTAGGTCATCTCTCACATATCCCAAAATGTTTATCCTACCTCTCACCCTAAGCCCATTATAACCCTTGTAGAGACCTTTTGATCGTCATGCATAAGTTATGATTGAGTACAGTGGATCAAGTTTTGAGTCAAAAGTAAAAGAATATTTGTTGCATTCGGAGACGACATGGTGTAGGTTGACTATTTGTTATACCCTTAAGCTAATTGGGGCACCTCTCGTGCTCGACTTTAGCATATCTATAAGAAATCGTCGAAGACTAGCTTGAAAAAAGACTAGATTGGTAAGTTAATTGCAGGACTATGAATGTTGCGTGTATCTATTTGTATCTGAGCCAGATTTCAGTATCGCTAACTTTAGTTTGATTGTTTGCTCGAGATTCCAGTCGGTCTTATTCTGGTTCCATGGGAGTCTTATTTGTCTTGTTTCTCCATCTTGAGTCTAGTGTTTCTTGGGTACAAGCAACGGTTTAGCTTGGGGAATTTGATGAATCACTTTTATATAGGATTTATAGACACGTTTTTGCTAGTTTTATAGTTGTTTTTTGGTTATTTTGTTGCTTTTTAGGTCGCAAATGCATAAGTTGTTGGTTTTGTACTCTATTACGCTCTATTTGTGTTTTTCTTAATGTTTCATTTGATTTCATAGTCATTTGGACGCTTTCGAAGTGTTTGGAGTTGATTCGGATGATATTTAGATGGAAGCCGGTGAATTGAGTTTATCAATAGAAGATCTCATGCTCGTGGATGTTGATTTTGAGATTTATAAGCATAAGGAATGAATATAGCATTCACAAAGGTCGCTATGCATCTTTTAAAAATAAATTTGAGTTAGAAACGAATTTAAACGATGATGAACGATATGTCAAAACTGACCTTTTCTCACTCTTTTGATCATAACTTCAGTTCTAGAGATCAGAGTGGAGTGATTTAAGTTGTGTTGAAAGTTACACTTGAAGAGATTTCCAATGATAGGTCACACATCCCAAGAAGCTTCCTAGAACAGAAGTTATAGACGTTTGAATCCAAGCAATGGAGTTAACCACCCGCGGGATATTGCTGTCGGCAACCTTGCGCCCACTCGAGGCAAGCCACAACTACTGCTAGGGCACGACCACCAGCCCTACGCCCACAGGTTTTGGCGAGCAGTCAAAGCTGTCCATGAGTAGCTCATGTCCTCGACCTCGCTTGTGGTTTTATGGTCCACGTCATCTTGTATCGTCTAATAATAATTCAACTTATTTAATATTTATTTTCTTTTTTCTTTTCTTTATTTATTTTTAGATTAGTTCTAGGATAATATGAATACTCAAGGGATATTATTTTTCCCTTATGCCTTTTATTATTTTACATTCTTTTTAGTTTTCTCTCTAACCTTAGTTTCTCATGGCATCTCTATGGATTCTTCCATGGATGATTCTTGGGTTTATTATTTTAATACATTGAGGTATTTTTGTTTGAAAATTTCACAAGAATTATCCAACCTTTGCCTCGTTCTCCCAAAATAATCTAACCTTTCGATTAACCCTGAATAATTCTAACTTTACTATTTATTTCTCCTAGTAACCTTAGCAGGTCACCCAACCCTTTACTGCCGATTACCATCCACGTGGCACTTCCTTATTGGCCAATTTTTGATTTTTTTTTTAAAATTCTGAAAATTGAAAAAAAAAAAAACTAAAGATTTTTCTCACATTCCCCTTCTTACTGGTTTCTCTCTCTTTTCCCTACCTCCATTATCACCCACTAACACCACTCAACACACCATCCATGACCACCACCAACACCACCACCTACCACAACCTTAATACAAAAACATCACCACTCAATATAACAACCACGACCAACCCACGACACAGCCGCAAACAAATACCCACAACATCAACGACTTACAACCGCTGACAACCCACGACAGCGCGCCGCAATTAACACTAACCAAATAACCCCTGCTTATTCCAGCCCATAATTGAAGACGCATGCCCAATTTAGCCCCAAATTCAATTGAAAGAGAGAGAAGAGAAGAAATATTAAGGTTTGACGGGGAGGTGTAGTAAAAGGAGTTTGATAAGGGAGGGGAAGGGGTGACGGGAAGGTTCAGGGAGGTGAGGTTGGGATTTCGGGCTAGGTAGGTGGGGTTGGGGTTTTGGGGTATGGGTGGGGCTGGTGGTTTCAGCTAGGTGGGGTTGGTGGTTTTGAGTCTGGGTAGGAGTGGGCAAAGGGATTTAGAGGCGGAGATTGTGGTTGCGCAGGTCGTGGTGGCTGAAGTTCAAGTGGTGGCTGAACCTGTAATGGAGTTGAAGAAGAGAGAAAGAAGGAGGGAAAAAATAAAAATAAAAAAAAAAATTAACAATTTGCCTGAATTTTAGGTATAAGAGAATAAGTAGTAAACATAGGATTATTCCAGGTTAATCAAAAGGTTGGATTGTTATGGGAGAACGAGACAAAGGTTGGATTATTCTTGTTAAATTTTCCTTAGTATTATTATTATTATTATTATTATTATTATTATTATATCTCAAAAATAGACAAAGTCATACAACCTATAAAAAGTTAGTGGGTAGCTGAGATACAATCTAGGTCTCCACTCCTCTAGATATGGCAAATCCTATCCTAGTAAATATATGAGCAGCACGACGTGCCCCAATGTCTTGCGTCGTCGAGAATTTCTGGATTCTTCTATAAATGATTCTTGGGTTTATTATTTTAATTTGAGGTATTTTTATTTATATTTCCTGCTTTTAATTATGTTTTATTCCTTAGATTTAGTTTTAATTATTTATTTCATGCTAGAGTAGTTTATTTCTAGAGTTTGGGAATCCATATTTATATGATGAATCTTGATTGATAATTTTAATATTTTGATTATTGATTTCTCTAATTGATAATGTTTTATTGTTAATCATGTAACTTGATCAATTGTTTGCTTAATTATTTTTAATGAGAGTTTGAATCGAAAGATCTTACTTTTAAAGGCTTGCCTACAATTAGCAATTCTGATTATGTTAGCGACCGTGGGCTTAACAATTGCTCTAGATTATTGATTGATTGAATTGTTTTTGATATTTGATAGATTTAGAACTATAAACATGGTGAACCGTAACCCTAGTTCTTTTTATTAATTGTTTGATTCCTATTTTAATTTAGACTACTTTTCTATCCAAATTTCATGACTTGTTTAGTTTCTCCAATTTCTTAGAGGTTAGATTGAATACCATATCCCTGTTTATTCGACCCTACTTACCCTACTACATTGTTAGTTATTCTTGTTACGAATTTATCTTTGACTGGTGTACAACAACCTATCAACTCATCAAGTTGGATTACCTGGTTAATGAAACCCCATAGGTGAACTAAATTCATACATTATTTAAGTTCGAAGTCATTTAGTTGGACATAAACTATTTCAATAAATGAACTAGCATGTAAAGTTGATTGGATAGCGCAGTTTCATGGGCTACAGGGGCATAGTGATGCTCGGTCAATCACATGGATATGCATGAACTATGCATGATCAAACTATAGACCTACTTTGAAGTTCAAGTATAGAGGTTCTAGATATATTAGTACATTCCTTTGACATGAGTGGAACATTGATTTCATTCAATGATTGATTTAAATGTTGTACATTCAAAGGTCTTCCCGTAACAGGAGATTATAAATGGTGTTTCTTGGTTGCTTCAAAAGTTGAGTTGGAGATTTGGTTGCCACAAGATTGGATTGAGTCTACCTATTTAGTTAGGAATGTGTCTTGGCCCCTTGAAGAGGGAGAATTGAGAAAGTATATGGCCGTGCTTAAATGGATTATATAGTAATAATTTGTTTTATAATTCCAACTTAGTTTCAAGAAAATATTTGTCAATGATAGGAATGGTGTCCTTCGAACAAGTGTATTATAACGATAGAGGGTTCGAAATTATTAGAAAGCTAATTATTTAGTGAGGTCAAGTGATCGGAATGCCTAGTTGGAGGCCGCTTCCGATTAGTAATATTAATGTTTAATTAATATTACAGCTTAATCTTGACTGAACCCTTCGGGTCACACCCAAGCAAACTAACGATCCGTCACGACGAACTAATTTGAAAGGAATTAATGAGTCGCTCGAGTATTATGAACAAAGACGTCGGAATCCGAGCTTAGAGCGTCGCAAGTCAAGTCGATTTTATGCATCGAGAATACGAGAAAATAAGTCAAATGAAAAGTCATTGGACCTAGCCTCGGATTGGCCGAGCCAATCGAGGACTAGGCCACACTAGCCAGTTTGGCTGCTAGCCATGGACTAGCCTTGGCAGCAGGCCCAACAGCCACGCATATGCGCTGGCTGGGGATGCTGGCCGAAGCTAGCTAGCTAGCAGCGAGGCCATGCAAGCTTAGCTTGTTTGGCAAGCTAGCAGCGCTATCGTTAGCGCGCAAGTATGCAAGCAGGCTGATGCTAGTAGCGCTAGCACCAGCCCGCAAGCACAAAAGCGAGCCTAGCAGCAGCCTGCTAGCTCGCGTGGGCTTGCGACATGCTAGCAAGCCTAGTCAATGGGCCAAGGATGCAACATGGAATACCTTAAAGCCCAAGGCTTGGAGTGTGCCATGCACATGTGGTTGGTCATCCACTAATCCCTTGTTTGACCAAGTGTGCCATACACATGGGGTTAGTGGTTTTATGCTTGCCCTCCAAGGATGGGTTTTTGGACCTTACCTACTCCCTCCCACATGTTGACACTTTTCATTTGACTATTGTATAGCTAATTTAATTTAATTTGGAATTAAATTAATAGCTTACTTTTCTCACCATATCATTTCTCCCACATGGAAAGATTATGATTGAAATTTTTGGGAGCCTTTGCCTATAAATACCAACCTTAGGAGTTAGGATTATACACTTGACTTGAACTCAATAAAGCATCTCCAAAAGTGAGAAAACCTTTAAGTTCATAAAAACTCGGGTAAGTTTATTTTTGGTCTAGCTCGGCTAAACTCCGAGTAAGGACCGGACGGGTCGTGTTGCGGGTGGATTTCCGTTGGAGGTCTACGTACTTGTGGGACTTGAAGCATTCGAAGTAAGAACTCGTAAAGCGAGCAAAGCGCGCATTAAGGGTAATTGTCTCCCCCATTATCTTGTTAATTATGCTTATTAGTTATAATAATTTTGAGTGGGTCTTGGGGTTTGGTTTTTTTTCCGCAAAAAGTCGGACTTTCCGAAATCCAACAGTGGTATCAGAGCCACGTTCATTTATTTTTGTAACTAATATTTTCAAGGTGTTTTAAATGGATTTAATTTCTAGTTGTGGTTACTAATTAGATTAGTAGCTTGATTTTATAAATTTTAATATTGTTTTAATTAGAATTTTGGTTGCCGAACCTCGATTTTCACCCAAGACTAGTGAATTTTGGGTGGAATCGATGTTTTGAAAACATTTTGATTCTTTTAGGAATGTAAAAAAGCCAAATTCTGCCCAAAAATGCTTGTTTCGAACGATTTTTCATTTTGACAAAAATTTTTAAATCTTTTTAACCTTGAATCTTAATGGCATATTAATTGTGATTATGTGTTTGGTTCTTTCCTTTCAACTTTTGCAACTTTAGATCACTTTTGAGCATGATTACTATGTAGTAATTGGTGCTTAATGGTTGGCTCATTTTTCCTCATAAACTTGAAAGTTCACTTTTTTGCAAACTAATTACTTTAAATGTGAATGTTTATGGTGATTTTGTGATTTTGAAGCCTCAAAATGTGTTAACAATTCAATCTTTAATTATTTATTTGGTTGGATCTTGACTTACTAGATTCCATGATTGAACTTTCTTGATTTAATCATTTATTAAGTTGATTAAAGTCATAAAGTTTCAAACTTGTGATTGAAATTTAATTAATCTTCATGTTGGAAGATGTAATTTTTTTCAAGGGTTCACAAGTTAAAGTTGGAATTTTTCATTGAATAATTATTTTCATTATTCCAACTCCCTTTAAATTTTGTCAAATCTTATGACTAATTTATGTTGGTTAAATTAATAGTGAGAATAGCCCTTCATTTTGTAGCGTCAAGTTAAACAAAATTTTATTTAAAGAATAGTTCTTGGATTAATTTGGTTTGTGCACTTAAATGAATTTTATTTAGTTGGACTTGTTTTAATTTTCATTTTGTTAGCTCAAAATATTGATTCTAAAATTAATTTAGAATTGATTAGAAACATCACACAAAAATCAGAAAATTTTCCAAAACATGAGCACACAAACGAGGAACAATAGTCACGTGCACACCTTCGGCCAGTCGGGCTGCTTGCGCAGCCCACATGTGGCTGCCGAAGGGTGGTGGCTGATGCTTCGTGCATGTGCGATGTTTGAGCTAGGTGTGCAGGGCAGTGCATGGGTTGGTGTGAGAAAGGGGAAACGAGGGAGGGCCATGGCGTAGCAACAGCAGCTGAGGCCATGGCATGCTGCATGTGCGGGCTGACCAGACACGCATGGTGTGCGAGGCAGCTAGGCAGCGCACAACACATGCGTGCGTGCGAGTGGTCGGATGTTTGCCTTGGCCAACCCGATGCACCTAAACTCTCTCCATTTTATTATTTTGCTATTTTTTGATGATTTAATAATTTTATTTATGTTTATTTAATTTATTTAATTTTTGGAGGCTAGGCCTCGATTTTGAGCGGCACTTGCAAATTTTAATTTGGCAAAATTTTGGGTTTACCGTTTTAATTAATCGGATTAATTAAGTTGGATGCGGAATTTAGTGGAAGCTTCATGAATTTATTTAGCTACTTATTGCGCTTAATCACATAATCGGTTGACAACTTTGACTAGTTTTAATTAGGCGCGTTAATCGGATTAACCACCTAAGTTAGTTACTAGTTTACGCATGTTGATGCACTGTTACATGTTTTTCGTTGTAAAATGCATGGGCCATTCACATATAGTGAATGGATGAATGGAATGTATATCCTCTCACAGGTTTTATGAAATGGCAAGTAGTGGGGCCCGATTAGAATAGAAAATACGGACTGCGTTTCGCCATGTATTTTTGTAAATCTAAATACGGTCTGCGAACCGTTGCGTATTTTTGTACCTTAATATTTAGATTATTCCTAATCGTAGATACTAGTAGTTGTATAATTTGTAGGGTTTCAAAAAGTCCGACTTTCCGCGGAACAAAACCCGACCCCAAGACCCACTCACAATTAATATAACTAAATGACTTAAATAACAAGAAAGAGAGAAAAGACGATCTTACCCTTGTCGCGTGCTTCGCTCACACCCCGGAGCTCTTACTTGAAAATCAAAGTCTTGCTAGTGTAGAGACCTCCTACGGTATCCACCCGCAACTCGACCGGATCGGTCTCTTACTCAGAGTTTAGCCGAGTCGGACTAAAACAATACTCGAGTATTATATGAACTTAAAGGTTTTCTCTCAAGTGGAGATGCCTTTTTGAGTTCCTACTCAAGTGATTTCTCCAATTCCCAAGGTGGATATTCATAGAGAATGTCATATGAGAATTCCACTCTCCCATCAATATGGGAGTGTTGGTAAAATCAATTTTCTCATTTTATTTTTAAATCAAAAATAAAAAGAAAAATCAAACAAATAATTAATCAACAAGTGGCATGCATGGAAGGAGAGGGTAGGTGAGGACCACAAGGGGAGGGGACCATTGCCTTCCTCCCCAAGCTTCCCCAACCGCCACTCACCCTCACTCGGCACCACTCACAAAGCGTCACGTGGTGCCCAGCCTTGGGCAGCAAGGCGTGCCCAGCTGGCTGCCCTTGTGCCTAGCTGGGCTGCCAATCTGTGCTTTGATGCGGAAGGCCTACTACCTCGACCCAAAAATCCACGCATGCTTGCGGTCTGTTGGCCGAAGCATGCGCGCGTTGGGCTTGCAGTGCTAGCACGCTACCACATCGCTAGCTAGCTAGCGCTGCTGGCTGCTAGCAGCTATGCACGCGCTAGCCTTGCGTGCTAGCTAGCATTGCTAGCTGATGCGCGCGCTAGTGACGCTAAGGCTAGCAATGCTAGCAACAGATGATTTCTAAAAATCCATCTGAACACGGCCATGCATTTTACATTCTCACTCTTTGAGAAGCCTTGTAAACAACAAAGATATGTTCCCTATTGTTAGTAGGGGGACATTCCCTATCTTGTACTATCAATTTCTCTTACTAAGAGGACCCAGCCGTTCGAGTGTTGCCGTTATAATCTCCGTGTACGGCAGATGTTTGACTAACATCAAAACAGACTAGTACTCAAACAAGAGAACTCACTATATTCACAATCGAGGAAAGAGGTTCTGATAGCCATAATGAGAAGTATACTTATGACGATTTTTAAATCTCTTAAAGTATTCTCATAGGTCGATCCAGTATGGTTCTAAACCAACACATGTGCAAATGATTTATGACAATCGTGTCCTTGTAGCACAAGAAACGGTGCTATAAATCAAACTACACACTAATCTCAAGTGGTCATTAATCGTCCATCATTTAAATGACCTTGATTAGGAATAATTTTCGATTATAATATACAATGTTCACTTAATAGGTCTTTCTTTATCCAAGACTGGTCTTGATACTATATTTTGAATATTCTCATAATCGAATGGACTCAATATTTAATCCTAAATCACAATTTAGTAGAAACGAAGTAATAAAATTGCATAAAATAAATTACTCCAAAACTTGAACGATTCATCGTAGTGTCTTACATTAAAATGTTCAAAAATTAATTAAAACACTAAATAGGGAAATCAAGCCAATCTCCAACATGCCTGATTCCCATTGCCTCAACGTACTTGTTGTGCTTCACTTGAGGCAGAGGTTTAGTAAGTAGATCGGCTACATTGTCGTTCATTCTAACTTTACAAATTCTGATTTCACCTTCTGACTGCCATTCCCTTATCATGTGAAATCGCCGCTTGACATGTTTGACCTTTTGATGTTCCCTTGGCTCTCTGGCCTGAGCAATAGATCCATTATTGTCACAATAGAGGGCTATTGGATCCTTGATGGAGGGTACAACATCAATTTCACCAACGAACTTACGAATCCAAACTGACTCCTTAGCCGCTTCAACAGCTGCCAAGTATTCGACTTCAGTTGTAGAATCTGCAGTTGTGCTCTGCTTGGCACTCTTCCAACTAAACGCTCCTCCATTTAGACAGAACACGTATCTAGACTGTGATTTGAAATCGTCTTTGTCTGTTTGGAAGCTTGCGTCGGTATAACCTTCAACAACTAATTCATTTGAGCCACCATATACCAGGAATTTATCCATGTTCCTTTATCCTTGTTCCTTTTCAGGTACTTCAGGATATTCTTGGTCGTAGTCCAATGCGCCTCTCTTGGTTCTGATTGGTATCGCCTCGTAGCACTCAAGGAATACGATATATCTAGTCTAGTACATATCATGGGCATACATGATCGATCCAATAAGCGAAGCATATGGAATCTAATTCATTCTTTCCCACTCATCAGGTGTCTTTGGACACTGCTTCTTGTTTAGGGTTATGCCATGTGATATGGGTAGGTGACCTCTCTTGACCTCCTGCACGTTGAATCGAGCCAGTACCTTATCAATGTAAGTACTCTAGCTCAATCCAATAATCCTCTTAGACCTATCCCTATAGATCTTGATCCTTAATATGTACTTAGCCTCTCCGAAGTCTTTCATTGAAAAACAATTTCTAAGCCAAGCCTTTAAAGACTCTCGCATCGGAATACTTTTTCCAATGAGCAATATGTCATCGACATATAGGACTAGGAAGGCGATATCACTCCCACTGACCTTCTTGTAAACACAAGACTCATCTGGACTCTTGATAAAGCCAAACTTACTGATGGCTTCAACGAATCGCAGATTCCAACTTCTGCTTGCTTGCTTTAGCTGATAAATGGACTTTTTAAGGTTGCACACTTTCCCAGCATTGTTTTGGTGGACAAAACCTTTAGGCTGTGTCATATACACAGTTTCTTCCAAAATTCCATTGAGGAAAGCAGTTTTGACGTCCATCTGCCATATTTCATAATTGTAATATGCAGCAATTGCTAGGATGATCCGAAAGGATTTAAGCATTGCAACAAGAGAAAAGGTTTCATCATAATCAATACCATTAATTTGCCTGTAACCTTTTGCTACCAGTCTAGCTTTGTAAATGAATACATTTCCATCTTTTTCGGCTTTTGTAGGGAATATTTCAAGCATCCCACACTTGAGCCCCACTATGATCATACACTTAAGCATGGTGGCGTCCAAAGGGAAGGAAGCTAGAGTAAAAGAGTCGCCAACAAGTTTTAGGAACTTGTAAACCGTTCACAGGGTGAAGGTTACGCCCCTTAATGATTCAAGAGATCGTTAACTCCAATAAGTCTGGAACCATGACGGAAGTTCGGGGATGAAGGTACAAATCCAACCTAAAAGAGATTGAACCTGCCCTAAAAATAGGCCTCTACTTTATTCTTCTCGTATTCATGTGTGCTTTCTGACTAACATACAATCATTAAATTAACCCTAAACCTGTTTAATCTATGTTGGTTGAATTTAATGCACAAACAAAACTATTATTGGCAATCACTTGAATTATAATCATATTAACCCTAAACAAGATTATTAATCATCTTATTAAGCGTGATTACAAGTACAAATTCCCTTTAAACCTGCAAAAGAGGGCGTGATCAAGCAGTAACAAATAAATAAGCATCAAGCAACATAATAATCATCATCATAATAATATTCTCAATATCATCAAAGCATAATAATATTAGCAAGATCCTAGGCATGATACTAACAAGATTAATAACAAACCCTAGCATGTCACTAAACATTAAAGATCAAAGCTTTATTCCTAACATGATACTAACATGATATTAGGAAAGAAATAGGAAGCATCATAATAATATCATAAATATTAGTTAATCCTAAACATGATACTAGGAAGCAATGAAACATCCTAACATGATACTAGGAATCAAAATAAAAATCTAAGCATGATTTCTATATCAAAAGAGCAATAAAACAATTTAAGTACTGACTTCGATGCCTCGTACCTCTTTCTAATAACAAAATACACGCGTCAGTAACTTCAACGAAAAAGAAATAAATCAAACAATTAAACAAAATAATTGGAATAGGAATTTGGGACCAAACCCTTAGAAATTATAAACCTTTCACGTCTAGGGCGAAGGCAACTTCAAACTTGGCTAGGTGTGTCCAGATCTAATGTATGTGGAATTTTGTAAGAGGGAAGGTTTAGAAAAAGAAGAGAGAGAGAAAGAAATCTTCTAGCTTTTTTTGAGAGAGAATAGAGAGAGATGATTGTTGATGAATGTAGATGATGATTGTAGATGATTTAAAACACGGAGATACGACCCCTATTTAACAGAAAAATAGCAAGGGATCGAAGAAAATCATATTCGGAATAAAACTCCTCCTATCGCAAACGACAGGAGCCAGCGCCAAATGACGAGCTCCGTCGCCAGGCGACGAAGGTCAGCGCCTGAAGATGACGCCGTCGTCTCGCGCTGGTCCAAAAGTCAACGCGCTTTTCCACGCGTAATTACCTTCAACACCGGTTACAGGTAATTACGCGTTCGAGCAGTTTTCGAAATTAGATTTAATATATTTTATTCTAAATAAAACATCCTTTTTTTAGGTAATAGTTAATAGGCCCTCCTCTAGATCATCGGGCCACCTTTGAAAATCATTGGGCCTAATCTAATTTAATCCATAACTTCCTCATAAGTCATCGAAATTGGGCCTATAATATATCATTGGAAAGCTCTTTTCGAGCCCAATCCAACTACACTATTATTGGACCTTTATTATGGACCAAACCAAATTGGACTGGCTATTTTCCATAAAATTGGAGTAAGAAAAGAAATATTTTTAGAAAACAAAAAGAGAAATATTTTAATAATAACATCCTCATCATTAAACTTTCCACACCTTCACCTCGTTCAATAATCAAATGACGCGAAAGGTATTCATCACTGGGTTTGGTTTTTGGGGAGACACATTTGGGTGGCTACAACTTTCAATTTGAAAATCCACTTACATCCGAGAGGTGTGTAACCTTCGGGTAAGTCAATCAAGTCCAATAATTGATTTTCAAACATGGAATCCATTTCAGATCTCATGGCCTCTTGCCATTTAGCAGACTTGTTGCTTTTAATCGCTTCCTTGTAGGTTGTCGGTTCGTCTCCATTCACTACCAGGATGTCTTAATTCTCGGTTAATACGACACCAAGATACCTATCAGGTTGAGACCTTGGCCTCTGCAACCTACGTAGGGTAACGGACTAAGCATTTGCATTGTCGGTTTAACTTTGCACATTTTGACTAACGTCAACAGATGCTGTTTAAGCATTTTGACTGTCAATTTGATTTTGTTGCTCATCCTCTCGACTTCATCGAGTTCGATTTTCCGCCCAC
Source organism: Chenopodium album (assembly GCF_948465745.1). NCBI lineage: Eukaryota > Viridiplantae > Streptophyta > Magnoliopsida > Caryophyllales > Amaranthaceae > Chenopodium > Chenopodium album. Next base: position 38,348,505 of record NC_137848.1, on the reverse strand, counting down.
TTGTCATTTTGGAAAGGTGTTCCTTCTCCAAAAAGACACCATAACGAGCAACAAACACTTTGTTCTCTGATTTGTTGTAGAAGTAATACCCTTTGGTTTCTTTTGGATAACCCACAAAAAAACCTTGTCATATTTGGGGTGAAGTTTGTCAGAAATTAATGTCTTAGCATATGCTTCGCATCCCCATATCTTGAGAAAAGACAACCTTAGAGGTTTCTTCGTCCATAATTTATATGGAGTATTTTCCACAGCTTTTGATGGAGCATGGTTCAACATTAGTGTCGCGGTTAGAAGTGCTTGTCCCCAGAATGAGATAGGAAGATCACTAAGACCCATTGTTGATTGTACCATGTCTAGCAAGGTTCCATTTCTCCTTTCGGACACTCCGTTCCATTGTGGAGTCCCTAGTGGTGTCAATTCCGAAAGTATACCTTTTTCTTTCAGATGGTCATCGAATTCTTGGCTCAAGTATTCACCACCTCGATCCGATCGAAGGGCTTTGATTTTCTTGCCAAGCTAATTTTCAACTTCACTCTGAAATTCTTTGAATTTCTCAAACGATTCAGATTTGTGCGACATAAGGTAGACATATCCATATCTACTATAGTCGTCTGTGAAGGTGATAAAATATCGATATGATGGCCGTTTCTTGTGGTTGTGCTCATTGGTCCGCATACATCGGTGTGTATTAGGCCCAACAAGTCATTTGCCCTTTCTCCCAGCTTGGAGAATGGTTGTTTTATCATCTTTCCTAATAAACATCCTTCGCAATTTTCAAACAATTGTAAATCGAATGAGTTAAGAACACCTTCCTATAGAAGTTTCTTGATGCGTTTGATGTTAATGTGGCCAAGATGACAATGCCACAAGTACGTTTCAATGGTCTTAGCTTTTTAAGCGGTGTTATTAACATTATAAACTTGTTTATCTAATGAAAGCACATAGAGACCATTTTCAGAATGTGCAATACCATATAAAACATTATCGAGATAAAACGAACATTTATTGTCCTTTACTCGAAATTCAAAACCTTTGGTGTCCAACGCCAAAATCGAAATGATGTCTTTTGTAATATTAGGAGCATAATAACAGTTTTCAAGTTCCAAAACTAGCCCGGAGGGCAAAGACAAACTGAGAGTTACTACGGATATGGCCGCAACTCTGGCTCCATTGTAGACCCGGAGTTCAACCTCTCCCTTCGCTAGACTTCTTGTGTTCCTTAGTCCCTGAGAATTGGAACAAAGGTGTGAGCCACATCCGGTATCTAATACCTGATGCAGAAGCAACGATTTCGTCTTCTTATCTTTCTTGAATTTGAGGCAATCTCTCTTCCAATGTCCCTTCTTCTTGCAAAAGAAGCATTCAGAATCAGATTTAGAAGATGCTACCTTCTTCTCCTTGTTATCTTTGGTAGCTTTTGGCTTAGGCGGAAAGGTCTTCTTACCCTTCCCCTTGAAGTCTTTCTTCTTCTTGCCCGTGCGTTTGAACGGCTTTCCCTTTTTTTATCATGAGTATATCATGCTTCCTCTCATCCTTGAGCGTTTGCTCGGCTTGCTTCAACCTTACATGAAGCTCGGTGACGGTTTTCTCCATGTTGTGCATATTATAGTTCATCTTGAACTGATCATAGCCTTTGTGAAGCGAATGGAGAATGATGTCAATGGCCATCTCAGTTGAATACCCCGCGTCAAGCCTTTTCATGTTCTCAAATAATCCTATTATTTTAAGTACATGAGGGCTGACGGACTCTCCTTTCTTGAGCTTACTCTCAAGGATCTGCCTGTGGGTTTCAAACCTTTCAGTTCGGGCCTGCTCTTGGAACATGTTCTGAAGCTTAGAAATGATCTTAAAAGTTGTCTCCTAAAAGAAAGTCTTCTGAAGGTCGGGAGACATAGTGGCCAATATGATGCATTTGACATCCCGATTGGCAGTTTGCCATTGGTTTAGGGCAGCCTGAGTCACTTCCTCATTGGGAGTCTCGGGCATTTCCTCATCAAGGATGTATTCCTTTTGCTCTTGCATGAGAACTATATGCAAGTTTCTTTTCCAATCAAGAAAATTTGGCCCACTTAATTTCTCCTTGTCGAGAATTGAGCGCAACGAGAATTGGTTGTTTGAGTTATTCGCAGACATGTTTCTACAATTGAAATAATTTGAAATGAAAAACCATTCATAATACTTAAATAAGATTGAATTCATGCATATTCATCAAACTTATTTAAACTTCTTATTCACACATTAAAAAATTTGTCCCCATTTTGTGAGAATAAGTTGATTCCAAGATCCAAAGAATCAATGAGTAGTTAAGCATGCTTTGGCTTGTCTTAACACTTAATATTCTAAGGTAAGCAACTCTTTGTTAATGGCTCCAAGCCACTCTTGGTTAGATAAATCGTCACTTTTAATGCTCTCTCAACAACTTATCCACTTTGCCACGACATGATAGGACTCTATCACTCATATTGTTGAGTATAACCAAAACCAACATGTATACCCGGTATGCCTTACGTTTCCTAGGAGTAATAGTGATGCCTCGCTTTGGCATAGCCCATCACTACTTTCAATAGGTCGGTAAGTGTTGTTTTGGGATGGCAAGTTTTACACAATATTTTAGGGACCTAGGGTTTCCATATTGGTTGATTTAAGTGAACTTAATTAATCATCACAACATTCGAAATCCTAAACATGCATCTAAATTATCATTCATATAGAAAAAATATATATCGAAAGAATAAGTAAATGATGCATTTGGCAACTAGCATGACTCCTTAAGTCTTCAAGTCTTCAAGGGTCTTCTCTTGCAACTTCATGGCTTCGTCTTCCAAGAAACTCCGTCTTCAAGACATAACCAAAATAATGCAAATATTAGTATCTACGATTAGGACTAATCTAAGTATTAAGGTACAAAAATACTCAACGGTTCGCAGACCGTATTTAGATTTACAAAAATACATGGCGGAACGCAGTCCGTATTTTCTACCCTAATAAGGCCTCACTAGTTGCCATTTTATAAAACCTGTGGGAGAATATAAATTCCATTCATCCATTCACTATATGTGAATGGCGCATGCATTTTACAATGATTAACAAGTAACAATACATAAACACGCGTAAACTAGTAACTAATTATGGTGGTTAATCCAATTAACGCGCCTAATTTAAACTAGTAAAAGTTCTTTAACCAATTATGTGATTAAGCGCAATTAAAAAAATTAAATCTCCCACTAAATCCCGCATCCAAATTAATTAATCCAATTAATTAAGTCGGTAAACCCAAAATTTTGTCAAAATAAAATTTTTGCAAGTGTCGCTCAATGCCCAGGCCTAGCCTTAAAATAATTAAAATAATTAAAATGAACAAAAAGCGCAAAATAACATAGCCCTACGCTTTCATGTGCTTAGCACCAAGTAATGAGGCTTGGTTTACTAGGCACCAAGCCTCGGCAGCGCTGCTGTATTGGACTCGTCCTGCCTAGAAACCATGCATGGCGCGCATAGCATACAAGCTGCTGCTGCCTTGCGCGCACAGCCACGCATATGGTGCATTGCTCGCACCAACGCACAACCACACACCTCAACAGCCACATACGGGCTGCTGTGCAGCCCAGCTAGCCAAGGTTGATCCGTGGCTTATGCCTTGGTTTACGTGCAAGCTTCTTGGGATTAATTCCCGAATTTTTTTCTTGACTTATATAATTAATTCTAAATTAATTTTAGAATCAATTTAATGAGCAAAAATGAAAATTATAACAAGTCCAACTTAATAAATTCATTCAAGTGCACTAAACCAAATTAATTCCAAGAACTATTCTTTAAGGAAATTTGGTTCAACTTGATACAACATAAAATGAAAAAGGACTATTCTCACCATTAATTTAACCAATATAAATTAATTATGAGATTTGACAAAATTAAAAGAGAGTTGGAATTATGAACATAAATATTCAAATAAAGATTCAACTTTAACTTGTGAATATTTGAAAAATTACATCTTCCAATATGAAGATTAATTAAAATTCTATCATAAGTTTGAAACTTTATGATTCCAATTAACTTAATAAATGATTAAATCAAAAAGTTCAATAAACATACATGGAATTAAGTAATACAAAGTTTCAATCACTTAAAATAATTAAAGATTGAATCTTTAGTACTTAAGAGCCTCAAGATACAAACTTTTCACACTTAAAGCAATTTATTTGCAATTATGTGAAATTTGAGCTAACTATTAAGCACCAATTACTACCAAGTAATTATGCTAAAAAGTGGTCTAAAATTACAAAAGCATAAAGGAAAGAACCAAATGCATAATCACAATTAATATGCCATTAAGATTCAAGGTTTAAAAGATTTAAAAATTTTCGTCAAAATGAAAAATCCCTCGAAACAGGCATTTGTTGTCAGAATTTCGCTTTTTCACAATCCTAAAAGGGTCAGAATGCTTCCAGAATATTGATTCCACCCAAAATTCAGAAGTCTTAGGCGAAAACCTGGGTTCTAGAGGAAAATTCTTAATAAAACGAGATTAAAATTAATAAAATCGAGCTACTAATCTAATTAGCAACATATCCAGAAATTAAATCCATTTTAAACACCTTGAAAATTATAGTTACAAAAATAAATGAGCAAGGCTCTAATATCGTTCTTGGGTTTCGGAAAGTACGACTTTCCGCGGAACAAAACCCGACCCCTAGACACGCTGACAATTAATATAACTAAATGACATAAATAACAAGAAAGAGAGAAAAGATGATCTTACCCTTGTCGCGTGCTTCGCTCACACCCCGAAGCTCTTACTTGAAAAGCCAAGTCTTGCAAGTCCAGAGACCTCCTACAGTATCCACCCACAACTCGACTCGATTGGTCTCTTACTCGGAGTTTAGCTAAGTTGGACCAAAACACTACTCGAGTGTTATATGAACTTAAAGGTTTTCTCTCAAATTGAGATGCTTTTTTGAGTTCCTACTCAAGTGATTTTCTCCAATTCCCAAGGTGGATATTTATAGAGAATGTCATATGAGAATTCCACTCTCCCATCAATGTGGGAGAGTTGGTAAAATCAATTTTCTCATTTTATTTTTAAATTAAAAATAAAAAGAAAACTCAAACGAATAATTAATCAATAAGTGGCATGCATGGAAGGAGAGGGTAGGTGAGGACCACAAGGGAAGGGGACCATTGCCTTCCTCCCCAAGCTTCCCCAACCGCCACTTATCCTCACTTGGCACCTCTCATAAAGCGCCACATAGTGCCCAACCTTTGGCAGCAAGGCGCGCCCAGCTGGCTGCCCTTGTGCCTGGCTAGGCTGCCCCGTGCGTGCTTTGGTGCGGAAGGCATGCTGCCTCGGCCCAGCAAGCCACGCATGCTTGCGGGCTGCTAGCCGAGGCATGCGCGTGTTAGGTTGGCAGTGCTAGCACGCTGGCACATCACTAGCTAGCGCTGCTGGCTGCTAGCAGTTATGCGCGCGCCAGCCTTGTGTGCTAGCATCCTAGCTAGCATTGCTAGCTGATGCGCGCGCTAGTGATGCTAGCTGCTGCGCTTCCTAACATGCTTGCTAGCATTGCTAGCCTTAGCGTGCTAGCACCATTTTGCCCCTAGCACTCGGTTTTCTCAAGGCATTTCGATGCTAGGGGTATTTTGGTAATTTGAATTTACCGTCTCATCTTTTATTAATTTAACTCAACTTGCGACGCTCGGTCTTGACGCTTCTAGCTCGATTACCGACGTCTAAATATATAATACTCGAGCGACTCATTAATTCCTACCGTATTAATTCGTCATATCGGATCGTTAGTTGCTTGGGTATGACCTGAAGGGTTCGGTCAAGATTAAGCTGTAATATTAATTATGGATTAATATTACTGATCGAAAGTGGCCTCCAACTAGGCATTCCGATCACTTGACCTCACTGAATAATTAGCTTTCTAATAATTCTGAACCCTCTATCGAAATAATACACTTGTTTAAAGGACACCATTCATATCATAATTTTTGTTATGTCTTAAAGACGAAGTTTCTTGGAAGACGAAGCCATGAAGTTGTAAATCAAGACCAGAAGACTCAAGGGGTCATGCTGGTTGCCAAATGCATCATTTACTTATGTTTTCGATACATATTTATGCTTATATATATGAATGATATGTTAGATGCATGTTTAGGATTTCGAATGTTGCGATGATTAATTAAGTTCACTTAAATCAACTAACATAGAAACCCTAGGCCCCTAAAATATTGAGTAAAACTTGTCATTCCAAAATAACACTTACCGAACTAATGTGCATAGTGGTGAGCTATGCCAAAGCTAGGCATCACTACCTCCCTAGGAACGTAAGGTATGTTGATGGTTTTGCCAAAGCAAGACATCACATACATGTTGATTTTGGTTAGACTCAACGATATGAGTGATGGAGTTCTAAAATGTCGTGGAAATAGAGATAAATTGTCACGAGAGCATTATATGCGACGATTTATCTATCCAAGAGTGGCTTGGAGCCATTACCAAAGAGTTGCTTACCTTAGAGTAATAAGTGTTAAGACAAGCCAAAGCATGCTTAATCACTCATTGATTCTTTGGATCTTGGAATCTCCTTATTCTCGCCAAATGGGTACAAATTTAATGCGTGGATAAGACGCCTATTAAGATTGAAAGTTTGCATGTATGCTTCAAATTTCGAACTTATTATGGTATTATCTTGATAAATGGTTGTACTTTGCACTTATATTTGTAGAATTCTAAATCAAATTATATTGTTTTCAATGATTGGTACAAGAAATCTTTGAGAATAGTTCTCAATGAAAGGAAAGGCATTTCTAAAATACAATTCTCATAAATGACTTTTATAAACTAAGTCCGTAAGGACGGTTGGACATCATGTATTAAAAAATTAGGTAGTTTTGATAAACATGAAGTATTGAGTTGCAAACTCAAATTGTCAATCTTGACAACCAACATATCTTTTCGCTTCATACACTAAGGAGTACAACTCATTGATGTAGTAATTCTAGTATGAAGTAACGAAAAAGATGGAACTTTGTTTTTCGGCGCACTGGATGATTAAATACGCCTAACAAAGTATAAAAGTCAAAACACTTAAAGAAACGGTTCTTAAAGGTTATGAGATGAAGTATGATAAGAAATATATGAAACAAGGAACACAGAAAAGGAATAAGATACCATTTCTACTAAAGAGTTCATATTATTATAGTTAACTTAGTAACTCATTATCTTCACAAGTATCAGATACTGCTTGAGTGTTTAACTTTAAAAGTGACCTCAAACAATTGAAGTAAAGCTAAGTTATTGACTTACAAGCTTAGAATGAAGCAAGAAGCTCTACATCAGTTGTAAGATCGTATGCTTTGTTTAAAGACCTTTTAAAACTAGGGCTGGAACAAATAATGGTTATTATTATGTTCATAATCCGCAAACAATCCATTTACACACAGAAAGACTCGCATTCAAAGTAAAAGCGATAATTGCGAATTTATTTGAATGGAATGGTTGCCTAAACCATGAGTCAAGAATTCTTGATTATAAACAAACATTTCCCTAACATGAAAACTCACAAAGTTCAAATCATAGGCATGATTTGTGTTCTGAACATCTTTAGCAATGTCACATTAACAAGAACGCACTCAAGGCTATATAAGCTCTTGATAGTTGATCGATTTGGAATTGTTCTAAGACAAGCAAGTCTTACTTGTTAAAAACCGACAAAGTAAAGAGCGATTGTTCTTGGCATGGATAATTGACTCCAAAAGCTAAAGAAGATTCAATTATTTCAATGTTTTACAAGAATTTGAAAGAATATGGATATATTCATCAAATGTGAACAAACTTGACCTTGATAGCTCAAAAGTTCAGTGAAGTATAGAATCGATTTGGCAAGATATCAAAAACATCTAGATTAGATCGAGCGATATTTGCTTGAGCCAAGTGTGACCATCTCAAAGTTATGAAATTGAAATTTTCATAAATAACTCCACAAAGAACATAATATGTCTTCATGGAGACCTCGATGCCATTTGAAAATGACTCGAACGATGATGGATCACATCCCTTCCTATAAAACTCTTATAGATTTGCACAAATGACTAATGTTACACTAAACAAAATGTCGAAGCTAAGAAAAGACACCATATTCAGTTATGGATAGAAATAACTTCTAAACTTCTTTTCAAGTATATGTCTAAGGCTCAATGGGAGCATAATGGCTCAATAAAGGCTAAGATAGCTCAAATGAGAGCTAATTGTTTGTTTTACAACGAACTTTTACCCAAACACAATATACATGTCTCTTTGTAAGCATTCAAGTGAGACTACAGGCATCACTTCCACAACACAATTGAGGACATAGTATTTGTTGCTCTAAGTGGCGTCTTTCTGGAAAGTAACACAATTCCAAAACGACAAGTGGGAGGAAAATGAACTCAATGACCATCGAGCTTAGCAACAAACTAGAACTGAGAATCTCGGAAGACTTAAAAGGGCTTCATGAGAATGATTGATCAATAATACTCTAAAGGACTTTACAAGTGCCTTAAAAGAGAATTCAATACTCACAAAACATTAGAAATTATGGAGTAAGATCAACATAATCAAAGGACTTTGAAAGCGCCTTGAAACTCAGTGTTTGATGCAATTACCCCGTATAGGTATAGAATTCACTAAAATTTTGGATTGAATCCTATAAATTTCTATTAAGTTAGAAACAAACCTAAGACTTACAAGCATACTATTTACTATTAGATGGTAAAGGAATAGTGTCTTGTAAATTAGCTACGACAAACCCAAATTTCGAATAATGGTTAGAGGCCATAAAATCCAAAATAGACTCCATGTTTGAAAATCATGTTTAAAACTTGATTAATTTGCATGAAGGGTGAAAGACCCATCAATCGCAAATAAGTGTTCAATGAGAAAACTAACAAATGTGGAAATGTATACGCATACATAGCTAGATTGGTTGAAAAGGATATAATTAAATTCACGACGTTGATTTTAATAAAAACCTATTCACCAATCGGAATGGTCAAGTCTTTTCGTGATCTATAGGGAATTATTTCAAGCATCCCACACTTGAACCCCATTGTGATCATACACTTAAGTATGGTGGCGTCCAAAAGGAAGGAAGCTAGAGCAAAAGAGTCGCTAACAAGTTTTAGAAACTTGTAAACCGTTCACAGGGTGAAGGTTACACCCCCTTCACGATGTAAGAGATCGCTAACTCCATAATGGTCTTGAACCATAACTGGATATTCGGGGATGAAGATACAAATTCAACCTAAAAGAGATTGAACCTGCCCTGAAAATAGGCCTCTACTTTATTCTTCTCATATTCATGCGCGCTTTCTGACTAACATACAATCAATATATTAATCCTAAACCTGTTTAATCTATGTTGGTTGATATTAATGCATAAACAAATCTATTATTGGCGATCCCTTGAATTAAAATCATATTAGTCTGCATAAAATTATTAATTATCTTATTAAGCGTGATTTCAAGTACAAATTCCCTTTAAACCTGCAAGAGAGGGTGTGATCAAGCAAAAACAATAATATCAAACAACATATAAATTATTGATACAACAAATCATCATCATCATAATAATCTCAATAAAGCATAATAATATTATTAGCAAGATCCTAGGCATGATACTAACATGATTAATAACAAATCCTAGGATGTCACTAAACAATAAAGATCAAAGCTTTAATCCTAACATGATACTAACATACATGATATAAGAAATAGGAAGCAACCTAAGCATGATACCAGAAACATATATGATATTAGAATTATTAGTTAATACCCTAAACATGATACTAGGAATCATAAAGACATCCTAAAATGATATTAGGAATTAGAATAATCTAAGCATGATTCCTAAAGAAATAGAGCAATAAAACTACTTACTTTGTTGCCTCGTATCTCTTTCTATCAACACAATGCACACGTTAGTAACTTCAATAAAAATATTAAATCAAACAATTAATTTAAATAATTGAAATAGGGATTTGGGACCAAACCCTTCGAAATTATCAACCTTTCACGTCTAGGACGAAGGCAAATTCGAGTATGGCTAGGTCTGTCTAAGTCTCGTGATGGACGTATGGTGTTTTGAAAAGGCTGGGTTTAGAAATCAAAAGAGAGAAAGAACAAGCTTCTAGCTTAAAGAGAGAGAGATGGTGATTGTTGGTGAATTGAAAACGAGGAATAACGACCCTATTAATAGAGAAAAATCATCCGTGAACGATAGAAAAGAGTAAGAAATTGAATCAGTGTAAAACTAGTTCTGTCGCGGCGCGACAGAGCTCTCGCGGGCGCGACAAAGACTGTCACGGTGCGATAAGACAGTTTTTTACGGGTTTTGTTTTTATCATATCTTTTGATCCAGAAGTCGAAATAAGACGTATAATCTGTCGTTGGAAAGCTATTGAAGTCTACTTTCCAAAAATATTTGAATCAGATTAAACTCTATTTTAGAATAAAAATATGGCCGAAATAGTGGAAGGGTGTCGGTTTTAGATATTGTTTTGTATTTCTTTCATATCTTTTTCGTTATAGCTCGGAATTAATATTATAATATATCATTGGAAAGATAATTTCAAGGGTTTTGCAACCATCTAATATTTGGATAAAATTTATGAGTCAGAAAGATAATATCTGACTGCCTTTGAACGTCTTTCATTTCGAATATAATTAGGACTTTCAAAAAGTGAAGTTTTATTCAATTTCAAATTCTTTAATCATATCTTTTCAAAAAGGATAATTAAGATCTTTTAAAAACTTATAGAAGCTTCTAATTAATCCTAATTGGTTTAGAAATATAATTAAGATAGATGGACCCTCCACATGATCATTGGGTCGCACATAAAACTCTTTTAGACCCAGTTTAGTATTTTGACCATAACTTACTCGTTATAATTCGGAATTGGGCTTATAATATATAGTTGGAAAGATATTTTCAAGCTCTATCCAAATACATAGTTATTGTACCCAGATTATGGACCAAACTAAACTAGATTGGACTTTTTTCATAAATAGGATACGAAATAAATGATTTTCGAAAACAGAAATGAATTATTTTTATTAAAACAGTTTAGAAAACAGAAGAATTCACGAGACTCTTCAATATTTCACCTTACTCGATATTCAATGATGTGAAAGGTACTCATCACTAGGTTTGGTTTTTAGGGAGACACAATCAGGTGTCTATATGATCATTCTAGCAAAATTTCACACATGAAATATGGCAAAATAGATACCAAAACCGCCTTCTTAAAATAGGATTTTGGAAGTGACTATGAAAATAGTCTACGGGTTTTGAAAATCTAAATAATGCTAGATTTGAAAGCAAGCTGAAGAAATCCATTATGATATTGAAGGAAGCATTGCATAAAGGAATTGGAACGTGTTTTCTCATAAAGTTAATAAAAGGATTGACTTATGGAGAAACATAGAAATTCTTATGGATAAGAAGTTTAGAGGAGCAAAAGTCAATCTTGTAAGGTCCAACAAGAAGTTTACAAACTCTATTGTAAATTAACTATCAAATGCTAAATGCTTAAATTTGAAAGTATTTTCGACAATGGACCAAGCTAAAGGCGACACTTAGTACATATTCGGAATTAAGATCTATTGTATAGACTTAATAAAATGTTTGAACGAGTAAAGGAATTTACCGTGTTAAACATGAATTGAAGGACTTTGAAAGACTTTTGACCCATATGTATAAAACTAAGTAACTGTTTGAACTAAGTATGAGCTAGGCTAAATACTAAGTCAAACAAGAAAGACTCTAATAGAGACTTTAAACCATATCACATAGCAAATAGTTTAGCAAGACTCGGTGAAATAGGATGAGCTAAAAGGTCACATGAATGGAATAAAATTGAGAATAATTCTGCAATTGAAACCATCATGTATGATATGGAGTCGTTACACAATACATGTTTAGAGCATGAGAAGAATAAAGTACCAATCAAAATAAATCTAAGTCATGGATCGTTAGATTATGATCAAGAACATCCAAAGTACTTGGATAAGTAAAAGGGATGGGTTCTTGACGCATGGAAACAAATGTAATTTGATAATTGATGTTGCTAGCACATCCTTAGGAAGGATCAAGATCCTTAAACAAGGAAGCCATTTTATAAGCTCGAGCTAAAACGCGTTGCGGCTTGAGAATGGTAAACATGGACGTGCATCCATGTGTAATGTGCGGAAATTTAAGGTGAATTTCCATGATCACAAGTGACTAGGGTATCCCAAATCACTGTGACCCGTTTGGAATAAAATCCAAGCAAAGCACCATTAGGAAGTCTACTGAAATATATGTTAAGAATATTGTTCTTGCCTTAAAGGCAATAATAAGAAAGTTGTCAATGGAAAGTTCGTTGTTGAACATTAATGATTGTAGGTTGTCAAGTTGAAGATATCAAATCATGAAAATGAGTAGGAGCCATCACTTGGACGATAAATCCTAAATCACATATAATCCATAACTCTCAAATTTTATCATCTTATTATGAAAGTGATCAATAATGAAGATGGTAGGATTTGCAAAGTAATCGTAACTAAACCTATGCAATAAGTGAACGACAACATTCACAATTGCATGAAAGAAATCAAGCATATTAAATATGGGTGTGATTTCTATAAATGTTTATAAAGATTATTACTCTTAAAACATTTGGAAAAACCATTTATCATAAGATGAAACGTTGAAAAATTTCATACTAGAGTAAAATTTTTTACTAATTATTCCACAAAATTATTTGATTGTGGTTTAGAATTAAATTATGAGTCCATTCGATTTTGAGAATATTCAAAATAGGGTATCAAGACCAGTCTTGGAAAAAGAAACACCTATTAAGTGAACATTGAATATTATAATCGAAAATTACCCCTAATCAAGGTCATTTAAATTATAGCACCGTTTCTTGTGCTACAAGGACATGATTGTCATAAATCATTTGCACGGGTATTGGTTTAGAAGCATACTGGATTAACCTATGAGAATACTTTAAGAGATTTAAAAATCGTCATAAGTACACCTCTCATTATGGCTATCGGAACCTATTTCCTTGACCATAAGTATTGTGAGTTCTCTTGTTTGAGTACTAGTGCATTTTGATGTTCGTCAAACGTCTGTCGCACATGGGGATTATAACGGCAAAACTCGGGCGGCTAGGTCCTCTAAGTAAGAGAAGCTGACAGTACAAGATTGGGAATGTCCCCCTATTAAATAGGGAACATATCTTTGTTGTTTACAAGGCCTCTAGAAGAACGAGACTGTGGAAATGCATGGTCATGCTCTGATAGATTTTTTTGAAATCATCTGCTTATTGACAGTCAAGCTCAGATTTCGAGAAACAATTCTGGACGTAATAAGGATGACGAATAATCTTACCTTATAGTTCATGAAGAGACATTAAGTGACATAGGAAATAGGCTATACACTTAAAGTGCACTTGTCAAGAAGGACAAGTGGGAGATTGATAGGAATGGTGTCCTTCGAAAAAGTGTATTATTCCGATAAAGGGTTCAAAATTATTAGAAAGCTAATTATTCAGTGAGGTCAAGTGATCAGAATGCTTAGTTGGAGGCCGCTTTCGATCAGTAATACTAATGTATAATTAATATTAATGCTTAATCTTGACTGAACCCTTAGTGTCACACCCAAGCAAACTAACGATCCGTCACGACGAATTAATCCAAAGGAATTAATGAGTCGCTCGAGTATTATGAACAAAGACGTCGGATTCCGAACTTAGAGCGTCGAAACCGAGCGTCGCAAGTCGAGTCGATTTTATGAATCGAGACAACGAGAAAATAATTCAAATGACAAGTCATTGGACCTAGCCTCGGATTGGCCGAGCCAATCGAGAACTAGGCCTCACTAGCTAGCTTGGTTGCTAGCCATGGACTAGCCTCAACAGCAGGCCCAACAGCCACCCATGTGCGCTGGCCGGGGATGCTGGCCGAAGCTAGCTAGCTAGCAGCGAGGCCGTGCAAGCATAGCTTGCTGGGCGAGCTAGCAGAACTACCACCAGCCCGCAAGCATGAAAGTGAGCCTAGCAGTAGCCCGCTAGCTCGCGTGGGCTTGCGGCATGCTAGCAAAGCTAGCCGATGGGCCAAGGATGCAACATGGCATACCTTAAGTCCCAAGGCTTGGAGAATGTCGTGCACATGGGGTTGATCATCCCTTGTTTGACCAAGTGTGCCATGCACATGGGGTTTGTGAGTTTATGCCTGCCCTCCAAGGATGGGTTTAGGGTCCTTACCTACTCCCTCCCACATATTGACACTTGTCATTTGACTGTTGCATGGTTAATTTAATTTAATTTGGAATTAAATTAATAGCTTACTTTTCTCACCATATCATTTCTCCTACATGGAAAGATTATGGTTGAAATTTTTGGGAGCATTTGCCTATAAATACCAACCTTAGGAGATGGGATTATACACTTAAGTTGAACTCAATAAGGCATCTCTAAAATTTAGAAAACCTTTAAGTTCATAAAAACTCGAGTAAGTTTATTTTTGGTCTAGCTCGGCTAAACTTCAAGTAAGAACCGGACGAGTCGTGTTGCGGGTGGATTTCCGTTGGAGGTCTACGCACTTGCCGGACTTGAAACTTTTGAAGTAAGAGCTCGTAAAACGAGCGAAGCGCGCATCAAGGGTAATATTGTATTTCGCCTTATCTTGTTAATTATGCTTATTGGTTATATTAATTGTGATCGGGTCTTGGGGTCGGGTTTTGTTTCCGCGGAAAGTCGGACTTTCCGAAACCCAACACTAGATTAATATGATCACAACATGAGATGCAATCATATTATCAAATCGACAAACATTGACTTAAGGAATTTGTATATTGCACACTTGTCTTAGAATAGTTGGAGACTAGCATAGTGCCCGTGCGATACACGATTTATAAATCAACTTATTAATTTTTTTAAAAAAAGCATTATTATTAATCATGTAGGGAAAAAAAAACTAACACAATTCAATTAGTAATAAAGGGCTCCATTTCATTAACATATTAATTATGTCATTTGTATATATTTTATTTTATTCCCTTTTATTTTTTTTATAATGTTATTTTTTTAATTGAAAAATTAATGAATTATACTCCACATAACTATATAAGAGAAGTAGAATAAATCATTTCCTACCTCTCGTAGATAAAAACTAAAATTTTCTTACCATAATATTCACTTCAACAGCTATACAATCGAATATTTGCTTTACCCGTCGTATTCACCAACTTTTTAGACAAAATAATAACTTTATATTTGACCCACCACTATATACATTTCCCTAAGCAAAGCATTGTGTTAAAAACAATTACATAATATCTATACAACCAAACAACAACTGATAGAATATACAACATCCATATATATATATATATGGATATTGGTTAATTTTTGTATGAATAAAAGATATTTATTAAGATTTTTAAGAATAAAAGACAAATTTCATCAACTACTCAATCATGTATATAATATATTTTTTTACAGACATGTTTTCATATACTCTAATTATTTAAATTTTGAATATTAGCATTACATTAGTACGAAAATATGAAAATTTAATGGTTATAGAAATGATAATATTCTTCATAAAAAGTTCATTAGAAATCTATGTTAATAAAAAAATATTTTAAAATTATACGGAATCTTTAATCATTATATATGCATAAATTTTTGGCATAATTATTGTTAGGAAAATATTATTTAATTTAGGAAAAATGTTGCATTAGATATATATTTTTAAAATCTAAGTTAATTTAATTTCACTTTAATTTGTATAATCACAATACATTAGATTTATATTTTTTTTAATATAAGTTAATTTAATTTATTCACCATTATTCTTTATTAAGAGGAGTGAGGTCAAATATCTTAGTGAATGTCATATTGAAGAGTGATATATTAACCTTTACGTAATATAGATATATAATATGACCGTGAAATGAAAACTATAAAGACTTATATGGCTATGACCATGGCTATTATTTATATATACTCCCTCCATTTCTAAAAGTTTGACTCACTTTGCATTTGTGCGATCTTCGGTTATGTATAAGTGAAAATTGTAAAAAGTAGATATTTGAAAATTTTATAATAAGGGGAATCTAATAAGATCCCTTGTACTAATTTATTTCATTGTATAAATCATAATATGTGGTCAATGTTATTTTATTTTGACCACATGAATAGTAAGTGGGGCGAACTTTCAGGAACTGTGGTAGTATGATAATACAAAAAATATTGTTTTTTTATTTTTAATATTTGAATATTATAATTTAATTTTAATATTTTTATAATATTTTATTTTTATCGTATCATGTTACCATTATATTTCTAGATTTATTTTTATTTGAGAAATAATATTTCTAAACTACACTATACAATAGATGCTCTAACCATTATGGTCATATCATGTAATCTGAAATACTTGTATAAATCTTTCCTTTGCTCATTATGTCGCAATAATATTGCTAGACTTTACTATAATAGATGATATGACCATTATCACGACCATCTATTATTGTAACTGATTACATTATGAGCAAAGAAATATCACTCTATGCTAGTAAGCTATTGACAAAGGCAATTTCCTAAAATATAATCCTAGCACTTTCTTTTTATTTGAGAAATAATATTTCTAGACTTTACTATAATAGCTTAGGTAGTTATCTAGAATAAGTTATTTAGAATATTTTTTATATGGAAACATAAATGTATAATAAAAAATTAAAAAAAAAAAGACGGCAAATCATAAAGAGACATTTGTCGGCCTCACATCGAGGCTCTTGTCTTTTAGTATAATATATAGATTGAAGGAATTATGTCTCCGATAAGTGCAATTACTAGATATATCAAGGATCACTATTATGTAGATAATGAGTTCATTCTTTTGGGTCGTCGTTGTCTGTTGCTAGATATAATAAATGATCTTTGGGCTAGTAAAATAGTCCAAAGCCCAATATAATGAATCCTATAAGGTCACACACAAGGGTATTGGGTTAAACAAGTAAGAGGCCTATTAATGGGCCTAATGAGATTATGACATACCATGAAAGGTGTTGGGCTAGAGTAGTTTGATTAGGATTAGGACTTTGGGCTTGACATGGACTTTTATTTAGAGATATTATCTATAAATAAAGTCCATGCCTAGGGTTGATAGAAGACACAATTAACAATCAGTGAATTGTGAAACAAGGCAACCAGTTTTCCCAAAACCCTAATCTCCCTTTTCTCTCTCCTCACTCACGGCCCTCCCCTCTCCCTTACGTCAGTACGGCCGGCGCCCTTCAGTGGTTCGTGGTTAGTTTGTCTCTCTTCTCCGTAGAAGGTTGGTTGACGCATTCAATCACAACTAACTAGCATTAGTGGAGGTTTAATCTGTGCCCGTGGACCAAGTAGAGGAATCACGCTTGGGATTATTGATCTCCTATTGTTCTTGCTCGATCACACGTGGATTTACGCTTCAAAGTTACAATTATATGCTCTTTATGTGTTATGCAATGATCTTGGTTATTAGATTCTTATGAATATGATTCAAGCAATTCCACTTAGAGTCCAAAGTCCTACAGTTATAAGACTCGTGGTATGATCGCATGGCTAGACATGTAAACGGTATCAAAGCAACTGACCAAGGACCAAATTAGAACTGAATACCAAATTATGGACTCACCGGACCTTAAAACTGTGTCTGTGACACGATACAACTGTCGCGGCACGACAATCTTTACCGTGGTGCAGTAAAGACTGCCGTGACTTGACGCTGACTACAGTGGCGCGACAATTTTGCCATGGCATGGTGGTCAGTTCCATGTTAGTTTGTGCGTTATTTTTTCCAGATTTTTGTCAATTTTAGAGAATGAGCTAATTACTAAGTGAGTACGGTCGATTGGCATTAATTAGTCTTAAAATAAACCACCATAGACAAAGAAAGATCATTAACGTTAGGATCAAGACGATCAAATATACACACATAGGCACAATGATGCAAAGAAGAGTTCGCAACCTAAGGTCATGTTTTATGTTCTACTATGGTCAAGTTTATTTGGTGTCAAAAGGGTATCATGGTTAAGAGTTTGGACGCGTTAGCAAGACAGCTTCCCTTGAAGTTGTATGCCAACGGGCAGCTCCGGAAGTTCGTGATTAATCGAACTCGACTCCATGGTTTGGGTGGATTTAATAACTCGGATGAAACCTTATTATCATAAGCGTTTTTGGTTGATAGAGCTTAAATCCCTTGGGGCTATAACGTATGTAGAACACATACGGTTTTTTAGAAAAAACGAAGGAAGCTAATTAATAACGAGAAAGTTATAGAGCCACTGGGAAAATGTCAGGTCTATTGCAACACGGCAGAATTATCGTGTCACGGTACATAATGCTGCATAACGATATACTGCGCCGTGACACGGCAAGCTTGCTGTGGCGCGGTAGACAGGAAATTAACCTTGTGCCTTTATTTTTTCATTCGCAATCAGGTTATTCTATTTTTTCTAAGAGACGAACCTAAATACGACGTTAAAACGTCAATGCATATGCAAAAATGCCAAATTAATCACAGGAATACGATTCAGGAATCTTTCAAGTCTCATCCACTCATCTAAATTAAATACTAATCACTCAAATTGATAAGTAACCAACACTACTAGAATTTGGTCAAATTGCGACCGTTTTTCTACGACCGTCAAGAAAACGGCCGCAAATTATAAAATCTACGACCGATTTTTATACAGTCGCAATTTTATGACCGAGCGGTTTCAAATTTACGACCATTTTTATCTTTTAAATGGTCGCAAAGAAGTCTGAACAATTTTTTTTTAAATCTAAATTAAAATATCACCTTTATGACCGCAAAAAAGGTCGTAAATGGAGACCGTTAACGAATCGGTCGCAATTTGCGACCGCTAAACGCTAATCTATTTTCACTCATCACACGCCGCAACATCTCTTTCTCTTCTCTCTTTCTCTCTCTTCTCCTTCCTTTCTCACGCCCCTCCATCTCCTTCTCTTTCCTTTCTCCTTCTTCTCTTTCCTTTGTCTTTCTTTCTTTTTCATCGTATCTACTCCATTTTCACTCTCCTTTTCTTCTTCATTCATTCTTTCTCTTAATATTTTTCGTCATTAATTAAATGAGTTGTGGTGTGTGGATTTTCGTCAACAAACGAAGTTTGGTGTTCGTGGTCAAATCTAACCATAAAAATTCCAGATCTGGAGTTTTTATGGTCGAATTTGACCATATAAACCTAAAGAGGAAGAAGTATTGGAAAAGGTATGTTGTTTTGTTGAAAATTTTGTTTGTTTTTGTTTATTTTCGATTTTTATGGATTGATTTTGTTATTTAATCAAATTTCCATGTTTGTTTGGTTTTATATGATTTTTTTTCTATTTTTGTTTGAGTTTTGGTTCAAATTCATTTATTTTGGGTTTGATATTGAGTTTTCGTTGATTTTGTTCGATTTTTCATGAACTTTGTACATATTTTGTTCGAATTTCTTTGTTTTTGGGTTTGATTTCGAGTTCTCGTTAACTTTGTTCGAATTTTTAAGCATTCTATGGGTTCTTTTAGGTTTGTATTTTGTGGGTTTTTCTGGGTTTTTTTAGATCTATTTTTTGTGTTTTTTTAGTGAATTTTCGTGGTAGGTGGCGGAGGTGTGAATTTTCGTGGGAGGTGATGGTGGGAATTGGCGGTGCCGCGGTGTGGCTGGTTGTGAACTACTGGCATTACTGGGTGCCTCTTTTTTCTTTTAATTTTTTTTGTTTTTTTTTAATTTTTAGCGACCGTCTCTAGCTGTCGCTAATTTCTAGATTTGCGACCACTGAAAAGACGGTCGTAATTATTAACATATGTGACCGTTTGGATAATGATCGTTGAAAATAATAAAAATGGTTGCAATAAATCTGTGTCCATCATTCGGTCGTAATTACGTTTTTTTGTGACCATATTGTGAATTACGATTGTCATTTTACAACCGTTAATGTTCGCAATTACATTTTGTGACCTTTTTGCTATTTTCAGTGACCGTTTGAGACGGTCGCAAAAACCTTAATTTTTAGTTGTGCAAGAATCCTCCCCAGTGGAGTCGCCAAATTGTAGGCGTCTGTCGAAGCGCACCTATGTTAAGCATGTAGTGAATATGCTTGGTACTCATAGGAAGTGGGAATTGACATACAATTAGGGAAACGATTAGGGACAAAGCAAAGTTGGGAGCCGCCAACAAGTTTTTAAGGAACTTGTAAACCGTTCATGGATTATTATAAGGCAACCACGATAAGGGACAACGATAGGCAACAATGATTGGCCCGTGAATGTTACACTCCATTCATAATCCATGAGATTACTAACTCCATATGGTTCGGAACCACGAAAGGAGGATCGGGGATGATGGTACGAAGTGAGTCATGGAGTCACATTTGCCCGTATTGGCCTCTACTCGATTCTTATTGTGAAAAGTATTTCATGTGATCTCAAAGGCATGCAAACAAAGATTCAATTTGATCCAAACTAATATTAGGCTAAATTGGTTGAATATTAATGCAACAGATAATTATAAAATATCGTGATCACTTTAACTAATAACAAGATTAATATGGAACCTAAACCGGTCGTCCAAATTATCTTATTAAGCGTGATTTTCAATTACATATTCCCTTTAAACATGCAATATGGTGATCAATAATAGAATCTATATTAACATTGGAAGCAATTTAACCATAAATCCAACAATTAATATATGTCATACATAACAAAAATCGTTAGAAATATAATAAGAACAAAGGAACATGATTCCTTACTTTCACTACTAGAAAATCCGTCCTTTTTAGACGCTTTTCAGGCTATTTTTCGACGCTAAAAAGCGTCGAAAATATTTTTCTCGACGCCTCAAAAAAGCGTCGAAAATATGTGAGTCGAGAAAAATAGACGTCATAAAAAAGCGTCACAAATCTCGACGCTATAAGACGTCCAAATTTTTATACGAAGTGTCGAAATTTGCAGTTTTGGCGCACTTTCTCAAGTTTATCGACGCTTTTTGTGTCTAAAACCTCAAGTTTGGCGACGCTATATTGTGTCCATAGTCTTATATATTAGATGTATTTTATTTTGGCGACGCTTATTTCTGTCTATTTTCTCATTGTTTGCGACTTTTTTTGTCCAGATTATTTACAAAAATATCTAGAATATAATTACCTAAAAAATTATTTCACACTAACAATTTACTAGTATTACCAATATATACACAGCAAAATAAAGCCAGTTTTTTTTATTGCATATAAATATGTTATACTACATGTACAATATCTCATTGTAATGAGTTTTCTATTAGGTAGTACAAGAAATATAATTCCAACCTATACTTCATTCAAGACTAGTACTAGTGGAACAAATCTGCTCATTTCTTCACAAAAAGGAAAAAAAAAATTCCATCAATCTTCAATTAGCTGCTCCTTAATCTGCTTGCAAGGAGCGTAAAGCAAAGTTCATATTGTTTCGAATCATTGTTGGCCTTGAATTCACAGCACACCCTTTGATGTTTGTAGATCATTCGGTAGGAACTAAGTGATTTAGTGTGGCCCGGGAAGACAGACAACAACATCATCATGGACCAACAACATCAGCAACAATATTATGGAGCAACAACGCAAGGTGGAGCGACAACAGTGTGATCAGCATCCTGCAACAACAACATCAATCTTTCTACAATTTATTGTTCTAATTTTGGTGTTATAAGTGTTAAGAAGGAACAAGGATGTTGAGAAATATCGATGACAAAATCTAGTTGAATAGTGGAGATGCATTACCAAGACAATACATGGGATATTCCACTCAGATATCCCCACACAGCCATTTATATTTCACACCGACCAGCTGATGAAGGAATAAACGCGTCGTCAATTGTCTATCCCTAGATCAAATACAATTTATACAACCTAAACAAACCTAATACGAGTATAAGGCAAGCATAGGGGTCGAACCACAAAGAACGGTTAAACACCACCAAATGTTATCGACAATTAAGCTAGTCCGGAATAGGAGATAAATAAACTAAAGTCTAAATATGCTAAAACAAGAAATAAAGCATTAAGGGAAATGGTTTAGGAATAGCATTCACTTGAACATAAACAAAGGCATAGAAATTGAATTAATTATGAACTAAACATGCTCAAATATCGAAATAAAGGATCCAATCTAGCCGCCTTCCGGGGTCAATTGGCTTCTCCTAACATAGCCTCTATGTTTCCACATTAGAACCATATACTAGGAGGTAGTACTAAATAACAATCGATTATAATGAACCTTAACTAAGTCAACTTCCGTTCCTTGTTAGCAAAGATTCACCTTTAATCAACCAACAATGTGCACTTGCAAGAAGATTAAAGAATATCAAGCATATAAAGACTTTAATCACAAATAAATCAACTCTAAACCTAGAACATGCTCAAGATCCAACTACACCACAACCATCCCCTTAATGGGGAAATTACTCACTAATCATGATAATAACAAGATTAATCAACAAATAATCAAGAATCAACATGATCAACAAGCAATACCAACAACAAAAATAATAATCAAAATAAAACAATAAAAATAGAGGAGAGAGAGTTAGAGATTCTCATTGATTGAAGATGAAAGTCTACAAACAAGATGATCAATCTTCTTCTTCAAAATCCAAGCTCAACAATGGTGAAACCCTCACTTTCTCTCTCTAAACTACTCTAATCCTAAGCTAAACCTAGAGAGAGAAGCTCTCCTAAAACTAGGGAAAAAGATCTAAAAGAATGAAGTTCCTCTTCTTACAAAACAAGCCACGCAATATATAAAGAATCGCGCAAAAACGCTGAACAGGACCCGCTGTGCGCCCGCGCAAGGATCTGTGCGCCCGCGCATGGTAGCTGTGCGCCCGCGCGTGCGCCGTCGCAGCGGTCTGTGCGCCCTCGCAGCGGCCTGCGCTCCCTCGCAGCAGCCTGCGCGCCCGCACAAAGTAGCTGCGCGCCCGCGCATTTGTGGGTTGCGCGGCTTGTGCTTTGGTGTGTGCGCCCGTGCTGCTGGCTGCGCGCCCGCGCACCGTAGCTGCGCGCCCGCGCACATGTCGCGCAAAACTTTCTGCCTCGATTCTGCAATTTTGCCAATTTTGCGCGGGTTCTCACAGGGCTGCGCGCCCGCACATTATTCGCGCCCTTGCACCTTGCTTTCTTCGATTCTTCTCTCATGATTCCTTGGCTTCTTCTTTGCAATCCAAGACTTCAAATACCTAAGCACAAACACCAAGGGAAGAAATAAGGTATAGGGAACGGTGCAAACACGCAATGAAGGCAAGCATACAACAATATACGCGATTTCATTAAAATCACATCGAGACATGTATGCACGCATTATTTGAACAAAACACCCTAAGACAAGCTAAAACAAGGCATAAACACTATCCTAGGAGTGACATAAATGTCACTCATCAAATTCCCCCAAGCTAAACCTTTGCTCGTCCTCGAGCAAAGCTAGAGCAAAAGAGAACAAGAGGAAATTATTGAAAGCAAAAGAAACAAAATAGAAACAAGGAGAAAGAATGTACACTAACTCACTATCGTAGGAATCACGGTTGTTTTTAGCTACAACAAGCCCTTAAAACCCCAAAGTCGCCTATGAGGACGAGTGAGGTCTCGTGAGGGTTTCCTAAGAGCTTACCCCACAACTCTTGAGAAAAACCAAGGCAAGGCAACAAAAGGAAAAGGAAAAGAAACATAAAGAGAAAAAACAAAACACAAGCTCATATATGGACAAGAGATAAGGACAAGTACTAATGAATGCAAACCTTTCTAAATGGACAAATGTATGCACGTTCCAAGATGTCAGTGGTTGATTGAAACATAACACATGCTAAGCATAGAGAACTACTTAGGACTCAATCCACCCTAGCCCCAACCAAACGGGCCACGTTCTCTCCACTAGCTTCAAATAAACCCTTAAGCTAGCTTCTCAAGATTCCACGAAGGAACCGGAAAAAGATAAAGAAATGAAAAACTTTGAGAAGGTAATCCCGACGTCTCAACTATGCATACTCTTTCCATAGGTTTGAAGTCTATCTCCCTCCACCGTTCTTTTGACCTAACCCACTAGAGTCTAAGGGTCTTTTTATTGGTTGTAACGTAAGGCTAAGGGTTAAGGCGGGGTAAAAATTTTAAATTTGGTGATAATTCCTAAGTGAAGCAAAAAGTGCGGCCGACACTCAAAAATAACTCAAGAATTCACTAAATATCAAGCAAAAATACCACTAATGCCATTCCCCAAAGCTTATTCAACACAAACACACAATATTCCAACTATCCTCACAAAAATCTTTTTGGTTGGCATTACAACTCTTTTCCTCATCAACAATAAAAGAGTTGGGGGCTTCGGAAGCATGGATAGGAAGAGGATTCCTAAGCGGTTCTTTGAGAAAAGAAGGGAGGAACATAGGATAGTAGGGGATATGGTTAAACCTTTGGGAGAAAGGTGTATGAGAAAGGGGAAAAGGGGTAGCTATTCCCTCACCACAAGGTCTCACATCACTAATGAGGGCATGGAAATCAATCATGGAATCCTCAAATGAAGAAGTCTCATGATCTACATCTCCCTCAAGCTCAAAAACTCCAAACGGTTCAACCTCAACCTCCTCTTCATCATCTTGAACAACATCTCCCATACATTTCTCAAGTCCTACCATCTCAAATCCAAGAGTGAATGGGGGCAAATTCCTCTCAAACTCATCTCTTTCTAATGAAGCATTATCAATGAACTCACTCAAAAGGTTATGGGCTTTCGTTTGAAATGCAAGAAATATTTGGGCCATAATCTTAAATGAGTCCAAATCATCATGGATAGACGAGTCAAAAGCTTGCTCATTGGAATCATCTAGGGAACTATGGGACACACCTTTAGAATTCATGCAAAAATCGGATGCAATATGAGAAAGAACATGCACTTCATCATCATTAGAATGTACCTCATTACATTGAGCTATAGAGGGAGGGGAGTTGAAATCATGCATTACATGGTCACTATGGGGAGCATCAAGCACATCATGGGAATTTATATTAGACAAATCATGACAATTAGCATCAACATTAAAAGCATGAGAATCCCGAACATAAGTCTCATGATTGGCCCTCTCCCAATCATAATTATCCCTAGCTAGCCATGAATAGAAATCCCAAGCTTCATCCGAAGACATAGTTTTAAGATCACCATTTAACATATTATCAACCACTCCTCTAAAATGCTCATTTAATCCCAAATTAATGATTTCACAATAATCACCCTTGGTAAAACCCTTAACACCATCCAAGAAATCCTCAAGTCTATTAAAATACACCCAAAACGGTTCATTATCAAATTGAGGAATAGAAATACAAGCCATTTTTTCAAATAAAGCAACACAAATAAAAACCAACAAAAAGAGAGATAAATATACACATTGGACTAGTCTCAATAAGATAACACAATGGTAATGGAAGTCGTTCCCCGGCAACGGCGCCAGTTTGATGAAGGAATAAACGCGTCGTCAATTGTCTATCCCTAGATCAAATACAATTTATACAACCTAAACAAACCTAATACGAGTATAAGGCAAGCATAGGGGTCGAACCACAAAGAACGGTTAAACACCACCAAATGTTATCGACAATTAAGCTAGTCCGGAATAGGAGATAAATAAACTAAAGTCTAAATATGCTAAAACAAGAAATAAAGCATTAAGGGAAATGGTTTAGGAATAGCATTCACTTGAACATAAACAAAGGCATAGAAATTGAATTAATTATGAACTAAACATGCTCAAATATCGAAATAAAGGATCCAATCTAGCCGCCTTCCGGGGTCAATTGGCTTCTCCTAACATAGCCTCTATGTTTCCACATTAGAACCATATACTAGGAGGTAGTACTAAATAACAATCGATTATAATGAACCTTAACTAAGTCAACTTCCGTTCCTTGTTAGCAAAGATTCACCTTTAATCAACCAACAATGTGCACTTGCAAGAAGATTAAAGAATATCAAGCATATAAAGACTTTAATCACAAATAAATCAACTCTAAACCTAGAACATGCTCAAGATCCAACTACACCACAACCATCCCCTTAATGGGGAAATTACTCACTAATCATGATAATAACAAGATTAATCAACAAATAATCAAGAATCAACATGATCAACAAGCAATACCAACAACAAAAATAATAATCAAAATAAAACAATAAAAATAGAGGAGAGAGAGTTAGAGATTCTCATTGATTGAAGATGAAAGTCTACAAACAAGATGATCAATCTTCTTCTTCAAAATCCAAGCTCAACAATGGTGAAACCCTCACTTTCTCTCTCTAAACTACTCTAATCCTAAGCTAAACCTAGAGAGAGAAGCTCTCCTAAAACTAGGGAAAAATATCTAAAAGAATGAAGTTCCTCTTCTTACAAAACAAGCCCCGCAATATATAAAGAATCGCGCAAAAACGCTGAACAGGACCCGCTGTGCGCCCGCGCAAGGATCTGTGCACCCGCGCATGGTAGCTGTGCGCCCGCGCGTGCGCCCTCGCAGCGGTCTGTGCGCCCTCGCAGCGGCCTGCGCTCCCTCGCAGCAGCCTGCGCGCCCGCGCAAAGTAGCTGCGCGCCCGCGCATTTGTGGGTTGCGCGGCTTGTGCTTTGGTTTGTGCGCCCGTGCTGCTGGCTGCGCGCCCGCGCACCGTAGCTGCGCGCCCGCGCACATGTCGCGCAAAACTTTCTGCCTCGATTCTGCAATTTTGCCAATTTTGCGCGGGTTCTCACAGGGCTGCGCGCCCGCACATTATTCGCGCCCTTGCACCTTGCTTTCTTCGATTCTTCTCTCATGATTCCTTGGCTTCTTCTTTGCAATCCAAGACTTCAAATACCTAAGCACAAACACCAAGGGAAGAAATAAGGTATAGGGAACGGTGCAAACACGCAATGAAGGCAAGCATACAACAATATACGCGATTTCATTAAAATCACATCGAGACATGTATGCACGCATTATTTGAACAAAACACCCTAAGACAAGCTAAAACAAGGCATAAACACTATCCTAGGAGTGACATAAATGTCACTCATCACCAGCTCAAACTGAGTCTTAGACTCATTAGTATGCAGAACGCAACTCCAGAAGATAAAATACAAGGAAAAAAGAGCTAGATAGCCAACATGATAACATGTACAATTTTTAAATAGTTACAGCACAATATCACTACAAATTACTATATGCAAAATATCATATTTTCAGCAAACTCAGATGTATACATCAAGGCTAAGCCTAATACTTAAAACTTGTTTGCTAACTTCACTACTATCATGCCTATAAAAGAAGAAGCCTTTATTGTTGACCAGTTGCACATTAATAAAATAAAAAAAAATTAAAAAACCAAAGGTCTAAGCAACAAATTACAGGTTACCTTATCAGGAAGGATCCCCCTCTTGAATCATTAGGCAAATATCTATGTTAAAAATCAACCTTGAACTGAAGAAGCACCAAAAGTGATGGTGTTGGGAGCAGCGCATCACATCAGTTTTGGGTAATTTAATCATTTAAAATGAAGATAGAAATTAAAATAGTAATATAAATATGCATTACTATAAGGCAATAACTAGAAGCCACCCTCTTGTTTCAGAATAAGGGTATTCAAGCATAAGAAACTAGCAATTAAACTGATGATAGAAATTTAACTCAAGGGAGAGAAAACAAAAGATTGAGGCACCTTTGTAGGGCAATTTGCCTCTATAAACGTTTCAGCAAGCTGAGCAGCATCAGAATTCGATGTTACACCTTCAAAATAAAGAAAAAAAAATAGAAAACAATCATTACAAGAAGCTGAGTTTAGTCGTTTGGAAAATCTTTCTACTAGAGCTCTAGAAGCACCTCCAATGATTACTAGGCCATCTAGCTTCAAAGTTGTGCACGAAGCTAGTGCAGCATTAATTTGCTTAGTCGAACCTTCTTTACCACCTGCAAGAGGCAAAAAGTACAATGGCTTTAGTAAATATCCTTTCTAATATGGCCACCAAGGCTCTTGCAAGAAAAATATTTTTTTACAAAATCCAAGAGATAGATCCTACTCCAATGCAGTTATGATCAAACATCTACAACTTACATAGACTAGCTACAAGAAAATAAATTCACTCTATTGTCCATGTCACATTCTACATCTCAGTTCCTCGCTTCTCATAAAAGAGAACCATAAAGTAATGTCATAAACAACTTTATGCAAAAACATTAACGTAAAGGGATATGCAGCCTCCACTCAAGAGATACCAATCAATTGTCTACACATATCCTATGGATGTAACCAACAACTGCACAGACAAAACATGGTGAACCACACTGAAGGATTGTAGCAATAAGGACTGTAGCAAAGTTTCATATCAATTTCAGATATTTCTACTCCCTAATCACCTATTAAGTTTATTAAGCTACGTAGCAAAAGCAAAACTATTACACTTACTTGATTAATTTAGAGAAAAAACTCTATGTAAAAGAATATAAGAGGGGTTAAGTAGTGAGCATATTGAAATTTAAATATCAGTCAAATACAATCAAATTCCACCAAACTAATCGCCTCTTGTGGAAACGAATCAAAGTATACCTGCTCTATCCAATTAGAATGATTAAGCCTAGCTATCAAACGGGAATTAGTAAAAAAAATTAGCATAGCCAACTGAAATAATAACGGCTTAACACATAATCCGAATTTCCATCGATCATAGAAATTTAACAACCCTTCATTATATCAATCCTCATTAAATCACCAACCATATGAAACAAAGCCACATTGAATAATAACTTAACCAGCCCAACACTCTAGATTTGGTTGATTGAATCAAGACTAATATTAATTCAATTAATAAGCACAACTTAATCGAACGTATAAATCTTCTACAGTGAACTTTTATAAATTGAGTTAAGGATGGAAATTGTAGTGAAAACTCTACTACACCACCTAATCGTATAATATGTTGTTGTTCAAGGAACTTATTATTTTCTTATCCCAAATAACTATTGCCACCAAGATCAAATAAGCTAATTAATACAACTTCTTACACGATTTATCTATATAAAACTAAAGCTCCATTAATTTCTAGCAATGTAAGCTCACGGAATCAAAATCATAGAATTTTAATAACATTTAAGTATAAGAAAACTAATAAACATATAAAAATCATAGAAAAGAAGCACTTCGACTAAATTATGCTTCAAACAGCACTAAGCCCATCAAAATTGCGCTTCAACTGTAATAAAAGGCTAATTTTTAAAAATTGAATTAAAAAAGTAGCACAAAAAAAACCTATAATATCTATTGTTCATGAATCAAACTCGTAAATGACCATAACTTTTTAACATTATTAAAAAATTAAATTAAAAAACAAATCCACGAAACTAGAAAAAAAATCGAATCCAAAAAAGAAAGGATACCTCATTATTATCGGTAGTAAAAGGGACGAAATTGATTTCAATTGTAGATGAAGATCTAGATTTGAAATTGCTATACCTGAATGCTAAATTGATTCAGAGATACGAAGATCTGAAATTTCAATTGATGTACCTTATTTCAAAATTAAATCACAGGGACAAAGATCTAAACTCGAAATTGATTAAGAGAGATTCGAACATTTGAATTTGAAACTGATGTAGAGTACCTCATTCGAGATTGATTAGTATAGGAACAAAGATCTGGATTTAAAATCCATGGCTCCATCAGTAGGTTTGTACTCTGATGGAAGAGAGAAGAATAGTTAGGGTTTGTGTTTATGTTCAACCGTTCATTTTTCCCTAAATACGGCAGTCGTGGGTTTTTTTATATACGTGTAAGCACGTGCTAGTTGCTCTGGACGCTTTTTAGAGTTGAAAATTAGTTTCGACCCTGAAAAGCGTCGCGAATACACGCATAGTATGAATATTAGTTGACGTTCCTTACCTAGCGTCGAGGGTTTAGTGTCGAGAAAGCACTCATTTTGTAGTAGTGTTTGATTGCTCACAACTATAAAACAATAAACGCATTAATAACTTCAATGAAAATAATAAACAATAATGGAATTAAATTAAAATAAACTGTTAAATTAGGACCGATTCTTCAAACTATTCTACCTTCCACGCCTTGGTTTAAGTGTGGAACTACGGGTAAAGTACGGACTCTAGGAAGTGCTTAAGGGAGGTATTGTGGAAGGATAAGGTATGCTTGTGTTTAGGCTAGAGCATAAGAGAGAGAAGAGACAATAATTTAGTGCTCCGAAGCTGAGGAAATCAACCTTCTATTTATAGAGAAAAAATGAGGGGTGAAGCATGGAACCCTAGAATTGAATCGTCGCAAAGAAAATAAACCTAGAAATTGTCGTGTCACGGTAAAATTGTCGTGAGACAGTACATCTGACGAGGGGAAAAACTAGGTCGTTGACTAATCCTCCCTAAGTCAAAATAAATTTATAAACACTTAACAAACCTAAATACAAGTATAGAGGTAAGTCAAGGGTCGAACCCAAAGGAAAAATTATGTTTAAGCGCTCTAAATTATACGCCTAAGCTAGGTCGAAGTCGAAGGTGAAGAAGTAACACTAACAACTAACAAAAAAACAACCAAACAAATAAAACACTAGGGAATGGGGATCAACAAGTAATCATGACAATTGCAATAACTTGGGAAGAACATGCCAATCAAAGGTTGTGAAGACTAATGATAAGAGCTATCAATTGGAATCAAAGAGCTATCTCCTAATCGTTAAGCTAGATGTCCCTACGAATAATAAACTAAGAGAATCACAATCCAAACCAATCGATAATTGCAATTCCTAAATCAATTGGTCGTGTCATTAGCAATTACAATGCAATCTAGCATAATTCTCAAGGCCTAATCAAATTACGCACATGCAAACTTACATTAATCACTTTAATCTTAACAATCAATCAACACAATTCCCAAATTAATCACAATCAATCAATCATACAAGTTTCACCCAATCCCTAGCAAAACAACTACTCAAATATCATTATCTAATCAACAAGCAACTAAAGATATCAAGAATCAACAAAATATGGAGAACAATTACACTAATCAAGAATCAAACATCAAAATCAAATCAAACAAACTTGAAATTAAACAAAGCAATAAAATGAGATAGAGTTAGAAATCCTCATTGATTGATTATGGAGATCTTTAATACAATTGTCAACTTGCATCTTCAATCTCTCAAATCCCCAATGGAATTCCTCACTTTCTCTCTCTAAATCTACTCCTAAACTAACACTAAAACTAGAGAGAGAAACTCTCAACTAAGCTAAAATTATTATCAAAATTATGTCTAAAACTTCTCACAAAAATTGGTTGTCAAAAGGTATTTATAAGAGGCGTGGAAACAAAATCGAGCGAAGCCGGAAAACAGGGAAGAATGCCTGCGCGGGCATAGGAGTGCACCCGCGCAGGGGGCTTGCACGCTCGCGCTCGTGGGCTGCGCTCCTGCGCTCTTCTGGGTTTCTTCGACTTCTTCGCCGCTTCGTGCGCTCGTAAATGGGTCTCGTGAGCTCCACTTGATACATGTTGGGGATGGCAGTTTCTAAGGGCCTCCACGGTGGGTTCAACACCGAGATATTATGAAAGTGTGGCTTGAGAGCGTAAGAGATAAAGCTTGGAGCAACCACTTTCTTACATCTTGAGCTTTCCCAATGCTATAAGCTTGCTCCAAATGCATCTTCCAACTTAGAAAACCACCAATATCGAGACTCGAACCTCGTACAATACCTGCAACCACGAAAAGAGGAGAAATAAAGGAGAAAACACAAGAAAAACCATAAAAACACAAAACAAGAGAGAAAAGGGAAATAAAGAGAAAAACGCATAAAACTAAGCATTTATTAAAAAAAAGAAAGCTATGAAAGAAGGTAAAAACAACCTAAATACTCATCAAGTGAGTGACATAAATGGCACTCATCAAATACCCCAAGCTTAACTTTTGCTCGTCCTCGAGCAAAACTAAAATAAGGGATAAATGATGACCTTATTCAAACAAACAAAAGAAAAAGAGAGGAGACAAGAATATACACGAACTCACTTTCGTAGGAATCACAGTTGTTTTTAGCTACAACAAGCCCTTAAAACCCCAAAGTCGCCAATGAGGATGAATGAGGTCTCGTGAGGGTTTCCTAAGAGGTTAACCCACAACTCTCACAAACCATACAAACAAGGCAAAGCATGAAAAAGAAAACAAGAAGAAAAGAAAAGAAAACAAATGTTCATGAATAGACTTTTGCAAATGAACAAGCACAAATGGATGCAATTCTTTCTAAACAAAT
Source organism: Chenopodium album (assembly GCF_948465745.1). Lineage (NCBI taxonomy): Eukaryota > Viridiplantae > Streptophyta > Magnoliopsida > Caryophyllales > Amaranthaceae > Chenopodium > Chenopodium album. The sequence goes on along the minus strand of NC_137848.1, from coordinate 38,316,147 downwards.
AAGGGAATGCACGTTTTAAGATATCCAAGGTTGATTGAAACATAGGATATGCTAAGCATAGAGAACTAATGAGATACAATTCACCTTCATCCCAAACAATCTTACGACGTTCTCCCAACGAGCTTCAAATCCACCTTTAGTGAGCGTCACAATGATTCCTCGAAGGAACCGGAAAAATAAAGAGATTTAAGGTCAAAAGGTCTTGAGAAGAGTTGTAATATAAGGGCGAAAAGGGTGAAGGTAGGCTAAAATTTGAAATTTGGTGGTATACCTAAATTGCGAAGCAAAGGGTGATCAATCCTCAACACCATAATCAAGCAATCACCAAACAAAAACACCAACACCCTTAAGCTTATTCAAAGCCAAAATCACAAACATATATACAAAAAGCATAAGAACGCTTCCTCCCAAACTAAAATGAAGCATTGTCCTCAATGCTTAAAATCGGGAGAAACATTTACATCAAAATATTTTTAAACTTTTATTCATTTTTCGCATTTTTTTCAATTTTGCCAAAGCTTTTTGAATTTGCTTTGCTTTTTCTCATTTTTTTTCATTTTTTTTTCAATTTTTCACATTATTTCATTGTCCTCGCCTCTTTTAACTATGGACGGCTTTTTCAACTTGGCATTTGCCTTTTATTCACAAGATATTTACAACACAAACTTGCATAGATTATAAGAACCAATATTCAACTAATCCACCATAATCTCCAACAATAATGATCAATTGCTTCACAAAAACCAACAATGAAATAAAAATGAAACAAAAGACTCAAAATCTAAAGATATGGCTTGAAATGAAGGGTTATGCCTCAAATGGTTAGCAAGTAGACAAATGAAAACCCAAAATAAAGAAATAGAAAACTATCTTAGAAAAAGAAAAAAAAATTACCACCCCGAAAAGATGCCTTTGTCTTTCCTAAATGGCTTGGTTGCGATCTCTGGAGATAAGAGTCAAGTTTTAGATAAAGTATACAATAGTCAAGGATCCATGTGTCGCTCATGCAAAATATGTAGAAGGATTGAAAAGAATGAAACCTAACATGGTTCTAGCAATAACTCACTATTAGTTTCAAATTCACCAAAGGGGGCAACACCTTCTTACCACAAACAATTAGAATCCGGCTTCAAGGTCCCAAAAGTTCTAAAAACACTACCATAGCATACTCTATCCTAGAATCAACCAAAGATAGTCTCAAACCGTGACCGTTACCATTTAAGAAGAAAAATATTCAAATATACAAGTCCAAAAGTATTATGCCTAAAGCAAGAACAAAACAAAACACATTGTAAATTTGCCTTGATAAAAACAAAAACCTTTTTGGAGTTTTTCAAAATAAAGAACATGGAAATGCATATTCAATCATGCATGACATATATGAATCAACATCCCACCAAACATGATAGAATAACCTCCCCCAAGCTTGAATAAGACAACATGCTCAAACATAAATCAAAGAATCCATGGGAGGGGAAAAGAAAGAAATTAAACCAACAATACCAACATATGTTCAACAAGTCACCAACCATTAGAGGAAGAGCAAGGAAAGATATTACCGGATTTAGGTGAGTGTAACTACCCGCAAATAACCAAATTCAACCTTTCAAAGGCAATTTACTCCAAAGCTATGCTTTGTATGCCACATGTTAGGAAAGAGGAGTCAAACTTCCTTGATTCTTGATCCAAACTAATGCACCAAAGTGTATCAAGTTATGTACCTAGCAAAAGGCACACAAACATTTCCATGAGAGAAAATCTATTCTAAAAAGAAATCAAAATGAAAGCAATAAAACACGGGTTACTTCTCGAGAAAGGCTTGCTTAAGGTCCAAGCTTGACCGCTCTAGTAAATAATATTGCAACGAACGCAAGAGTTTATAAAATGCACTACTACACATTTCATAAGAAAGAAGGTAGGCAAATGACGAGAAGAGGATGTGCAACAAGCTTAGTGCACACCTATGAGGAGAGAGATGCCATGAAAAAGAAGAAGGATCAAAAGAAAATTCAACAAAATAAGAAGAAGAAGAAGAAGAAGAAGAAGAAGAAAAGGAAAAACAAGAATAAGGCAAACTCTCCTCAAGATGTTTTTGGGTGGAAAAATCACCCTTTTCCTCAATAATCGATGAGTGGGGAGCTTGAATATCACAAATTGAAGGAGGGTCCCCAATAGGCTCTTTAACAAAGGAAGGGAGGGACATAAGAATGTAGGGGATATGGTTAAATCTTCTTAAAAAAGGGACATGAAAAGAGGGAATAGGGGCTATGGTCTAACAAATGAACTCTTTTTCACCACCATGACTCAAATCACCAATAAGAGCATGGAAATCAATCATAGAATCCTCGAAAGAAGAACACTCATAATCTCCATCTCCCTCAAACATCCAACTTCCAAGAGGAACTACATAATCCCCTCCATCACAAAAATGAACAACAACTCCCTCAACATCCTTACAGCCCAAGGTCTCAAAACCATGCATGAATGGATGCAAATTCATTTCAAACTCATCTTTCTCCCATAAAGCATCCTCAATGAACTTATTCAAAAGGCTATGAGTTTTCTTTTGACTCTCAAAGAACATATTAGACATAACCTCGAACGATTCCAAATACTCATGGATAGAAGAATCACAATCATGCACTTGAGACTCATACAAGATGGGAGAAGGGGTTGGGATTTTCAAATTCAGCACTCTCTTAATTCTCAACTCCTTCACCATCACTCAAATGCTCACTAATGGGATCCTCACACTCTCTTGGTTGCTCAAAATCATCATCATCATCATCCTCAACACACACATTAGATTTAGCATTTTCACAAACAAGCATCAAAGATGACAATTGGCTCTTAAGCACTTCACGTCTCCTTCTTTCCTCCTCAAAACGCTCATCACTCATTTTCATCATCTCTAATTGACTTCTCATAGAATTAAGAATCAACTCCTTACTAGGCCCAAGCTCATTACTAAGCTCAATATGCCTAATTTGAGTTTCAAAAATAGCAATAAGAGATTCAAAGGTGTAGAAGGTTGAGGTTCAACAAAAGAAGAAGTACAACCAAGATTAGAAGAACCAACATTAAGATCACAAGCATATTAATCACATTGGGGAGTGGGGGCACAATCAAACACATGAGATTTGTTGCTAAAGGAACGAAGCACAACACAAGAAGGCATGGTAAATAATGAAGAAAATTGAAACACACCATTAGTAACTTGAGTATGACCTCATCATCATGAACAATAGATAAAATAGAGTTGAAATCATTTGTTCTAGGTTCTCTAATGGGATCTTATGACAATTCATGGGAATTCATGCTAATATTAGAAGAATCAAGACATTGCACATCAATATTAAAAACATGATTACCCCTATTATAAACATCCCAAGCAAGCCAAACATAAAAATTCCAAGCATCATCAATTGACAATGCTCTAAATTCACCATTATACATGCATTCAACTTCATCCCTAATTTGCTCATTCAAACCAAAATAACAAATGTCACAAGCTTCCCAAAGATTACAACAATTATAGTCCAAAAATCCCTCAAGTGTATTGAAATATTCACAAAAAGGCTCATTATCATATCGAGAAAATGAAATGCATGCCTTTTTTTTCCAAAACAAGCAAAATCAAATAAAAGAAAAGTATATACAAAGACCTAGATTCAAGCAATCAAAAACAGTCAAACATAGACATCGTTCCCCGGCAATGGCGCCATTTTGACGAGGGGAAAAACTAGGTCGTTGACTAATCCTCCCTAAGTCAAAATAAATTTATAAACACTTAACAAACCTAATTACAAGTATAGAGGTAAGTCAAGGGTCGAACCCAAAGGAATGGTTATGTTCAAGCGCTCTCAATTATGCGCCTAAGCTAGGTCGAAGTCGAAGGTGAAGAAGTAAAACTAACAACTAACAAATAAACAACCAAACAAATAAAACACTAGGGAATGGGGATCAACAAGTAATCATGACAGTTGCAACAACTTGGGAAGAACATGCCAATCAAAGGTTGTGAAGACTAATGATAAGAGCTATCAATTGGAATCAAAGAGCTATCTCCTAATCGTTAAGCTAGATGTCCCTACGAATAATAAACTAAGAGAATCACAATCCAAACCAATCGATAATTGCAATTCCTAAATCAATTGGTCGTGTCATTAGCAATTACAATGCAATCTAGCATAATTCTCAAGGCCTAATCAAATTACGCACATGCAAACTTACATTAATCACTTTAATCTTAACAATCAATCAACACAATTCCCAAATTAATCACAATCAATAAATCATACAAGTTTCACCCAATCCCTAGCAAAACAACTACTCAAATATCATTATCTAATCAACAAGCAACTAAAGATATCAAGAATCAACAAAATATGGAGAACAATTACACTAATCAAGAATCAAACATCAAACATCAAATCAAGCAAACTTGAAATTAAACAAAGCAATAAAATGAGATAGTGTTAGAACTCCTCATTGATTGATTATGGAGATCTTTAATACAAATGTCACCTTGAATCTTCAATCTCTCAAATCCCCAATGAAATTCCTCACTTTCTCTCTCTAAATCAACTCCTAAACTATCCCTAAAACTAGAGAGAGAAACTCTCAACTAAGCTAAAATTATTATCAAAATTATGTCTAAAACTTCTCACAAAAATCGGTTGTCAAAAGGTATTTATAAGAGGCGCGGAAACGAAATCGAGCGAAGCCGGAAAACAGGGAGGAGCCCCCGCGCGAGCATAGGAGCGCGCCTGCGCAGGGGCTTGCGCGCCCGCGCTCAAAGGCTGCGCGCCTGCGCTCTTCTGGGTTTCTTCGACTTCTTCGCCGCTTCGTGCGCTCGTAAATGGGTCTCGTGAGCTCCACTTGATACATGTTGGGGATGGCAGTTTCTAAGGGCCTCCACGGTGGGTTCAACACCGAGATTTCATGAGAGCGCAACTTGAGAGCGCAAGAGCTAGAACTTGGTGAAACCACTTTCTTGCACCTTGAGGTTTCCCAATGCTATAAGCTTGCTCCAAATGCATTTTCCAACTTAGAAAACCACTAATATCGAGACTCAAACCTCGTAAAATACCTACAACCACGAAAAGAGGAGAAATAAGGGAGAAAACACGAGAAAAACCATAAAAACACAAAACAAGAGAGAAAAGGGAAATAGAGAGAAAAACGCATAAAACTAAGTGTTAGTTGAGACGAACACTACAAGAGGGGGGGTGAATTGTATGAGAGTTCCTATAGATACTTTTTACGGAATATAAATAAACTGTAAAGGAACTTGCAATGCACACAGATTTTTACGAGGAAACCTTCCAGGGCCCAACTGGAAGTAAAACCTCGACCCTTCTAAGGGATTTCCAAAACCAAATCACTTCGCTATAATAGGGCAATCCCAAATTACAACCTATTATAAACAAACCTTTACTCACAAGTTACACACTGAACTTGCTACACAGTAGGACCCTACCCTACCCAATCTAAGTTCCACACTTAGATTCACTCGTACTCCCAAAGTACTACCTCTCAACTTCACACTAGAAGCTTACACACTGTATGCAAAGTATAATTCACACACTCACCCAATAACCCAACTAATACAAAATATATGACTCTAGTATATAATAGGCAAGTTACACATGAAACCCGAAACTAATATGACAAAGTTATAAGCTTGGCAAACTTACACAATTAAGGCACAAGTGATTTCTTCACGCATAAACTCACAGAAAATTATGAAATAAGATGTATACTATTTATACGAGACTAGCTCATATAGTAAGTAGGGTTTTCAAAAAGATAATTATGTTAATTTAGCTAAATCTCAAAACACGGTTTTAAGTAAATCAAGTTTAAAGAAAATCTTTTGGAAAACTAGATAAAGATAGATTTATCAAATAGAACAATATCTTTTGATAATCACTAATAAATCCTTTAGGAAAATCTTTTCTTAAAAACCTATCTTTTTTAACTTTCCGATTTTAATTATTTTGCCAAGCACTTTGTCACGCTTCTAATAAGATTCACGCGTAACGTACTTAACATATTTACAACAAATCTAGAAGATAAAATCTTAACTAAATTAAGTTACTACGCCGTTATTCTATAATTGTAGATTACTTGGGCTTTACGCAGACCAGGACTAAGTTCCTGCTGTCACTTACTCCAGTACCAAACTAGAACTTCACAGGCCAAGTTCCTCCAGAACTTGCTGTCTTCAACGCAGACTAAGTTAACTCCTTAACTTGCTGTCTTCAAGTTCCTGTTAGGGAACTTAGATAGTTCTTGTTAGAGAACTAAGTTCTTGTTAAGGAACTCTGCTTTTATCTTGTTTAACTTTCCAAGGTATCTCTCTATGCCTTCATAGATAAGGTTACTCTTCCACCACCAAGGTCCACTTCACCTGTTCTAATCATACACTTAAAGAAACCTTTATTAGTCAAGTTTGCTTGAGTTTAAGTCCATCATCATCAAAACCTTTAAGCTTCAACACTAAGCATTTATTAAGAAAGAAATTTATGAAAAGAAGGTAAAAACAACCTAAATACTCATCAACATCTTGTCGTGACGCGGCACGGTTTGCCCCACGCAGCAATTTTGTCGTGGCGTGGCAAATCACTGAATTTAGTCTAAATTCATTTTATCTTTTAAATTAAGCATTAAGTAAGGGATAATTTTAGTGTTTCGGATTTTTTTTAGGTTTAGGGTTTACATATATATTAATCGGGCTCAAATAATAAATAATATGAAATGGATTTAAAAGGTTTTGGGCTAAAATGTGGATTGGACTATATTTGAATAAATGCTTGGACTGATTTGTTGAGTGAATTGCAGGCTATGTTTGACTGCACTTGTGGAATAATTGCTATTAGCAACACCCTATTAGCAACTGGCGTTTTATGTGTTAGTTACTAAAACACTAATTGCAACTGGCCAAAATAATGTCAGCTACAAATACTATGTCATTAGAAACTGGCATAGTAATGAATGCTGCTAATACTTGGATTGAAAAGGTAAAAATACCTATTTGCAACTGGCCTATTTGATGTTAGCTACAAAAACTATAGTATTTACAGCTGGCATAACAATGCCCGTTGCTAATAATAATTTTTTTAATAAAATAAAATATATATTCGCAACTGACCTTTTAAATTCCCGCTACAAATACTAGGTCAACTAAAATTTGACCAAATATTTGCAACTGACAAAAAAAGGCCAGCTGCTAAAAGTAGGTCTAATTTTGACCTACTTGCTTCTCTCTGTTCTAATTTTGACCTACTTGCTTCTCTCTGTTCTAATTTTGACCTACTTGCTTCTCTCTGATCATAACCCGGTTCTCTCTCTTCTAAAATATTGAAAACCCTGCCGCATTCTCTCTCATCAGGCCTCACCTTCATACATTGTCCCTGAACTTCACTCACCTTACCTCCATTTTCACCCCTATCCTCCATTGCTAGAAGATTTTAATTAAACACTACTCCAGTTTTCAACTTTTTCTCCCCTTGTAGTAAACCCTAACCCCATAAAAACAAAGAGAAGCTCCTAAATTCAAGTACAAACCTTAACTTTTAAATAACCGAAACAATTGCTACTAATTTGAACAAAGATCTAACCTCCTTGCTTAGGTCTTCTGAATTTTCAGTTATTATTTGCTTGAATTTGAGGTATTTTTGCCTGATTTTCTACGGTTTTTGTAGTTCGAATTTTGTGGGGGTTTTAGGTCGTTTTTTTGTTCGAAAATAGGGGGTTTTGGCTTGGATTTGCTCGATTATAGGAGGGTTTTGCCTTACATTTGCTAGGGTTTTCGATTAGTGGTCGAATTTGTAGGTTTTGGTGTCGAATTTCAGGGACTTTGTGCGGCCCGCTAGCTCTGGGGTATGGGGTTTAAGGTCGTGGTTTTAGAAGGGTGGGCACGGCCTGGTAGAAGGGTATGCATGAGGAAGATGTGTAGGGAGGAAGGGGGTGTTGTGGGTGTTGTTGATTTAGGCAGGAGCGTGCTGACCGAAATCAATGGGAATTCCACTCAGAGTTTTGACGAGGCAATTGGGTTTTTCGCTTCATAAGGTGAGAGATATTTGTCCTCTTTATTTGAATTCACTATCACTTTTTAGAAGCTCTCGCCAGAAATATCCTCCTCCATGTGACAAAGTCTAGGTTGTTCGTGCTATTCATGGTCGAAAATGCTTCTTGGCAGTTCAGTATTTAGGTATTTCTTGCTTTCTCTTTTGGATCTATCGTTTTTTCTTTCATTTCTACAATTTCATGTTGTTTTTACGAGAAATTTAATGTCAAACCCTAAAATTTTCGATTATTATTTTGATTATACTTGTTGATTTTTTGATGTTGATTTCTACAATTGATAGGTGTTAACTAGCTATAATATCTGGTTTGGTGATTCAAATGCCCCTTTAAGCCTTATAATGTAGGTTTTGGCACAAAAAAAAATAATTTCTAATCAATTATTGTTTATTGTACTTTTATGGTTGATAGGAAAATCCATAACTAATGTAGTTGATTTGAGTCACTGCTCCTCATAAATCAAGTCGCTCTGGGACAATGTTGTTGCAGTTTTTTTTTTTTTAATTTATTTTATTTATTGCTAGCCTTGTAATTTTAAAAAATTTGTATTTGATGTATACTGCAAAATTAATATAAATTTAGGTTTTTTTAGTATTGATATACATAGCATTTGTACCTAAATTTAGGTTTTTTTTTATCTTATAAAATGGCTATTAGCAGCTGGCCGAATTACATGCCAGTTGCAAATACATACTATTAGTAACTGGCCGAATACATGCCAGCTACAAACACATACTATTAGTAGCTGTCCGAATTACATGCCAGGCGCAAATAGGTACTTTTAGCAGCGGGCTTAGTTATTGGCCAGTTGCGAATAATACTTTTTTTAAGTTGAAAAAAGACTATTTGCAACTGGCTAATAAGTACACCAGTTGCGAATAATGACTATTAGCAGCTGGCAAATGTCAATTGCTAATATATTCTTGTTAGTAGCCCCGCAATAGTAGCCCCATGTGCTAGTTGCTAAAAGTCATTTTTTTGTCAGTTGCTAATAGCGTTTTTACCACTAGTGCTGAATGTAGATTTTAAGCATACCGGAGTTTAAATACTCGACCCTACCAATAATGGCGGTGAAAGGTTGTTCATCATTTGGTTTGGTTTTAGGGATACATTTTTAGGTGTCTACAACCCCACTTCCACAATTCCCAGGAAATGTGATTTCCCATCCAACCAAACAACACCTTAAACATGAGTTTTTATTTTCTTGTAAAATTTCTTGAAATTCATTTAAAATTCTCTTAAATTCATTTAAAATCGATTATTCTGTATAAAGCGCTTAAAACTTGAATTTTTAGTTTCTTTTAAAATTCATTTAAAATGATACCCTTAAACAAAAACATATCACAAATTCACAATCTAAATAACAATAAAAATAAAAATTCAAACCACAACAATGCAAATTACACACTAGTACACTACTTGAAATTTTTAGTAAATTAGTACAAGAATAAAATAAATCTCACAAAAAGGGCAGGAAAAACGAACCAAAATGCTAATCAGAAATTTTGAACAAAAAAAAACCAGAAAATCGCAACCAAAACGTTTCCAAACTTCAAGTATATTCGTGTTACTGTGAATTAGCAAAAGGTTTAAACTTATAATAGATTGTCGTTGATTGAGTAAATTCAAACTATTACTTTATAGGTATACAATTGAATTATTAACTTTAACTATGTTTTTGTCATTGTGAATTAGTATAAAATTCAACTTTTGATCAATTAACATTATACTCCGTTCATTGTGTTATTGACTATATAGATGTAAATTTAAATATATATTCACTTTAACTATGTTTGTGTCATTGTGAATTAGTATAAATACCATGTTTTCTTCAACTTATTTTCATTATTTTAAGAATAAGATACGTTGAAATAAGTATTCATAAGAACCAATAAGTACAAACAAGTATCAATAAGTTGAAAAAAATAGACCCAAAGTTTAAACTTCTAATGGATCTATCACACTCCGTTGAATGATGAGTAAATGACTATCCTAGATATAAAGTTAAATTGTTAACTTTAAATATGTTTGTGTCATTGAAAGTGTTAATCAATACAAAATTTAAAATTTTGATCAAGAACAAACTCTAATTTGCGATTGCATTTCGTTGATGTTGAAATTTTAGTTCGAAACAATAAAAAGGTTTAATTGTTCTTTGACTGAAAAATACAAGAGTAAATTATGGTATTATATATATCTATATATTCACAAATCCACACATAAAGCTTAACACTTAAAAGTTACAAGTTCTTACATATATAGTTACATTACATACGATGATCGTGAAAACTAAACAATAACAGTAATCCATTTATATAAACTTTAAATGAAAGTGTAAATTAGTAAATTACACATAATTACATAACCCCTAGGGAAAAAAATAAAAAATGTTAAATGTATAAAATACCTATATTAGGGAGTCAAAGTCGGATTACTTGGAGTCAGAGGTGGGAGCCAGACATTCGGCAGAGTCGGATTTTTTTCTCGGATTTTTTCTAGGATCCGAATCCAACCCCTCTTCCGACGCGGAGTCAGATTATTTAAATGGATTCGGATTCAGAGTTTTTTTCTCGGCCTCGGAGCGGATTTTTTCCCTCGGATCGGGGCGGACTGGGGTCGGATTCGACCTAGTTTGTCATCCCTAGCTATAAGCAGTGAAGCCAGTAAGTTTTGTTTTGTTTTCTTGGGCTTGGTTTTGGCTTTGAGTGTAGACCCGTTTTTTTTTATAATTCATGCCTTTTTTATTTATGATCTTTTGTTATAATGTTAAATGTATAAAATATATATAATTTGAGCTGGCTCGCGAGATTTTCTCAGATTTCAAAAATTTTAAAAAGCCGGAGTCGGAGTCGGAATCGAATTACTTGGAGTCGGAGGTCGGAGTCGGACATCCTATAGAGTCGAATTTTTTCTCGAATTTTTTCTAAGATCCGAATTCGACCCTCTTTCAACGCGGAGTCGGATTATTTAAATGGATTCGGATTTTTTTTTCTCGGCCTCAGAGCAGATTTTTTTTCCTTTGGATCAGGGCAAACTAGGGTCGGAGCCGACTTGGTTTGCCATCACTAGCTATGAACAGTGAAGCTAGTGAGTTTTGTTTTGTTTTCTTAGGCTTGGCTTTGGGCTTTGAGTGTACCCGTTTTTATTTTTATTTTTTTAATTTATGCCTTTTTCATTTATGAACTTTTGTTAAAACGTTAAAGGAAAATTTGATTATAATAATTCGACCTTTAAGTGATCTTTTTTTATTAATCCAACCTTTCGATTATTCCACAATAATCCAAGCTGTGGGGTGTTCTATTCTATCAGGCCAAGGTGACCTGCTACCTAGTCTTTACGTAATTTTTTTATTCATTTTCAATGTTTTTTACTAAAAAAAATGAATATCAGCCTTCCTTCCCCCACTGATACCGGCAGCCTCCATTGACAGCCACTCCCTCCCCCTTCACCCTGACTTCCCTTTTGCGGCCACTCCCTCCCCTCTCCCCCTTCCCCTCTCTTTTAGTCGTTACGACCAGCCCTCCCCCCAGCCACGCCACACCCTACAAAAACCCGAAATCCAAATGAAAACCAAGAATTTTAAATCAAAACCCATCAAGTACAAATCAAACTCAGAATTCCAACTCCCATAATATGATTGAATTTTTGCTGAAATCATTGAGTTCTTGAGAAAGTACCATTCTTGATCTTGCAAAACCCTGATCAAATTGGAGGTAAATTCTTGGGTTTTGAAGATTAAAGATTTATTGCAAATAGAGGGAAATTGATACAGAGAAAGAAAGAAGAATCAGGGGGGGAGAGAATTTGGAAAAAATCGGTGGTGGGGTGGGGATTTGCTATAGTTTCGATAGTGGGTTGGGGTTTCTGGGTTTGTGGGTCGAGTTTTTGCGTTCGGGTGTCGTGTTTCTGGGTTTCGACTAAGGTGGTGGCTGGTTGGTTGTTTCTGGGTTCGTGGGTCGGGTTTCTGGGTTCAGATGGTGACTGACTGGTTGGTTGGATGGTGTTTCTGGGTTTTGACTAGGGTGGTGGCTGGTGGATTGGATTGCTGGCGGAGGTGGAGGTGGAGGTGTGTTGGCTGGAAATTCGAGCCATTGATGGAAGTCTGGAAGGGAGGAAGATGATGAAGAGGAAAGGGGCAAAACAATGGAAAAAAAAGTTGTTTTTTTTTAATTTTAACTTTTTTTTAATAAAAATATTTTTTAGACAAATGAAAATGTGACACGTGGCAGGTGACTTATTATTGTAGGTTAAGTGACCTGCTCAACCTGATAGAATAGAACACCCCTCAAAGCTTGGATTATTGTGGAATAATTGAAAGGTTGGATTAATAAAAAAAAAAAAGATCGCTTAAAGGTCGGATTATTATAATCAAAATTTCCAATGTCAAATGTATAAAATAAATATATTATTTATAATAAATATATAATTCGAGCCGAGCTTTAACCGAGAGAAACAATGAGAGAATTTCTTCAATCCTAGCTGATAAAGTAAGGTTCCATAGCCGCGCTTAATGTCTGCTTAGAGAAGATCCTTTGAAGGAGTTGGGAACGTACCTACACTAAAGGGTACGAACTCCATGAATTTTAATACAACACAAAGACGATAAGAGTCAAAGAGGTAAAATATTATATTAATCCTATATATGACACTACTCGAGCTACATTGATTAAGATATTCTATATTGTAAGAACAAGGAGGTTAACTTTGATGAAAACCATGACTTGGAACCACATTGAGCAGAAGCATCAGCTAGTGCTGTTTCACATGTCACTTCTTGGCAGTAAATATGATCAAAGGATTGGGAAGCGGAGCAGTTACAGTATGGGAAGTCACCTTGATCAAAGCAGAGTCGCAAGGAATAGCTTGGAGCCAAGTAAGCTAAGGCTACTACCGATGTCAACTAAGAGCTTAACATGTATATATGAAAATGTGTTGTTTCTACCTAATCCTACGCCATGACTAGCTAGTGAGTGATGGGAGATTAGGTATACATCAAGATGGATTTTTGAAAGGGGAATATGTTAAAGTTTTTGATTAATGTGTAATTGGATGATTTGTCGATGTCTAGTGTATATACATACGGGTTGAAAAAAATATCGATTTTTTTTGTTATAACTTATAAGGGTTTGATATTTTGGGTGAAGATAGGTAGGGTTTTAGAATGTGACAAAGTAGTTTAAAAAATGGTAAGGAAAACAACAAAGGGGAAGAGCGGGCAAAGTCATGGGTTAAGTTTGAGTTTATTTTTGTGTGTATATATATAAAGATGTTTTGTGTAGAATTACTCTAAAGATAGGGTTATTTGTGAAACACTACCCATTTTTTATTTGTTTAGAACTACTCGCAATTTTTGAAACGTTTGGGTAGCATTACCCAGTAACGTTTTCCGTCCAATTAAGATGTTACTTTGGCCCAAATTTTCACTTTTGTCAGTTACAATGGCCAAATAGTAATTGAAATGCAATTCAATTCAATCGCAATGCCAAAATAAGCAAAATCCCGAATTCAATTGAACCCCCAAACCCTAGAAATCAAAATCCCCAAATAAGGCTAAACTCATGAACCCTAAAGTGAATTCCTAGTTTAAACCCTAATCAGGTTAATTAGGGTAAATTAAAACCTTTAAACAAATTAGGGGAGTTAATTGGGTGGCATAGAAAAAGTGAAAAAGTGGGCCTTAATAACGTCTTAATTTGACGGAAAACGTTACTGGGTAGTGCTACCCAAACGTTTCCAAACTTGCGGGTAGTTCTAAACAAATAGAAAAAATGGGCAGCTGTTCACAAATGATCCTATCTTTATGGTAGTTGTACACAAAATTTCCTATATATAATTAGGAACAATAAATTTTTGGTACTTAGATTACAAAGCTAAATATACAAAATTGCAAATAACATTTAGACTACTTCACACGGAGAGAAAAAAAAATGGACTCTTATACATGATACTATACACACCAAGAGTCTAATCTCCCCCTGTTTTTTTTTTCTCTCTGTGTGAAGTAGTCTAAAAGTTATATAATATAAGCACACCAAGCAAAAGTCCTATATATTTTAATCAAAGAATTTTAAAAAAAATTAATATGATATATTATTAATCATATATTATATATTATATAAAATATAATTATTATGTGTATATATATTTATAAATATATGTAATTTAAACAGATAAATTTTTAGAATAACCATATTGTATATTCCATATTAAATAGTTCAATTATAAATTTGTATTTTTTTATAATCGTAGTATATGTTTGTAACATACTTCCTTCATTTTTAAAATTTGCAATATTTGAAAATTTACACTATTTACACATACTCCTTTGATTGTCGTTTGTGATTTATACGTTAGAAAAAAAATATATCCCGAAGTACACTTTTATAATAGAAAGTTTTATGAATATTATTAAAATGCAACTTAAGATATATTTAAGTTATATAATGTACATCTGACAAGCGTGAAATCCTAACGTTGCGATTAAGAAATCAGAATGTGTATGTATTTATAAAATATAGTTAAGTATGGCTAATATAATTGACCTCATAAATTTCAAATTAAAATTAGCTCTATCCTAGCCAACAAGGATTCCATCAACGTAGGGAAAACTTTAATATATACATCAACAATCGTTCATTTGACCCATAGAAGATAGTCGTGTACGTAGTTTCTTAATATCTTTCTAAGGCCAATTTAACTCTCATAATCTTAACTTCATCACCAAGACTCAATATTCCTTTGTCATCCTCCTCTTGAGGTTGGGAAATAGTGAAAGAATTTCTTCACTCTTAGCCGATAAAGTAAGGTTTCATAGTTGCGCTTGAAGCCTGCGTAGAGAAGATCCAATGAAGGAGTTGGGGACGTACCTACACTAAAGGGTACGAACTCTTATGAATTTTAACCCAAACAAAGACGGTGATGAATTAGGAAAGTGAAATTCCATTGATCCTATATATGACAAAACTCGAGTCACATTGATCAAGCTATTCTATTTAGTAGGAACAAGGAGATTAGGTCTACAACAATATGGATTTTTGATAGGGTAATATGTTGAAGTAATTGATTGTTGTAATGGGATGACTGTTAATGTCTATTATACACTCAAGTTGAAAAAATATCGATTTTTTGTTATAAGGGTTTGATATTTTGGTTTAGGAAGGGTTTGAGAATTGAGAACGTGACAAGGTAGTTCGAAAAAGGGTGAGGAAGGAGAGAGCGGGCAAAGTCATGGGTTAAGTTTGTATTCATTTTTGTGTGTATATATACAATTAGGAACAATACATGTGTTGGTACTTAGATTACAAAGCTAAATATGTAAAATTGCAATAATATATGGGACCACTTCACACTGAGAAAAAAGGGACTTTAATTTTGGCTTGGTGTGAGAATCATGTTTCTTATACACACTAAGAGTTCTATATATATGTCTTTAATCTTAGAACTCTAAACAAATTATATTATATATTATATATATTATACTTCATGTAAATTTTATGTGGATATATATTTGACACATATAAGTATGTGTATTTTAAACAGATAGTTTTTCTGAACAAGCATATTGTATTTTATATTCGGCGCTCCACATAAGCAAAGGTATTATTTCAACCATTGAAAAATTAGATTTATATTTTATTTTAGAATTAAAAACATCATTCGACACCTAAGAAAAAGACACGAATGAGAATTGAAAATTTTCCGATTAAGTTATCTGTTGGGGTTTAACCTTAAAACTTTCATGGATAAGGTCTATGGGATGGATACTACGGCCAAAGATTATAGCATAACTGAAGCTCGGTTTCTACTCATCATGATTTAAATGGTTGTAGAGGTAGCACATTTCAAGTACATCTAGAAGAGAGTTATCGTAACTACAGCTCCTAACAATTATAAAATACGTTGTTAGAGACTAACTGGGGAGCTATTTCGAAAGACATTCAGATTGCTATTAAGAAGTCATTAATCCATTAAGAATTTTACAATACCCTTGTGGTCACTTGGTAAGACATGGACAGTTACATAAGTGAGTAATTAATGTGAAAAATGATATGGGACTCCTAAAGTATGTCAAGTTAATATTGTACGATATACATACTCCTTCAATTGTTTACTTTTTTTCAATTTTAAATAATAAAAAGAATTAGATTGGAGTGAGTGGTAATCTAGCTAAGAAAATTCTAGAAATAAGCTCTATGATGATATCTGTTATTATTTGTATGACTGTGTAATGGCTAATAAATAATGATATCTTGTCTTGTGCACTACACAATGGCAATTCTATATATTAATTATAAAATGTTAGTATACTACTAGAAAGTTATTTTATACGTAACTAGTGTGCAACTTCTGCAATATTTGAGCTATGATTGCTATTTAAAATTAATAATAATCTATCTATATATATTACTAAAATAACAACAGCTGACATCACCCCTTCTCCAAATGGTACACATATGTCAAGTTGTGGTAGAAAATTTCCCGCCTAAATTAATTGCTGACATCATCATATTTTTACCCTTCTTTCAATCTTAGATTATTAGATTATATATTATACATTATTTTTCAATTATCTATTACTTTACATTAAATTGGATTTTTTTTTTCTTTTTTTCTTCTTCTTCTCTCTTCTAAACCTCTACTCTTTTTTAAAGCATTAATTTTGCTAGGAAATGTATTATATTAACTTAATTACTTTTAATACTATTAACATATTTGACTATTGTGTTATACTTCATATATCTCTAGAAACTTCTATATTTTAAGTATCAATAATTTAAAAAACCGAGCATGGCTCGGGTATTATCTAGTGTATAATAATAGAATCGGTTTTATTAACTTTTTTTATAATTATCTTGAATACTCTTTTTGTAGTGGGTTGTTCTATATTTTGAGAACTATGTCATACTTATATATACGATCGATCTAAAAATGTTCAACAATTGTTGATTGTTTATTTGTTTTACTAAAGCTAAAAATTAATGCATAGAAAGACAATTATTTTTCAAAACTAAATAATCAATTTTGATATGTTATTTCACATTTAAAGTTTAATTGTCTTATAATCAATTACTAGTGAATAGTCCGAGCGTTGCCCCAGGTTGCTACTGTTGTAGACGTACAATTGATAAATTTTTGTAAAGACTTGTCAAAACTGAAATTTTTTCATTATAAAAATAAATGGAATTATTCTTTGAGTATTTTTCAATCCAATATTGTGGTTTGTGCTAATATAATTTTTTTTTACATATTATTAACATAGTTGATAAGCTTAGATGGTTAAATAATCATCTTTGTTATAAGAGGTTGTAGGTTCTAACCATAATTACAGGTAAATGCATATTCTGAATTTAGAGTAGTACCATTGGATGATCAAATAGTACCATTAAAAATTTAGTGGTACTATATACATATACATATATATATATATACATATATATATATATATATGTATATATACATATATATATATGTATATATACATATATATATGTATATATATATGTATACATATATGTATATATACATATATATATATGTATATCATATATATATATATGTATATATACATATATATATATGTATATATATATATATGTATATATATATATATATGCATTTAGTGGTACTAACTATGTGTAGAATTAGTATCACCAAAGATATTTGAACCATATTAATCCCTCACACCTCTTGGAATTTTCAGTTTTTATGATTATGACCATTATTGTTCTAAGTGATCAACCACATTGATTCCCTGTAAATAAATTCCTTTTTACTTTATTGTATTTATTTATTTATTTATTTTAATTCTACAATTAATGTCACTCTATTACTTAATTAATAGGAAATTTTGAAAAATACCATCAACAATTGTACTCATTTTTTACAATACCATCAACATATTTTTTTTCTTTTTAATTTACCAACTATTTTTCAAATCATTAAATATTACCACCATGACATCATCGTGGGCCCATATAACTAGCTTTTTCTTATTTTCCCTCCTTCCCCCTCTCTAATGTCACGATTCTTTCCCATGTTCCCTCCATTACTCCCCTCTCTCATCTTTTCTTTCTATTTTGCAAATTACTTAGCCAATAATTAGGGTTTAAATCTATAATTTGTTCTTCAAAACCAAGTGCATAATCATGTTATCAAGAAGGTATGTTCAATTAGGGTCTTTGAAATCAATTTGGGGGTTTTTCAATTGAAATTAGGGTTTATAAATTACATTCGGGGTTTTGATTATGAGGTTATATTGTAGCAAAATTGGTTCTTATTTTGCAATTCGTTGGTAATTAAGGATGCAATTTGATCTTTGTACGAAATCTAGGGTTTTCCACAGTCAATTAATTAAGTAACAAACATTACCTTGATTTTGTCATTTCCCCCGCTGAATTTCAGCAGCATAATCTAAACCTTAGTCCCTCCTACTCCAACGCAGCTGATTTGGC
The DNA here is from genome assembly GCF_948465745.1 of Chenopodium album. NCBI lineage: Eukaryota > Viridiplantae > Streptophyta > Magnoliopsida > Caryophyllales > Amaranthaceae > Chenopodium > Chenopodium album. Next base: position 38,297,605 of record NC_137848.1, on the reverse strand, counting down.
TATGCTTTTGGTCCCCCCCCACTGCTTTTTTTTATAGAAAAAAGTACTGAAAAATCTTAATTTTAGAAAGAAAAGAGATAGTGAGAAAGAGAAGTGATAAATGTAGGGTTTCACATTCAATTGGGGTGGGTGAGAATTCAGAATTGAGAGTTAAAGATGAGAAAGGGGATTAATGGGGGTAATAGGGAAGAGAATCGTGAGAATAAAAAGGGAAATGAAAGGAAAATAAGAAAAAGGTAGTTGGTGGGGCCCACAGTGATGTCATGGTGGTAGTTATAATGGTTTTGAAAAATAGTTGGTAGTAGTTTACAAGGACTTGACAAATAGTTAGTGGTAAATTTAAAAAAAAAAAAACAAAATTTTTGGTGGTATTGTAAAAAATGAGTACAATTGTTGGTATTATTTTACAAATTTTACTAATTAACATGTATAAGATGTAACTTTTCATTAACTTGGATTTCAAAAGTTTTTAAATAATATGCAATATCCTACTTAATTATAAAACATATACTACTGCATCTCTCTTTCTATACCCATATATTTTCTACTTTTTATTTTATTACTAGATTAATTAAACCCCGTACAATGCGCGATTGCTAAATATTTATAACGACAATAAATTTGACCAAAAATAATGGTACAATGTAAAAATTATGAATAAATTCAACTAATATTAAAAAGCATGGAATATCTTTTAAAAATTTAGAAATATGCGAAAGAATATAATTAAACACATGTAATATTTATAATGGGTTATTTGATATGTAAGGAAGTTTATTTTAGATTTTGTACAAAGTAAAACTCATAATTTAGGTACAATTGCAGAAACCTTCTTTTTATGTAACAATTAATTTTTATTATATTAAGCAAGTAATTTTGGAGGGAAAACTTTTAATAATATGCTGATAAGTGTCGCTCTAAGTTTCGCCTTTAGTATTATGTAATTGATTTTAACTTAAGATAATGTTTTCAAAAATATTATTAAAACTTAAGATAGTTTTTTCATTTATATTTAAACAAAACCTAGGGCATTGCCCGGTCTTTAAACTAAATGATACATGCTACCTAATTGTAAATTTATAGAAGTTTTTAAAATTGATAATATTATAGATACACCAAAAATCCGATATAAACAAAAATAGATACTCTTTATAGTAATGGTTTCTTCTTACTATTGGAATACTTGACATTTTTTAGCTTTAGTCTTTAACTCTTTATAGAAGAGGAATTAATTCCAGTGGACTCATCTACTCATTGATTTGGTTCAAAGTATGTTTTTCTTGTCCCTTATAAATCCGGGCTAAAAAATAATATACTCTATATTCTGAATTTAAAGTAGTACCATTAGGTGATCAATAGTACCATTACATGATTAAATATATTTTCGGCTATATGATTATTTTTTTTATCCTTTTTTGTGCTTACTTAAAGATGTATTAATTTTAGTGTATACAAATGACATGAATTACTATTGGCTAAGATGGTAAGCATGTAAATAAATGTAATCTCATATCCATGAGGTTACATGTTAGAAACTTGTGGGATGCTTTTTTCTCATTAATACATGGAATAATTGTTATAGTACAGTGCTAGTGGTGACATGACACGCTGCTGTTAAATGATGACGTGGCGTAATGCTAGTGCAGATCTACGTGGCACACAAACGTTTTTAGGAACGCTAACCCGGGTGTTGCCCTAGGTTGCTACTGTTGTAGACGTACAATCGATAATTTTTTTTATAAGGATTGGTTCAAAATTGAGTTATTCTTATATATGTAGGCAAAATTGAACTTGTGGTTTGCATTTATATAGAATTGTTTACCTATTAACAACATAATTGATAATTGGCTTAGATGGTTAAATAGTCATCTTTGTTATAAAAGGTTGAGGGCTCAACGTAATATTTAAGATTGTTTGAGTGCTGATGTGGCATCATGAAATCTTTAAAAGGTGACATAGCGCAATAAAAAGGGGACTACGTGGCACGTCGACGTTTTTAGAAACGTCTTTTAATATATTAGTATAGATAAATTATAATAAGTAGGCAAAATTAACCTTAAAAACACGAATTTTTAACAAAGTGCATATAACAACATGAATTTTGACTAGTAGCTATAACAACACCAACTTCTTTATCGGGTGCACAAAATATTATAAATGAAACCCAAGATTGGAAATTTTGTTGAAAATGTGGAAGCTCTAATATTTTTATTAACTTTTTGTAAATTTTGATATCATATTTATCCCTCGAGATCTAGATTGACCCAAAACCTTAGTCGAGACATTTTTATAGCACACAAATTTTTTTTTTTTTTGTAATTTATTTGCTAAAATTGATCTCAAGATTGATCCATATTGACTAAATGGACCTCCAAAACCTCGTTTGATCATTTTTTCCGCATGCAAATTGAGGCACACAATACCAGACGATTTTTTGTAATAATAAAATATTAGATACTCTGTCTTTGACAAAATCTTTGGTATCGAGCTTCATTTATAATATTTTGTGCATCTGATGAAGAAGTTTGTGTTGTTATAGCTACTAGTCAAAGTTCGTGCTATTATATGCACCTTGTTAAAAGTTCTGCTGTTGAGGCCAATTTCGCCTACTAAGTTTAGATAAGTATAGATTTCTTAAATTGGGTTGACCCACCCCAAACGTTTGATTCCTCAAATTTAACTCGATTGTTCGTTATGGTTGTTATTTTCATCAAATATGTTTGATAAGTAGTTACTCGCTCTTTTTTCCATCATGTAACTCTTCATAATTGCTATTTTTTCTCTTTTATTTTTTTTTATTTTTTTTTTATTTTTTTTTTGTTTAAAGAAAATGTTTGGGAAGAATTAAAAAGAAATTAAAGAAAAGAGTTGTAATTAGTAAGAAGAAAGTAAAGGAAATTAAGAAGGGGGGAGAAATTAGAGTTGATCATTGGGCGGGTTAGGCTGGGTCGAGGCCAAGAAAATCAACCCACTTCTCAGGCCGGGCCAAGTTTCGAGTCAAAAATTACGTGTCCCAACACGCCCAAATTGGTCGGGCCGTGCGGGCTTTTTGGACTTGGCCAAAAAATCAACTAAAATTGCATTAAAATTAAACACCTTCCCAAGCCCGCCCAAAAAATTAAAAAAATGCACTGGGCCTGAGTTGATTCCGGCCCAAAAAATCTGCCCAAAACCCATCCAAAATCTTGTTCGAGATGGATCATGGGCTTGAGACATAGTATTAATTACTGTTGTGCACAAGTTCAAAATTGGATTGAGACTTATTGGACATGAAGACCTAAACATGTATGTTAAGAACCAATTACTGGACTGGAGCTGTTTTTTTTTAAGGCTCAGTGCGATGTTGGACTTTTTTCTTGTAGTCCTACTTTTTATTATTAGTAGGCCCGTAAGAAAGAAAAATACTAAAATATTACTCCTTCTGCCCCTAATTATTTGCCCCATACTCATATTTTACTTGTTAAAGTTTTAGCCAATGAAATTAATGACAAAAAAGCGGTGGGACCTAAAGTAATTGTGTGAGTATAAAGTTGTGGTCCTCATGACTATATATGGTATCTAAATTAATTTAGCAATGTTTAAGGGATACCCTTTTAATAAAAATACGGAGTAAAATAATAGTGGTATTGGTGGGAAAAAGAACAATAAAATAATAGTAGGTCCTTACCATATAAAGAGTGTTGCAAATTATTATTTGGAAAAATTATATAAAATAAAACAACCTTTGGCCCATTCTTTTTTAATAATACAACCTTTTGATTATTTTTTAATACTACAACCTTTAGGGGATGTTAATTTTAAACAAGAAAAAATCGGATATTCAGTGGATTTAAAGTATCCTTCTTCCTTGTATGTTAACCATGCCACAATAGATATTATAGAGTGGTTTTGTTGCCTTTTTGGCTGCACCTTTGAAGCTATTGGTTGGCATCCTAGGCAACACATTTTAGTTCATGGAAGATGATGAAGTTGTGATCCTTTTGCTACTCTTATCTATTTCTATTAGGCATGATTTGTCGGATTTTTCGCTAGTAAGCAAGCTAACGAGATCCTGTGGAGTTGTGTCCGTACTTAAAGACAAAGCAGTTAGAGCATTCATAAGAGAATTCCTATGTTCTTTAGAAGTACTTAGGAGTTCCCAAATGCTAACATTCGCCTTAGATTGGCGAAGTTGTTTAACCAATGGATCTTGTACCTCAGGTGGAGGTGGTACAGGATTTTGAACTTGATTTTGAGTTGTCGAAGATCCATTTGGTTGCGTTTGATAAACTCGCCCAGAATGAGTTAGATGATATATCTCATTTGGGTTAGTTGTAGGACTCGTGAACCAAATTTCTTCTAGAGGCTTTGAATGTGCCTCCATTTCAAGATGCTCCATGAGTTGTGCTTGATGCCATTGTTCATCCAAGGAGAGATTTGATAAATCTTGTGATTTCCCCCAAGAAATGATCTCAATCAACCGCTCCACCTATTTTATTTTGGAGATAAGGAGGAGGTGGGACGGCAGCATACTAAGAGACATATAAGTCTTGGAAATCGTCGTCCCATAACCCACACACTTCATTAGTTGCCCCTATGAGTGTTGTGGTTAGAGGCTTCCCTATGGGAGTGATATAATTCAAAGGATTGAATGTATCCATTGAATGTATCGCTTCCCATATGATCCTCATCAATGTGAAATGTCCCTAATGGGGATACATTGTTGTTGGGTTTAGGCGTGGGAATTCTCCCATCGTCTACTAGATCTTGAATTTTATGATTTAGGACAAAGCAACGTTCAGTATTGTAAGCGTCGTTCGAAGTGCGCCTACGTTAAACCATGTTGTAAATATGCTTGGCACTCATAGGAAGTGGGAATTGACATAATACGATTAGGGACAAATAAAGTAGGGAGCTGCCAACAAGTTTTTAAGGAACTTGTAAACCGTTCACGGATCATAAAAGGCAACCACGAATAAAGGGACAACGATAGGCAACGACGATTGACCCGTGAAGGTTACACCCTATTCATAATCCATGAGATTACTAACTCCATATGGTTCGGAACCATGAAAGGAGGATCGGGGATGATGGTACGAAGTGAGTCATGGAGCCACATTCGCCTGTATTGACCTCTACTCGATTCTTGTAGTGAAAAGTGATTCCTGCGATCTCAAAGGCATACAAACAAAGATTAAATTCGCTCCAAACTATTATTAAGCTAAATTGGTTGAATATTAATGCAGCATATAATTCTAAAATATTAGTGATCACTTGATTTGATAACAAGATTAAAAAGGAACCTAAATCGGTTGTCCAAATTATCTTATTAGGCGTGATTTTCAATTACATATTCCCTTTAACATGCAATATGGTGATCAGAAATAATAATAGAACAAACATTAATATTGGAAGCAGTTTAACAATAATAGCGTTAGTTAAATCGAATAATATTAAACCTAATCATGATATTAGCAACAAAAATAAAAATAAGTAATTAAATTAATTAATTCCTCACATTCCGTGTGTTCCTTTAAATTGCTACATCATGAATAAACTGTTAGTAACTTCAATAAATAATAAATCAAATGGAAATTAAATTAAATAAATGTAGATTTGAATTGGTCCAAACCCTCAGTTATTTGTACCTTTCACGCCTTGGTTTAAGGACGGAACCTCGGGTTAAGTATGGACTCCTTGGAGTGCTTAAGGGAAGAATGTGTGTAATTAGGAATATAGGTTTAAGGCTTAGAATATGAGAGAGAGAGAGAGAGAATAGAATGATTTTTGGTGTAAAAGAGAGGAAGATAGAATGATTTTTTTGTGCCCCGAACTGCAAAAAGGAGGGGGGTATTTATAGGGAAAATGAGTAGAGGGAACACACAGAACCCTAAAAAGATAAAAACCCTAAAAAATAACGCTGCGACACGGCAGAGAACACCGTGACACGGTGCCAGGTACCGTCAAACGGGGAAAAATCCCGTGACGCGGGGAAAATTGGAGCGACGCGGGACATATTTGACCTACGGGAAGTGAAAATGCGTGAAGGGTTTACGCGGAAAAGACACGAGAAAATTCCGTGACACGGCACACGTACCGTGACACGGAAGTGTCCACCGTTGCACGGTACAGTACACCGTGTCACGATATGGGAAAACGCGGAAATTACACGGAAAAAGCACCGTGACACGGTGAGAAATACCGTGTCACGGCAGCAGGTACCGTGTCATGGCAAATAGGTACCGTGCCACGGTGGAAATTCACATGAAAAAACATTGAAAATAGCACCGTGAAACGTTGTAATGTACCGTGTCACGGCACCAGGCACCGTGCCACGTCATCAAGCGCCGTGACACGGTGCTTTTACACTGTGCGCGGTAATTCCAGTTTTTTACCCGTTTTTAAAATCATCATAACTTTTGATTCGTAATTGAAATAAGGCATATAATATATCTTGGAAATCTTATCAAGTCTAATTTCCAACCCAATTATAATCAGGTCAAAATGATTTGTAGATTTTAAGATATGGCCGTTTTAGTGGAAGGGTGTCGGTTTTGGGCCGAGTTTAGTATTTTGCTCATATCTTTTTCGTTATAGCTCGGAATTGGGCTTATGATATATGGTTGGAAAGCTTATTTCAAGGCCTATCCAAAAAAATAATAATTGGATCAAAATTATAAGACCAAAAAATCAATTTCTCTCGGTTTTGCGATGTGGACATGAAAAGTGGATAACAAGTTATGGTTTAGGGAAATGACTAGGAAATGGATTGGTTTATGAAATGTATTGGATAGAACATAGATTTAATCACTCCAAATATTAAATACTCAACCCTAACAATAATGGCGGTGAAAGGTGTTCATCATCGGGTTTGGTTTTGGGGACACATTTTTAGGTGTCTACAAGTATCATGTCCAATACCTCTATGATAAGCACAATAGGCATTGCCATCCCAATGAGAGTTTATTTTTTCTTGAGGAGTGGGTGGTGTTGGCCCTGTTGGTGCGAGCAATCCTTTTTCATTTAGTTTTTCTAGCAACTCTTTATAGCTCATAGGAAATTGCATGAATCTTCTTTCTTTTGTCCATGTTATTCGAGGGTCATTATATTGCATTGTACTATTATATTGCGTGGAAGTCGCAAATTCGTGAATAGAGGATGAAGTGTTATCATTCCCCATTTTGTAGTTGTTCTTAGGTTGATGATGATGAGGCTTATTTGCTTTTTCTTTAGCAATATCATCTTCAATCCTAGTAGCCACAGAATAGACCTTTTGAAAAGTGTCTAAACCAAGGTAACGTGGATGTTTGTTGTACTTTTCATGACAATTGTCAATGAAATTTTGTACCAACTCGAGTTCAGGTGGCCTTTGGGCAAGGTGGGCCGCCTTTTCTCGCCATCTACCATAGAAACCAAGGAAACCTTCATCGTCGCCTTGCTTAAGCATTTCAAGTTCATACAAAGTTGATTTAAACTCTATGTTACTCTCATATTGGGTAAAGAAAGCCGAAACTACATCTTCCCATGATGCTTTGATCTTAGAATTTAGCCCATAGTACCACTCTCTCGTGGATGGGTCTAGAGATAAAGGGAAAGTTAAAGCATAAAGCTTAGGATCAACTCCCTTTAAAGACATGGTGCCAGTAAAACTCATTAAATGATTTTTTGGATTATTGGTCACCTTGAATATTGGCAAGGTCGTAGCTATGAACTTTTCTGGTAAAGTGAGTCATATAGGAGGAGCAAACTTTTCTGCGTCAAATTACTTGTTCCCATTGTGGAACGAAGAACAAGCTTCTCTAAGGACTTCTCTTTTATGGATAGTTCATCCATCTTTTGTTGCAATGCAAAAGCTTCGGCATTTTTCTTTTCAGATTTTTCTAGTTTCTTAATTCTTCTCTCCTCGGCCTCTTGAGCCTTTTCTTCTCTCAAACGAACAATCTCTTCTTGGAGTTGCTCTATGGCTGACATCGTTGTTGGACTAGAGTAAGTTGTTGAGGGAAGTGGTTTAAAAGGGGTGAATTGTTTGATGGTAAACGTAGAACGCGAGCGCCCGAGAGTCTTCGTTCCCAAGCTTGGAAACCAGCCCTAAAGGAAGTACGAAAGGTTAAGGAAATCGATACGCTTGTTTAGAAGACAAAAGAAGAAAAAAGGGAAAAAAAATAAAAGGAAAAAGACGTAAGATGCATTCGAATGGATAACATCGCCTTTAAACAATTCATTAATAATGATATTGTTTGTACTAGTCAATTGTTCTTGAGGAATCAAAAGGATCTCGTAACAGTAGGCACGCGCAAGTAACCAGGTTGCGCGAGGAAGGCGTGCGCATCCCTGGCTCTTGCGCTGGTTGTGGTCGCGCATCTGCGTGAATTGCGCGCACCACCTACTCGTGCGATTTTTTTTACGAGAAGTTTTTTTTATGTTTGTGTCTTATTATTTTTTTTAACGGTTTTTTTTATGATACCCTTTGAATGCAACTGAAAATTATGAAGGGACAACTTCGCAATTAGGAACCTAACCAAACATAAAAAAAGCTATCCTAACACGTCGCATATAGTCATATAATCACATAAGCATACCTGTAGACACCTAAAAATGTCTCCCCAAAACCAAACCCGATGATGAACAACCTTTCACTGCCATTATTGGTTGGGTTGAGTATTTAACCTTTGGAGTGCTTAAATCCATGTTCCCATTCAATACATTTCATAAACCAATCCATTTCCTAGCTCATTTCTCTAAACCATACCTTTTTTTTCACTTTTCGTGTCCACAACACAAAACCGAGAGAAACTGATTTTGTGGCCTTATAATTTTGATCCAATTATTATTTTTTTGTATAGGCCTTGAAATAAGATTTCCAACAATATATCATAAGCCCAATCCCGATATAAAACGAAGACGATATGAGCAAAATACTAAACTCAGCCCAAAACCGACACCCTTTCACTAAAACGGCCATATATTAAAATCTACAAATGATTTTGACCTGATTCTAATTGGATTGAAAAGTAGACTTGATAATATTTCCAATTATATATTATATTCCTTATTCCGATTTACGGATCAAAAGTTATCGTAGTTTTAAAAACGCGTAAAAAAACTGGAATTACCGCGCAGCAGCTAAAATACCGCGACGTGGCAAGAACTGATGTGGCACGGTGCATAATGCCGTGACACGGTACTCTACACCGTGTCACGGTGCCTTTTTCGTGTATTTTCCGCATTTCCTCACTGGCATTTCGAAAAAAAAAGTACACCGTGACACCGCGTCACGGCATTTTCTGTCGTGTCACGGTACATGTGACGTGTCACGGGATTTTCCCTTGTTTTCTCCGCATAAAACCTGAACACGTTTTATTATTTTAGGGAAGCTATTGCACCGCGACACGGCATTTTCTACCGTGTCGTGGCAACCTCTGCCGTGTCATAGTGCCCCAAAATTAGGGTTTTATCTTTTTAGGGTTCCGTGTGTTCCCCCTACTCATTTCCTCTATAAATACCCCCTCCTTTATACAGTTCAGGGCACCAAATCATTCTTTCTTCCTCTCTTCTATACCAAAAAACTCATTCTCTTCTCTCTCTCATACTCTAAGCCTTAAACTTATATTCCTATCTACATCATTCCTTCCTTAAGCACTCAAAGGAATCCATACTTAACCCGAGGTTCCGTCCTTAAACCAAGGCGTGAAAGGTATAATTGACTGAGGTTTTGGACCAAATCAACTCTACTTTTTATTTAATTTAATTGTTTCAATTTGAATTATATTTTTATTGAAGTTACTAACAATTTATTCATGATGTAGCAATTTTAAGGAACGCGCGAAACGTGAGTAATTAATTATTTTAATTACTTATTTTATTTTTATATTGCTAGTATCATGATTAGGTTAATTTATATTTGATTTGACTAAAAATTTATTGTTAAATTGCTTCCAATATTAATGTTTATTCTATTATATATTTATTGATCACCATATTGCATGTTTAAAGGGAATATGTAATTGAAAGTCACGCCTAATAAGATAATTTGGACGATCGGTTTAGGTTCCTTTTTAATCTTGTTGTTTAATCAAGTGATCACTAATATTTTAGAATTATGTGTTGCATTAATATTCAACCAATTTAGCATAATAATAGTTTGGAGCGAATTGAATCTTTGTTTGCATCCCTTTGAGATCACAGGAATCACTTTTCACTATAAGAATCGAGTAGAGGCCAATACGAGCGAATGTGACTCCATGACTCACTTCGTACCATCATCCACGGTCCTCCTTTCGTGGTTCCGAACCATATGGAGTTAGTAATCTCATGGATTATGAATGGGGTGTAACCTTCACAGGTCAATCGTTGTTGCCTATCGTTATCCCTTTATCGTGGTTGCCTTAAATGATCCGTGAACGGTTTACAAGTTCCTTAAAAACTTGTTGGCGGCTCCCTACTTTCCTTGTCCCTAATCGTAGATGTCAATTTCCATTTCCTAATAATGCCAAGCATATTCACAACATGCTTAACGTAGGCTCACTTCGAACGACGCCTACAATACCATAAGCCAAGATTCACATAATGCCTTTCTAAGGTCAAAGGCTTGGGTGTCCAAAGGTACCATATCTTAAGGAACGATGCACAAATCAATCACTCAACGTGTTGACTCATGACATGGCCCTCCCAACAATTTGTTGGCGATATGGGTGAGATGATTGTTATTGATTTCGGGATAGAAGCTTAGTGTTGGCAACCCCTAGTCAATGAGCCAATCCCCGAAGGTTATACTGTGCTATGATTATGCATGATGCAATGTTGCTTGTTTGGTTTTTACTTTTGTGAAAAAGGAATATATTATGCGTTCAAGTCTCGCTCTCTAACAAGAGATTATCCAAGTTAATTCCCGTCACAACCCATAGGCTACCTAGTGTTGGAAACCTTGGACCATAACTAAAAATTAACCTTGTAACCTCTAAGTCTCCAGTGGAGTCGCCACTGTAAGGAGGGTGTGCCCATCGTAGGGGATCCTTCTCTTGAAATGCCCATGGCCCCTTAAAAGCCTAGGATTTTACACTTGTTAGGGTGTATTAGGATTTGAATTCCTGACTGTTTCGGGGACCTTAAATTAGAATTGATCCTATCATTACGCTTTTTTGTAAGAAACAAGTAGGAGTCACCATTGAGTTTTAGGAAAACACATAAACCTCGTTCATGCCTTTCTCCTAAGTAGAGTTCAAGGGATATTTAGCAGGAATCGTAAATTTACCCATGTCCCAATTAGTCTATGTGTACCAGAAATGAGTTCGGGAGCGAGGGTACTAAAATAACGTTCCCTTTAGGGGGAAATCCTAGCCTTAGTGCGATCTCTACTAGCTCTTCTTTTTTCATAATTTTATCACCGAACAATATATGCAACGTGATACCTAAAAACTAAGTTAGTTGATTTTATTAACACACATCAATCATGTAGGAATTACATTGCAAAAGTCGTTATTCTTATTTAATCAATATTCATGAAAAGAACAATAAATAAACAAGATTCGCCTTGACTTAGGTGATCAATCAACAATTAATTATTCAATTCTATTCTTTATTTAACACAAGATACTATGTGGATTAAATTAATTAAAAGTTCGTTTAAAGTGATCAAACAACACTCATTAATTTATTAAAAGTTATTTAAACAAGAAAAGTAAAGGTGATTGATCTAAGTGCTCGGGAATTTACCACTTCTCCTTGCTAGATCTTAGTTTAGAACACTTATGGACTCCTTCTTGTTCGGGAACCTCCACCGTAGTAACAAGTATTGAAGGGGTGAGTGTTTAGGACAAGAGGGTTAAGAGTACACAAGTTCACAAAGTTTCTGCCAGAGTTTCGGGTTAATTTCTATCTGTTTAAGCCTCGTATTAAGCCTATATTTATAGGGAATGGATGCATTTAGGGTTTCAAGTGTTCTGCCGCAGCAGGTGTCGCGCGCACCTAAATGGGTTGTGCGCGACAGCCCAGCGCAAGTGATTTAGATGCGCTGCTCAAGGTAGCGTAACTAGATGTCTTGCGAGCGGCATTATGGTAAGATTTGATTTTATATTTTTTATGAAATTCCGAATCTTCTGCAAGCGCATCACTAGATGTTGCGCTGGGTGCCTCGCGCAACTTTGTGAGTTGCGCGCGCCAGACCAACGCGACTCATTGAGATGCGCGCGGATTTTTCTACGGCAACATTAGTTTTTAACCTAGGCGCCTCTAAATCCATCAAAATTAGGTTTTAACCTCGGGCTTAAGCCTAATTATGATCGGGTTTAGTTAATTTGGGCTTTAGTTCATTTTGTTTTGGGTTAGGCTAGATGTTTTGCATTTTTGTTGCTCAATTAGTTGTCCATAAGCATTCTTCACGTTGATCCAACACAAAGATGGTTTTATTTATCGTCATATCACTTCCTGTCGGGATAGCACAAGTAGATGTCTACAGCACTGTTCATAAATAATAGTGTCTCTTTTTTTGTTACAGGATAATCTATGATTGTTATATTAAATTTCCAGGCCAAAATTACATCATTCTTACACCCATATTACAAAGATTTGTTACAGTTGTAAGAAGACATAAAATATGGTTGTTTGCAACCTTATATTCGAAAAAAAATACTCACTTTTTTTATTAAATTATTTTCCAAAAATATAAATGTTCATAGGTTTAGTATCTAGTTGAATAATATGATTATAACTGTGGGTCATTGGTTAAATATATTCCAATTTTGTATTGTAGTTAAACGGAGGAATGTGGTGACTGAAACTAGAACAAAGTATTCATATGATTACACTTTAGATAAAGCTTATTACTTCATATATGAATTGCTTGTTTGAATGTTAATTTTACTCAATTTATTCTTGTGATGCCTTTTTTTTCTCTTTCAGCTTGATAGTCCCTTGATGATAGAATTTTCAAAGAGACTAGGGGGAACTAGATGTACACATGCAATGGAGGCTACTAAAGGTAAAATTTTATAAATAAACTACTGTCCTTACCTTTCACAACCTACTTGTCAAGATCTTAATATACGTATCTGAATATAATGTCCAAAAGATTGATAAGATGGATTTCTTTAACTAGACATTTCTCATGAAAGTTTCCTCATAAATGAAAAATCTAGGAAGTAGTGCTACTTTTTGTTGGGTTTCGGAAAGTCCGACTTTCCGCGGAACAAAACCTGACCCCAAGACCCGCTCACAATTAATATACCTAAATGACATAAATAACAAGAAAGAGAGAAAAGACGATCTTACCCTTGTCGCATGCTTCGCTCACACCCCGGAGCTCTTACTTGAAAAGCCAAGTCTTCCAAGTGTAGAGACCTCCTACGGTATCCACCCGCAACTCGACTCGATCGGTCTCTGACTCGGAGTTTAGCCGAGTCGGACCAAAACACTACTCGAGTATTATATGAAATTAAAGGTTTTCTCTCCAATTCCCAAGGTGGGTATTTATAGAGAATGTCATATAAGAATTCCACTCTCCCATCAATGTGGGAGAGTTGGTAAAATCAATTTTCTCATTTTATTTTTAAATCAAAAATAAAAAGAAAACTCAAACAAATAATTAATCAACAAGTGGCATGCATGAAAGGAGAGAGTAAATGTGGACCACAAGGGGAGGGGACCATTCCCTTCCTCCCCAAGCTTCCCCAACCACCACTCACCCTCACTCGGCACCTCTCACTAAGCGCCACATGGTGCCCAGCCTTGGGCAGCAAGGCGCGCCCAGCTTGCTGACCTTGTGCCTGGCTGGGTTGCCTCGTGTGTGCTTTCGTGCGGAAGGCCTGCTGCCTCGGCCCAGCAAGCCACGCATTCTTGTGGGCTGCTGGTCGAGGCATGCGTGCATTGGGCTGGCAATGCTAGCACGCTGGCACATCGCTAGCCACCTAGCGATGTTGGCTGCTAGCAGCTGTGTGCGCGTCATCCTTGCGTGCTAGCATGCTGCTAGCCAGCTGATGCGTGCGCTAGTGATTCTAGCTGCTGCGCGTGCTAGCATGCTTCCTAACATTGCTAGCCTTAGCGTGCTAGCACCATTTGCCCCTAGCACCCGGTTTTCTTGGGGCATTCTGATGCTAGGGGTATTTTGGTAATTGTTGATTAATTAATTTGATTTTACCGTCTTGTATTTTATTAATTCGACTCGACTTGCGACGCTCGGTCTCGACGCTCCTAGCTCGATTACCGACGTCTAAATATATATAATACTTGAGCGACTCGTTAATTCCTTCCGGATTAATTCGTCATATCGGATCGTTAGTTGCTTGGGTGTGACCCGAAGGGTTCAGTTAATATTAAGCTGTAATATTAATTATGGATTAATATTACTGATCGAAAGTGGCCTCCAACTAGGTATTCGGATCACTTGACCTCACTGAATAGATAGCTTTCTAATAATTCCGAACCGTCTATCGAAATAATACACTTGTTCGAAGGACACCATTCTTATCAATCTCCCACTTGTCCTTCCGCACAAGTGCGATTTTTGTGTGTAGCCTATTTCCTATGTCACTTAATGTCTCTTCATGAACTATAAGGTATGATTATTCGTCATCCTTATTACATCCAGAAGTGTTTCTCGAAATCCGAGTTCAACTACCAATAAACAGATGATTTCTTAAAATCCATCTGAGCACGACCATGCATTCTCGCTCTTCGAGAGGCCTTGCAAACAACAAAGACATGTTCCCTATTGTTAGTAGGGGGACATTCACAGTCTTGTACTGTCAGATTCTCTTACTTAGAGGACCTAGCCGCCCGAGTGTTGCCGTTATAATCTCCATGTATGGCAGACATTTGACTAACATCAAAACGGACTAGTACTCAAACAAGAGAAATCACAATACTCATGGTCGAGGAAAGAGGTTCCGATAGCCATAATGAGAAGTATACTTATGACGACTTTTAAACCTCTTAAAGTATTCTCATAGGTCGATCCAGTATGGTTCTAGACCAATACCTATGCAAATGATTTATGACAATCATGTCCTTGTAGCACAAGATACGGTGCTATAAATCAAACTACACACTAATCTCAAGCGGTCATTAATCGTCCATCATTTAAATGACCTTGATTAGGGATAATTTTCAATTATAATATTCAATGTTCACTTAATAGGTTTTTCTTTATCCAAGACTTGTCTTGATACCCTATTTTGAATATTCTCATAATCGAATGGACTCAATATTTAATCCTAAACCACAATTAAATAAAAACGAAATGATAGAATTGCATGAAATTAAATTACTCCAAAACTTGAATGGTTCATCGTAGTGTCTAACATTAAAATGTTCAAAAATTAATTAAAACACTAAAGAGGGAAATCAAAGCCAATCTCCTACATACCTGATTCCCATTGCCTCAACGTGCTTGTTGTGCTTCACTTGAGGCAGAGCTTTAGTAAGTGGATCGGCTACATTGTCGTCCGTTCCAACTTTACAAATTCTGATTTCATCTTCTGACTTCCATTCCCTTATCATGTGAAATCACCACTTGACATGTTTGACCTTCTGATGTTCCCTTGGCTCTCTGGCCTGAGCAATAGCTCTATTATTGTCACAATAGAGGGCTATTGGACCCTTGATAGAGGGTACAACATCAAGTTCACCAACAAACTTACGAATCCAAACTGCCTCCTTAGCCGCTTCAGCAGCTGCCAAGTATTCGGCTTCAGTTGTAGAATCTGCAGTTGTGCTCTGCTTGGCATTCTTCCAACTAAAGGCTCTTCCATTTAGACAAAACACGTATCCAAACTGTGATTTGAAATCGATTCAGTCTATTTGGAAGCTTGCGTCGGTATAACTTTCAACAACTAATTCATCTGAGCCACCATATACTAGGAATTTATCCTAGTTCTTTTTCAGGTACTTTAGAATATTCTTGGTCGTAGTCCAATGTGCCTCTCCTAGGTCTGATTAGTATCGGCTCGTAGCACTTAAGGCATACGATACATCTGGCCTAGTATATATCATGGCATACATGATCGATCCAATAAGCGAAACATATGGAATCTGATTCATCCTTTCCCGCTCATTAGGTGTCTTTGGACATTACTTCTTGCTTAGGGTTATGCCATGTGTCATGGGTAGGTGACCTTTCTTGGCCTCCTGCATGTTGAATTGAGCCAGTACCTTATCAATGTAAGTACTCTAGCTCAATCCAATCATCCTCATAGATCCATCCCGATAGATCTTGATCCCCAATATGTACTGAGCCTCTCCCAAGTCTTTCATTGAAAAACATTTTCCAAGCCAGGCCTTTACAGACTCTAGCATCAGAATACTGTTTGCAATGAGCAATATGTCATCGACATATAGGACTAGGAAGGCGATGTAACTTCCACTGACCTTCTTATAAACACAAGACTCATCTATAGAGCCAAACTTACTGATGGCTTCATCGAATTGCAGATTCCAACTTCTGCTTGCTTGCTTTAGCCCATAAATGAACTTTTTAAGCTTGCACACTTTCCCAGCATTGTTTTGGTCGACAAAACCTTCAGCTGTGTCATATACACATTTTCTTCCAAAATTCCATTGAGAAAGGTGGTTTTGACGTCCATCTGCCATATTTCATAATTGTAATATGCAGCAATCGCTAGGATGATCCAAACGGGTTTAAGCATTACGATAGGAGAAAAGGTTTCATCATAATCAATACTATGAATTTGCCTGTAACCTTTTGCTACCAGTTTAACTTTGTAAATGAATACATTTCCATCTTTGTCGGTTTTCAATTTGAAAATCCACTTACATCTGATAGGTGTGTAACCTTAGGGTAAGTCAACCAAGTCCCATACTTGATTTTCAAACATGGAATCCATTTCAGATCTCATGGCCTCTTGCCAATTAGCAGTCAGTGCTCGCCATCGCTTGCTTGTAGGTTGCCGGTTCATCTCCATCCACTACCAAGATGTCCCGATTCTCGGTTAATACGACACCAAGATACCTATCAGGTTGAGACCTTGGCCTCTACGACCTAGGTAGGGTAACGGACTTAGAATTTGCATTGTCGGTTTGACTTTTCACATTTTGACCAACGTCAACAGATGCTGTTTGAGCACTTTGACTGTCAATTTGATTTTGTTAGGTTGCTCGTCCTATCGAACTTCATCAAGTTTGATTTCCTCCTACTTGTCATTTTGGAAAGGTGTTCCTTCTCCAAAAAGACTCTATCGCGAGCAACAAACACTTTGTTCTCGGATTTGTCGTAGAAGTAATACCCTTATTTCTTTTGGGTATCCCACAAAGAAAACCTTGTCAGATTTGGGGTGAGGTTTGTCAGAAATTAATTTCTTGACATATGCTTCGCATCCCATATCTTGAGAAAAGACAACCTTGGAGGTTTCTTCGTCCATAATTCATATGGAGTCTTTTCCACAGCTTTTGATGGCGCACGGTTCAGTGTTAGTGCCGCGGTTAGAAGTGCGTGTCCCCAAAAGAGATAGGAAGATCACTAAGACCCGTTGTTGATCGTACCATGTCTAGCAAGGTTCGATTTCTCCTTTTGGATACTCCGTTCCATTGTGGAGTTCCTGAAGGTGTCAATTATGAAAGTATACCCTTTTCTTTCAAATGGTCATCAAATTCTTGGCTCAAGTATTCACCACCTCGATCCGATCAAGGGCTTTGATTTTCTTGCCAAGTTAATTAACAACTTCACTCTTGTAGACACCTGATTGTGTCTCCCCAAAAACCAAACCCAATGATGAGTATCTTTCACGTCATTGATTATCGAACAAGGTGAAATGTGAAAGAGTCTCGTGAATTTCTTTGTTTTTAATAAAAATACTTCTTTCTATTTTCAAAAATCTATCTTTTCGTACCCTGTTTATGAAAAACGTCCAGTCTAGTTTAGTTTGTTCCATGATATGGTTGGATACGGCTTGAAAAGAGCTTTCCAACGATATAATATAAGTACTCGAGTAGCTTTTTACTCAAGTAGTAGATGGCTTTTTCTTTCCCTTCACCAATTTCGATGAATAATAAGGAAGTTATGGTCAAAATACTAAACTGGGTCTAAACGAATTTTACGTGCGACCCAATGATCATGTGGAGGATCCATTAATCTTAATTATATTTCTAAACCAATTAGGATTTATTAGAATCTTCTATAAGTTTCTAAAAAATCTTAATTATCCTTTTTGAAAAGATAAGATCAAAGAGTTTTTAAATTGAATAAAACTCCACTTTTTGACGGCCCTTGTTCTGTGCGAAATGGAATATGTTCAGATATTATCTTCTTGCCTTATGACTTTTATCCAAATCTTAGATGGTTGGATAGATCTTGAAATTATATTTCCAATTATATATTATAATATTAATTTTGAGATATCACGAAAAAGATATGAAAAAAATACGAAACTCTATCCAAAACTGACATTGTCCCACTATTTCGGCCATATCTTTTATTCTACAAAATATTTAAATCTTATTCCAATTGAGTGGGAAATTAGACTTCAAGAGCTTTCCAACTACATATTATATGCATTATTCTGGATCAAAAGTTATGATAAAACAAAATCCGTAAAAAACTATTTTTATCGCAACGCGATAATCCTATCGCGCTGCGATACTTTTTATCTTGCCGCGTCAAAAGGAATATTAATTCGATTCAAATTCTAACTCTTTTCTAATCGTTTACGGTCATTTTTCTCTATAAATAGGGTTGATCTCCTCCGTTTTAATCAACAACCTTGATCATCAACAATCATCTATTCTATTCTCTCTCTCTCAAAGCTATAAGCTTATTCTTTCCCCCTCTTTCTAAGCCTTCCCTTTTCAAAACAACATTCTTCCATCACGAGACTTAGACACACCTAACCAAGCTTGAAGTTGTCTTCTCCCTCGACGTGAAAGGTTGATAATTTCTGAGGGTTTGGTCCCAAATCCCTAAAATTTCAATTTTTAAATTAATTGTTTGATTTAATATTTTCATTGAAGTTACTAACGTGTGTATTGTTTTAATAGAAAGAGATACGAGGCAACAAAGTAAGAAGTTTTATTGCTCTATTTCTTTAGGAATCATGCTTAGATTATTTTAATTCCTATTATCATGTTAGGATGTCTTTATGATTCCTAGTATCATGTTTAGGGTATTAACTAATATTTCTAATATCGCGTATGTTTCTGGTATCATGCTTGTTGCTTCCTATTTCTTCTATCATGTTAGTATCATGTTAGGGGTAAATCTTTGATCTTTATTGTTTAGTGACATGCTAGAATTTGTTATTAATCATGTTAGTATCATGCCTAGGGTCTTGCTAATATTATTATGCTTTATTGAGATTGTTATTATGATGATTGTTGTTATTATGTTGCTTGATATATTATTGTTATTGCTTGATCACGCCCTCTCTCGCAGGATTAAAGGAAATTTGTACTTGAAATCACGCTTAATAAGATAATAAATAATTTTATTTAGGCTAATATGATTTTAATTCCAGTGATCGCCAATAATAGATTTATTTGTGCATTAATATTCAACCAACATTGATTAAATATGCTTAGGGTTAATATATTAATTATATGTTAGTCAGGAAGTACACATGAATATGAGAAGAATAAAGTAGATGCCTATTTAGGGCAGGTTCAATCTCTTTTAGGTTGGATTTGTACCTTCATCCCCGAATATCCAGTCATGGTTCCAGACCACTATGGAGTTAGCGATCTCATGGATCGTGAAGGGGTGTAACATTCACCCTGTGAACGGTTTACAAGTTCCTAAAACTTGTTGGCGACTCTTTTGCTCTAGCTTCCTTCCCTTTGGACACCACCATACTTAAGTGTATGATTACAGTGGGGCTCAAGTGTGAGATGCTTGAAATATTCCCTACAACTCTAAAATTCTTTGAATTTCTCAAACGATTCAGATTTGTGCGACATAAAGTAGACATATCCATATCTACTATAGTTGTCTATGAAGGTGATAAAATATCGATGGTCGCTTCTTGTGGTTGTGCTCATTAGTCCACATACATCAGTGTGTATTAGGCCCAGCAAGTCACTTGCCCTTTCTCCTACCTTGGAGAATGGTTGTTTTATCATCTTGCCTAATAAACATCCTTCGCAATTTTCAAACAATTGTAAATCGAATGAGTCAAGAACACCTTCTTGTAGAAGTTTCTTAATGTGTTTGATGTTAATGTGGCCAAGACGATAATGCCACAAGTATGTCTGATTTGACTCAATGGTCTTAGCTTTCTTAGCGGTGTTATTAACATTATAAACTTGTTTGTCTAATGAAAGCACATAGAGACCATTTTCAGAATGTGCAATACCATATAAAACATTATCAAGATAAAACAAACATCCATTATCCTTTACTCGAAATTCAAAACCTTTGGCGTCCAACGCCGAAATTGAAATTATGTTTTTGGTAATAGTAGGAACATAATAACAGTTTTCAAGTTCCAAAACTAGCCGGAGGACAAAGACAAACTGAGAGTTCCTACGGATACGATCGCAATTCTGGATCCATTGTCGACCCGGAGTTCAACCCCTCCCTTCGCTAGCCTTCTAGTGTTCCTTAGTCCCTGAGAATTGGAACAAAGGTGTGAGCCACATCTGGTATCTAATACCCATGATGTCGAGCTAGTGAAGTTGAAGTCTATAACGAAAATACCTTATCCAGAAGCAACGGTTCGTTCTTCTTATCTTCCTTGAATTTGAGGAAATCTCTCTTCCAATTTCCCTTCTTCTTGCAATAGAAGTATTCGAAATCAGATTTAGAAGATGCTACCTTCTTCTCCTTGTTATCTTTGGTAGCTTTTGTCTTAGGCGGAAAGGTCTTCTTACCCTTCCCCTTGAAGCCTTTCTTCTTCTTGCCCGTGCGTTTGAATGGCTTGCCCTTTTTTGTCATGAGCATATCATGCTTCCCCTCATCCTTGAGCGTTTGCTCGGCTTGCTTCAACATACCATGAAGCTCGGTGAGGGTTTTCTCCATGCTGTGCATATTATAGTTCATTTTGAACTGATCATAGCCTTTGTGAAGTGAATGGAGAATGATGTCAATGGCTATCTCGGTTGAATACCCCACATCAAGCCTTTACATGTTCTCAAATAATCCTATCATTTTGAGTACATGAGGGCTGAACGACTCTCCTTTCTTAAGCTTACTCTCAAGGATCTGCATGTAGGTTTCAAACCTTTCATTTCGGGTCTGCTCTTGGAACATGTTCTGAAGCTCAGAAATGATCTCAAAAGTTGTCTCCTTCTCAAAGAAAGTCTTCTAAAGGTCGGGAGACATAGTGGCCAACATGATGCATTTGACATCCCGATTGGCAGTTTGCCATTGGTTTAGGGCAGCCTGAGTCACTTCCTCATTGGGAGTCTCGGGCATTTCCTCATCAAGGAAGTATTCCTTTTGCTCTTGCATAAGAACTGTACGCAAATTTCTTTTCCAATCAAGAAAATTTAGCCCACTCAATTTCTCCTTGTCGAGAATTGAGCGCAACGAGAATTGGTTGTTTGAGTTATTCGCAGACATGTTTCTACAATTGAAAGAATTTGAAATGAAAAACCATTCATAATACTTAAATAAGATTGAATTCATGCACATTCATCAAACTTATTTAAACGTCTTAGTCACACATTAAAAAATTTGTCCCCATTTGGTGAGAATAAGTCGATTCCAAGATCCAAAGAATCAATGAGTAGTTAAGCATGCTTTGGCTTGTCTTAACACTTAATATTCTAAGGTAAGAAACTATTTGCTAATGGCTCCAAGCCACTCTTGGTTAGATAAATTGTCGCATCTAATTCTCTCTCAACAACTTATCTACTTTGCTACGACATGTTAGGACTCCATCACTCATATCGTTGAGTATAACCAAAACCAACAAGCATACCCGGTATGCCTTACGTTTCCTAGGAGTAATAGTGATGCCTTTCTTTGGTGTAGCACATCACTACTCTCAATAGGTCGGTAAGTGTTGTTTTGGGATGGCAAGTTTACTCAATATTTTAGGGACCTAGGGCTTCTATGTTGGTTGATTTAAGTGAACTTAATTAATCATCACAACATTCGAAATCCTAAACATGCATCTAACATATCATCCATATATATAAGCAAAAATATATATCGAAAGCATAAGTAAATGATGCATTTGGCAACTAGCATGACCCTTGAGTTTTCAAGTCTTCAAGGGTCTTCTATTGCAACTTCAAGGATTCGTCTTCCAAGAAACTCCATCTTCAAGGCATAACCAAAATAATGCAAATACTAGTATCTACGATTAGGACTAATCTAAGTATTAAGGTACAAAAATACTCAACAGTTTGCAGACCGCATTTAGATTTACAAAATACATGACGGAACGCAATCCGTATTTTCTATCCTAATCGGGCCCCACTAGTTGCCATTTTATAAAACCTATGAGAGAATATACATTCCATTCATCCACCACTATATGTGAATGCCCCATGCATTTTACAACGATAAACAAGTAACAATGCATAAACACGCGTAAACTACTAACTAATTATGGTGGTTAATCCGATTAACATGCCTAATTAAAACTAGTCAAAGTTTTTTAAAAGATTATGTGATTAAGCACAATTAAAAAATTAAAGCTCCCACTAAATTCCGCATCCAACTTAATTAATCCAATTAATTAAGCCGGTAAACCCTAAATTTTGCCAAAAAATAAAATTTTTGCAAGTGCCGCTCAAAACCGAGGCCTAGCCTCAAAATAATTAAAATAAACAAATATAATTAAATTAATTAAAATTGGCAAAAAGCGCAAAATTACAGAGCCTACGCTTTCGTGTGCCTAGCACCAAGCAACGAGGCTTGGTTTGCTAGGCACCAAGCCTCGGCAGCGCTGCTGTGCTAGGCTCGTGCTGCCTAGCATCCATAGCCCACACAGCGCTCGCACACCACACACTACAAAAGTAAAAGCTTTTTAGCAACTAAGTTTGGCAACAGATTTTTAAAATGTTGCTAAATAGCAACGAATATAATTTTTTCATTGCCTAATTAAAAGCGACATTTTATGCTTTAGTTTTTTAATAATTAATTGCTACATGTGTTTTGATTTGTTGCTGTTTAAAACAAATTGTCTTACTAGTTGTTACTAGATGGCATCATATTTTTCTCTTGTTGCCATATAGTAACAAACTATGGCAACAAATATTTTATTTGTATTGATTTAGAAACAAACAAAGGTAATGAATTTTTGAATTGTTGCCATTAGAAATAAGTCGTCTAAACTATTGTTGCCAGATGATAACGTATTTTTTTATTTGTTGCCATTGGAAACAAGTTGTGTTACATCTTGTTGTTAATTTATATGTAGGCCACTTTTTGCAATTATGTATAAAATTATTTGAAGACACTCTTCTTATTATTTGTTGCTATAATGACATCAAATAGAGACGCATTTCAATTTCGTCTCGAACTTAGAGACGGATTTTTTATTTTGCCCCTAATTTAGAGACAAATTTTTCAATTTCGACTCTAATATTTCGTTCACTTATTATAAATTATATGCATAGAAGTAAACAAATAGTATTTAGTATAGTTGGTAAGAGATTCACCATGTGACTTTGAGGTCACAAGTTCGACTCCTACCAACTGCGATTCTTGAGACTTGGGATTCAAAGAGCCATACATCAAAGTCGAGCCGAGTTGACCTGACCTGAGTGAGATTTCAGATTGGTAAAGGCGAGTTTTATCTCGTAGTGTTGATAGCAACCACTATTTATGATTTGTTGCTATTTTTATGAACCAACTTTAATAATTTGTTGCTATTTTTAGGAACCAACATCATAATTTGTTGCTATTTTGGGAACTAACATTAATAATTTGTTGCTAGTTTTAGCAACGACCAATGGTAATCTGTTGCCAAAGTTGGCAGCGAATGCACCAAAAACAACAACAATCATGGAAACTATATTTAAATGGATGCAATATCGCAACAAAATTGATTTGCAACTGGTAGCCAAAATTCTATGGCAACAAGCCTTTTAGTAACAACAAATTTGCGTTTCCAACCCGTTGCTAAATAGAGTTGGGAACGAATTTTTGGTGAATAGCAACAAATTTTGGTTGATGCTATATTTACTTAATTTTGTAGTGTGTACACCAAGCATCGCACACACACAACCCACCTAGCCTGCACACGCAGCATGCATGGCGCGCACAACATGTGAGCTGCTCCCTAGCGCGCACAGCCACGCATATGGTGCATTGCTCGCACCAATGCACAACCACACACCTCGGTAACCACATGCGAGCTGCTGTGCAGCCCAACTAGCCGAGGTTGATCTATGGCTTGTGCCTTGGTTTGCGTGCAAGCGTCTCAGGAATAATTCCCGAATTTTTTTCGTACTTATATAATTAATTCTAAATTAATTTTAGAATTAATTTAATGAGAAAAAATGAAAATTATAACAAGTCCAACTTAATCAATTCATTCAAGTGCACTAAACCAAATTAATTCCAAGAACTATTCTTTAAGGAAATTTGGTTCAACTTGATGCAACATAAAATGAAAAAGGGATATTCTCACCATTAATTTAACCAACACAAATTAATTATGAGATTTGACAAAATTAAAAGAGAGTTGGAATTATGAACATAAATAGTTAAAAAAAAATTCCAACTTTAACTTGTGAATCCTTGAAAAATTACATCTTCCAATATGAAGATTAATTAAAATTCTATCACAAGTTTGAAACTTTATTATTCCAATCAACTTAGTAAATGATTAAATCAAAAAAGTCCAATAAACATACATGGAATTTAGTAACACAAAGTTCCAATCACTTAAAATAATTAAAGATTGAATCTTTAGTACTTAAGAGCCTCAAGATACAGGAAAGAACCAAATTGCAAAAGCATAAAGGAAAGAACCAAATGCATAATCACAATTAATATGCCATTAAGTTTCAAGGTTTAAAAGATTTAAAAATTTCAAAATCCCTCGAAACAGGCATTTCTGGGCAGAATTTGGCTTTTTCGCAACCTTAAAAGCCTCAAAATGTTTCCAGAATATCGATTCAACCCAAAATTCACTAGTCTTGGGCGAAAATCTAGGTTTTGGAGCCAAAATTCTTAATAAAACGAGATTAAAATTAATAAAATCGAGCTACTAATCTAATTAGCAACATAACCAGAAATTAAATCCATTTTAAACACCTTGAAAATTTTAGTTACAAAAATAAATGAGCAAGTCTCTGATACTACTGTTGGGTTTCGGAAAGTCTGACTTTCCGCAAAACAAAACCCGACCCCTCACAATTAATATAACTAAATGACATAAATAACAAGAAAGATAGAAAAGACGATTTTACCCTTGTCGCGTGCTTCTCTCACACCCCGGATCTCTTACTTGAAAAGCCAAGTCTTGCAAGTGTAGATACCTCCTACGGTATCCACCCGCAATTCGACCCGATCGGTCTCTTACTCGGAGTTTAGCCTAGTCGGACCAAAACACTACTCGAGTATTATATGAACTTAAAGGTTTTCTCTCAAGTGGAGATGCCTTTTTGAGTTCCTACTCTAGTGATTTATAACGAATGTCATATGAGAATTCAACTCTCCCATCAATGTGGGAGAGTTGGTAAAATCAATTTTCTCATTTTATTTTTAAATCAAAAATAAAAAGAAAACTCAAACAAATAATTAATCAACAAGTGGCATGCATGGAAGGAGAGGGTAGGTGAGGACCAAAGGGGGAGGGGACCATTGCCTTCCTCCCCAAGCTTCCCCAACCGCCACTCACCCTCACTCAGCATCTCTCACAAAGCGCTACGTGGCGCCCAGCCTTGGGCAGCAAGGCGCGCCCAGCTGGCTACCCTTGTGCCTGGCTGGGCTGCCCCGTGCGTGCTTTGGTGCGGAAGGCCTGCTGTCTCCGCCCAGCAAGCCACGCATGATTGCGGGCTGCTGGCTGAGGCATGCGCGCATTAGGCAAGCAGTGCTAGCACGCTGGCACATCGCTAGCTACCTAGCGCTGTTGGTTGCTAGCAGTTGTACGCGCGCCAGCCTTGCGTGCTAGCATGCTAGCTAGCATTGCTAGCTGATGCGCGCGCTATTGATGTTAGCTGCTGCGCGTGCTAGCACCATTTGCCCCTAGCACTCGGTTTGCTCGGGGCATTCCGATGCTAGGGGTATTTTAGTAATTGTTGATTAATTAATTTGATTTTACCGTCTCGTCTTTTATTAATTCGACTCGACTTGCGACGCTCGGTATCAATGCTCCTAGCTCGATTACCGACGTCTAAATATATAATACTCGAGCGACTCATTAATTCCTTCCGGATTAATTCGTCATATCAAGTCGTTTGTTGCTTGGATGTGACCCGAAGGGTTCAGTCAAGATTAAGCTGTAATATTAATTATGGATTAATATTACTGATCGGAAGCGGCCTCTAACTAGGTATTCCAATCACTTGACCTCACTGAATAGATAGCTTTCTAATAATTTTGAACCCTCAAATCAAAATAATACACTTGTGAAGGACACCATTCCTATCACTTTATGTGTTGTGCTGAAGTGAAATGTAGTTGAAATTAAGTACAATGTTAGGAAATAAGGGTGTATTTTTGTTTGATTAATACGAAACAAGTCAATGAAAAATAAGAACGAGAAAAACAATAAAGAAGATAAACAAAGAACACAAGGATTTACGTGGTTCGGTCAAAATAGACCTACATCCACGAGTGAGGGGATTCTAAAGCTTCTTCACTATAATGAAGAAAGAACGAGAAAATAATACAAGGAATCCTAAGGGCGTGTTCTCATTGACTGAACTCAGCTGAACTGAACTGAACTGAGTTGAACTGAACTGAACTGAACTGAGCTGAACTGAACTGAATTGAACTGAACTGAACTTATTAATTAGTGATTTTTAACTACGGATTAGTGATCTTTGATTATTTATTATTATACATATGTGTATATACAAATATACATATTAAAATATTTAAGAAAAAATATATTATATAATTAAAATATGGGTTTTTCTACATTATAACCCTCCAACATTCCGTTTTCTACGATGTGCCCCCCCTTTTTGAGAAATCTACGATGTAACCTTAAAATACATTTAGCTTCTACACGGTAACCTTGCCATTAACAAATTCCGTTAGTTATATTTTTTTATCGATTTGCATATTAGAAATGGTTCCGTTAAAGGATTTGGGGGTATTTTGGCCCTAAAGGGTCCAAATTGAGCTCAGATTTCACAAAAAAAAAAAATAACGCAAATGTCTTGTTTTGCATATTAAAAACGTAAACACGCAAATCGAGACATTTTTTATATGCAAAACGAGGCATTTATGTTATTATTTTGCTAAATCTGAACTCAGTTTGGACCCTTTAGGGCCATAATACCCCCCAAAACCTTTAACGGAACCATTTTCAACACGCAAATTAATAAAAAAAAACTATTATAAAACGGTGAGTAGGCCCCACTAACGGATTTGTTAACAGCAAGATAACGGCAAGGTTACCGTATAGAAGCTAAATGTATTTTAAGGTTACAGTGTAGATTTCCCAAAAAAGGGGGGCACATCGTAGAAAACGGAAAGTTGGAGGGTTATAATGTAGAAAAACCCTTAAAATATTTATGAAAAATATATTAAAAACATGAAACCCCAAAAAATTTTAAAAACATATACTATTTAATTAAAAAATAAAATATTATTATGACAAAAAAACACAAAACACTTTGTAAAAAATTATCACAATTAAAAAAAAAAAAAAAAAAAAAAAAAAAAAAAAAAAAAGCTGGAACAAAATTAAACAGAGCCACCCCCCCCCCCAAGCTGAATACCACTCTCTTTATTATTCTAATTAATACAATGTTATCATTAATTATTATCATTATTATTATTATTATTATTATTATTATTATTATTATTATTATTATTGTCGTTGTTGTAGTAAGAGCTTAAAAGAATGAAATTTGGCTTTATATCATTAGCAATATCATTAGACATAAACTGAACTGAACTGAACTAAACTGAGCTGAACTGAACTGAACTGAACTAATTAGAGCTGAACTGAACTGAAAATCTAAATTGCAATTGTACTTAATAAATCACAAAAATACCAAAATTGAGATAAGAAATGGCATAACTAGATCAAAATCTAATGCATGACAAAGATTTCTACTCTATTACAAACGAAAAATAAAAAACAATATATCATAGACTCCATACCAAAATCCACACGGTTCCTCGTTTCACCAAAAGATCTCAAAGGGGCACTTATCATGAAGAGATTGTAGAAACCGCAACCCCGAAGCTCGTAACCCTAAAGTGCATAATCATAATCATCGTCGGTGTTAGCAATATTTGCAGATTTGTCCTCATTGGACTTCTCCTCATTCTTCTTCTTTAATTTCCAACACTCGGCTTTGATATGGCCCGTCACATGACAATTGTTACAAACTTTTCCTTTACCAAAATTCTTATTACCACCATGAGAAACTAAACCATTATTTTAAGCCAGATTATTATATTTATTAACCAATGTATTTTCAATTAAATCTCTCTGGGTTAAGGCATCCTTAACATCTTCCAAACTCAAATCGTCCATACCATACAACAAAGTATCTCGAAAGTGCTTATACGTAAGCGGTAAAGAACACAACAACCTAATAGCCATATCCTCATCATCGATCTCAACATCGATGTTTTGCAAATCCATAATAATAGAGATGAATTCATCTAACTAAGACTTAAGCGGTTTACCTTCCTCTAGACGAAGATCATGAAGTCTAGATTTGAGTAGTAGACGATTGGTCACGTTTTTTGTCACATAAAGTGACTCCAACTTCAACCACAAACCCGCAGCAATCGTCTCTTTGGTAACCTCTCTCAAAATATCACTAGAAAGACATAATTGAATTGCCGTAAGAGCCTTCAAATCGATCTCCACCCACATATCCTTTGTCATGCCCGGAGGCTTTTTGGATACACCTTCAAGAGCCTTGTGACAGCCACTACAAGAAAATGGTCAAATTCTGACGGAACGATTACGACAGACACGAAAATCCGTCAGAAAGTACGAAATTTCCGACGGATTTTATTTCCATCGAAAATTCGTCGGAAATTTCCGACAGAATTTTAAACCGTGGAAAAATTCTTTACTTCTAACGGAAAATCAGTCGAAAATGTTATATTTTCCGACGGATATAAATTCCGTCGAAAATTTCCGACGAAAATTTCTGTTGGAATTTCACTCCTTTCTGACAGAATTATAGTTAAAAAAAAAAACCCCAAAACCCTAATTAAAACGGCCCCCCTCCCCCTCCCCTCCCCCCTTTCATTTCTCATCTATCTCTCCTCGTCTCTTCTCTCTCTCTCCGCCTCTGTTATGCTCTCCTCTCCTCTCTTCCTCTCATCTTCTCTTTCTCTCTCCTCTCCTGCTCCTGCTTCTCTTTTCACGCCCCTTCTTTTTTTAGTTCTTTCTCATGCCCTTCTCTTCTTCTCTGATTTTTTTCTCATGCCCATCTCCACTCCTTTTTTCTGGTTTTTCTCACGCCCCTCTTCTCTCTGATGGTGGGTTAAAGTCGTTTATGGTGATGGTTTAAAATAAATTAATGGTTTTTAAGGTCAAATTTGACCATTAAAATGCTAGATATAGAGTTTTCATGGAGTTCTCATGGTCGAATTTGGCCTTATTAAACCAAGTTCGAGGTGAAATTTGAAGCTCATTCAATTTTAAAGGTACATTTTAATGTTTTTATTTTTGTTTTTGATTTTTTTATTTAATTTTTGGGCTGTGCTGGTTGGTTTGTCGTTCGTGTGGATCGTTTTAGGTGGGTAGGTTTCGATTTTGGTTCGGTCAGGGTTTAGGTGTGTTAGGTGGGTAGATCTGGGTTTGGGTTGGTGGGGTTTTGGTTAGGGTTCGGTCAGGATTTGCGTTAGGTGGGTCTAGGTTAGGATTCGGTGGTGGTGGCCATTCGTGTTGATGGTTTTAGGTGGGCGGGTGGGTTTGAGTGTGGGTTCGGTCAAGGTTTGGGTGTTTTAGGTGGGTAAATCTGGGTTTGGGTTTGGTGGGGTTTTGGTTAGGGTTCGGTCAGGGTTTGGGTTAGGTGGTTCTGGGTTATGGTTCTGTGGTGATGGTCGTTCGTGTTGATGGTGGTCTGGGCTTAGGGTTAGGGTTAGTTAGGTGTTGGTGGTGGTCTAATGTAGGGGATAGTGGAGATGGTTGTGTGATGTTGGGTTTAGGGTTAGTTAGGGGTTAGAGGTGATGATACGCCACGCCGGTGGTGGTGCAGCGTGTTTTTTTTTAATTTATGAAAGAATTTTCCGACGGATTTTTGTTTCTGACGAAATGGAAGAAGTTTTCTAGTGGTGAAAAAGCTTTTCCGACAACCGGTTCCAGCGAAAATTCCGTCGAAAACGGGTTTTCCGACGGATTTCGGGGTGTTTCCGACGGAATTTTTCTGTCGAAAATGAGCTGTTTTCTAGTAGTGGGCCACTTTGAACCAAGATGAATTTCATCTTCAATTGCCATAGGCCAAAATTCACTTGCCTATCGAATTTCTCAATGTCGAATTTCATTGGCATAGTTTAATCAAACTTAACTATAAACACCTAAAACCTAAGACCTTAAAAAACTTGGCTCTGATACCACTTGTTAGGAAATAAGGATGTAATTGTGTTTAATTAATGCGGAACAAGTCAATGAAAAATAAGAACGAGAAAAACAATAAAGAAGATAAATAAAGAATACAAGGATTTACGTGGTTCGGTCAAAATAGACCTACATCCACGCGTGGGGGATTCAAGAGCTTCTTCACTATAATGGAGAAAGAACGGGAGAATAATACAAGGAGTCCTAAATATAATGGATTAAAAGGTATGATCTAATTGATCAACTAAAGGGTCCTTTTATAACACAAGAAAACCCTAATAAAAACCCTAAATTGTTCCCCAAGTATACTCAAATATCCGTCATAGAAAAGATATAATTTAGGAAATAATCCATAAATTATCCTAGAAGAACCAAACTACCGAGCTATAGCTTGGCAGCTAGCTCATGCCTGCCGCAAGTCCTTATAGGCCCGAGCTATAGCTCACTCGCATAGAGCTATAGCTCGCAGCCTCGTTGCAAATTTCCAGCTTCGTCAGGTTTTCGTAAAACGGTCATAAATTTCTCGTTTCTTATTCGAATTAGGAATATGACCTATCGTTGGAAAACTCTTGAACCAAACTATCACCTCCAACTTGAATCAGCTCAAAATTACTTGTAGTTTGAGAGATATCTGGATTCAAAGTCAGCTCTATTAGATTTCGAGTCACAATTTAACATACAAGATTGCCTTTAGATGGATGGAGGCAAGGTGATTGGCTTGAATTATTCTGATCTATAGGCAACAATATGTTTCTAAGGTTATTTTTATTCTATCATATCAAGATGAAGTAGTTTGAGTAACTAGTAGTATTTTTTTGTAAAGAAGGGGTGTCAAAAGTCCACTTTTATATGTTGTTAGGAATCCTAAAATTGTCCTTAGAATACTCATTTCCAAGTTTATTTGCGATGATATCTAATACAAGACAACGATGAACCGATTCAAGAAATAGGTTTTAAGTAGCTTTCTAAGTGACCCTCCAAGGAGAGAGAAAGTCATGAGCCAACTCTATCCCAACAATGGGGATCTTGGGTGGCTTTTAAGTAGATTTAGAAAAATCAATTTGCTCATCACGAGACTCGAATGGATAATCATGGACCAACAATTCTTTTTGTAGGACCCTAAAAAAGATGACATAGCCACGTCAGATCCATTGTGCGGCAACAGGAGCATCACATCGCGACAGGGTTATCGCACCGCATTGAAAATGAGATTCCGGTTTTTAAAACCTCTCTTCTTCCTTATTTTGGTTCGTTCGATGTTTGCGGTTTTCGCTCGTTCCCGCTGCAATTCTCGCTCATTATTACTCTTTTCTCAACCAAATCAATTTAAATTTGTTTCAAATAAATCTTTGCATCTTCAATCCCCTACATTGATGCATGTAAGTTCTCTTGAATTTCTTCTCAATTTGGCTGAAGTTTGAACATGTTTTGTGCGAAAATCCCAATTTTTTTGAAGTTCTAGTTATGAATTTTATTGTACATGATTGTATGTTAGTTTATGAGACTATAATTGCTTGATTGTATGAATTTGCTTATACATGATTGTATGTAATTTGAGACTATAATTGCTTGATTTGGTGAAGAAATGAACAATTTGCCATTGTTGAACACTTTAAGTTTGCGAGTACAATGTTGCTTGCTTTTCATGATTTTTCTTCCTTCTTTGCTCTTGATTTGTTGCAATAATTGTCATAAGCTTGCTAAAATCATTTTGGCATGCATAATTTTGTTGTTGTGCGCATTGAAATCATGATTTGTTTTGCATTTTTGTACTCTGTTTTGACGAACATAGTATCATGCGGCTAGGTGTACTCAAATACTTTTAAACAATTAATTTAACCTAACTCCAACGACATTTGAAAGTAGACACTTAGAGTTTTCCAATGATATCTTATTTGCTTTGATCCAACTTTGTAATCAAAAGTTATGGAAGTTTTAAAAAAACGTGTTTTCTTATAAGGCAAAAGTTGTGCACGCCAGCCGCGCGCAAGTCTCAAGGTTACGCTCAGCACTCTAGCGTAACTTTGAGAATTGCATGCGCCCCTTGACACCGCGGCTCTAAAACCGTAAACCTAGATTTCTACCATAAATAGGGGTCTTCGTTAGCCCTAATGACAACAGAAAATCATAATTAAAACTCTAGAATTCTAAAACCCTAATCTCTCAAGTTCTCTATTACTATCATACAACTTTTCCCCTCTTTTCCCAAATACTCTTCAACCCTAGTCTATTTTTTTGAAGTCCTTGGAGTTATGGAGAAGGAGGGAAGTCCATAAACGCCCAAACATGAGAATAGTTAGTTTCCTAAGCACTTAGTTAAATCACCTTTCCTTTTTGTTCTTGTTTTAAATAAATATAATTAATTACTTAGTGTTGTTCGATCACTTTAAATAAACTATAATTAATTTATTCACATAATTTATTTCATTAATTAAATACTAGAAATTGAATAATTAAATTGTTGTTTTATCACCTAAGTCAAGGCAAATATTTTTATTTTGTTATTTTCACGAATTTGAATTAAAAAAAATAACGACATTTGTTGCAATGTAAATCATCGTGATTAATGCTTGTAAATAAAATCAACTAACTTAGTTTTTTAGGAATCGCGTTGGATATATTATTTGGTATTGAAATTGTGAAAAAGAAAGAGCTAGTAGAGGCTGCACTAGGGCTAGGATTGTGATTCAAAAATTGAACGTTTTTCTAGTACCCTCGCTCCCGGACTCATTTCTGGTTTAGCAGACCAATTTGGGCATGGGTAAACTTATGATTCATGCTAAATATCCCTTGAACACTACTTGGGAGATAGGCATGAACGAGGTTTATGAGTTTTCCTAAAACTCATTGGCAACTTTCTATTGGTTACTTATAAAAAAAAGTAATGACGGACTCAATTCTTATTCAAGGTCCCCAAACAGTTAGGAATTCAAATCCTACACACCCTAAAAGGTGTAAAGTCCTAGCATTTTAAAGGGCCAAGGGTATATATAGAAAAAATGGGATCCCCAATAACATGCTACCCTCCTCACAACAACCTTAATGACTTTCAATTTTGTTTGGGAGGAATTGATACTGGTAGAGTAGCCAGCTTCCTCTTGATTTGTTGAAAGGCTTCCTGATGTTCTAGTTCCCACTTAAACTCTTCCTCTTATTTGAGTTTAAGGAGAGGAGAAAGCACTTTCATTTTTCCAGTAACCAGGTTAGTGATAATCCTTCAAACATAGTTAATTTGTCCCAGAAACTTCAATATTTCCTTTTTATTGGTTGGAGGTGATGCTTCAAGAACAACTTTAGCCTTGGTTTGGTCGACCTGAATTCCATTCTTATGGACAAGGAATCCCAATAAGTTACTGGCTTTAACCCTAAAGGCACATCTAAGGGGGTTCATCTTTAGATTAAACTTCCTCATCCTTTCAGAAGCCAGAATGAGATGTTCCAAATGCTTTGATAAGTCATGGAATTTTACCAAAACGTTGTCTATATAAACCTCCATAAAGTCTCCAATCATTTCATCAAATATAAGATTCATAGCCCTTTGATACGTTGCCCCTGCGTTCTTAAGCCCAAAAGGCATCGCCACATATTTATAGAGTCCCAAAGAACTTGGAAATCTAAATGCAGTCTTTGAGTGATCATCCTCAGGGATCCTTATTTTGTGATACCCAGCAAAACCGTCTAGCGTTGATACAAACTCATATCTTGATAAAGCATCTATCAACATATCTGCTACAGGCGTATGGTATTGATCCTTTGGAGATGCACTGTTGATATCTCTGTAATTTATGCATATTCTGGTCGCCTTTCTTTTTAATCTTAGGTACAATGTTGGATATCCACTCTGAATATTTGGTGGGTTGTATGAATCCTGCCTCTAAGAGTTTACAATTTTCTTCCTTTATTTTTGGAATTAATTCTGGCTAAAAACGTCTTAGATTTCGGACTATAAGATTTTAACCAAGTTTAATAAGAAGCCTATGCTGGATGATAGAAGGATTTATACCACGCCATTCGTGATAATCCCATGAGAAGCAATCCTTATATTTATGAAGTATGTTAATCAGTAATGACTTGTCATTTGTTTTAAGATTAACTTCTGATATCTTCACTCATAACCCATACTTTTTCATTCTCTTCTTCACCATAAAACTCATTGTCAGAGTTTAGCAGTGATTGAGTATGGTTATCAGAGTTTGAGTAATTAGATAAACATTAAAGAACATGTTTGAGTTAACCTCTGTATCATGTTGTGAATAATATCTTGCATATAAATTTTTAAGAGCTAATAAAGTACCAAATTTGAGTTTGCTTTTTGTGTAATTATCCATAAGATTTATTCAAATTACAATTGTACATAGAAAAGGTACTAAACATATCCAATCTTAAGTACTCTAAATCTTGGTGATTGGACTTGATAGTTGATACCACCTTTAGTTTAGGAACTGACAGAGAATCAAGTTTGAGTATAATCTCATCTGGCCTTGGTGTTGAATTCATAAGAACCCTAGGAAAATCTTGGTTAGTATCAATTATAAAAGCCTCTACATCAGCACAAACTACCTCCTATTCATCACCATTCCACAATATTATTTTTTGATGCAAAGATGAAAGGATAGCATACGTTTGATGCAACCATTCTCTTCCTAGGATAACATTACAAGATAATGCTTCTCCTCTTACTATAAAAATGTTGAAATAGTTCTAGTGGTACCTACATGGATTTCAATTCATGCCAACCCTTTAGTATAGTTACACTTACCATTAAAACCAGCTATGTTAATCTTAACACTAGCCCAATCATTTTTGCTTTTACCGATAATATGAAAAACAGACAAAGGTATTAAAAATATTTAGTGACTCCAGTATCAACTAACACTTTTCCTAGCTCATACCCTTTGAAATTCATAGTCGCAAAAAGAGGTTTGTGTGTGCATAATTAACATAGTAATTTCTTAACAAACACTACTACAAAATAGGCAATATAAAACGCCTAAGAAGCATTCTTCAAGTGGGGGGCTTTATAAAGTATATAAGACGCCTATTTTAGGCTTTCTATATTTAACACAATACATAACGCCTATCCAAGATAGACGCTTCCAATTCTATATACAAAAAAATAAAAAAAAAAATAAAAACAAGGGAAAAAGAACACCTATCTTGTGTTAGGCGTTCTATAATTATATGAAAACTGAAAGCTTATCTCATTTAACAGTGCTCTTTTGCTCATTTTAAAAAAAAAAAATTAGAAAATATTTAAATGATTTGCCGGTACATGATTTTGAAGTATTAGCGTTTTTTATTCCATAAAAGTAGGCCAACTCAAACAAAATGATATTATAGATTTATAACTCATATAATACGAAAAGTACAAACTAATTAATACAATTCTTTAAAAAAAATCAAACAATGGGTGAATTGTAATGGGAAAACATGAGGGAAAAAAATGTGTATAGCAATTTGATTGACTTTTTCATTGCTTCTGTAGATATACCTAAATCAGAAGGCCAAAAAAAGTTATGATTAAAAAAGTCAATGTCGAATTACTCATTACTTAAACAAATATCTCAAGCCCAGATTACAAATATTAGTAGCAAAATAATATTTTCTAGCAATAAATACTCCAGCCCTATGTAGGATGGATAGATTTTGGATATACACATGGATATTGGTTATAATTCCCAGGTTGTGTGGATGATTATTGGCTATACATGCTAATAGGTTGAGAGGACATCCTTTGTGTGGATGCAACAGATTGTGTGCGGCATGCTGTATCTGGTAGATTTCCAATACCATAGTTGGCATAATTGACACCAATCTCTGTTCCTAAATGAGGTATGTTACCCATTAAAGAGGTTAATGGGTGCATGGTAACCGGTGGAGACACTCATAACCTGGCCCTGAATCATTAATCTTCCCTTGACTCATATACCCTTCATCAAAACCAATAGGATGGATACTTTTTGGAACTAACAAAGGGGGTGAATTTTCATGAGATCTAGTCATATTCTCTACTTTAGGGTATCCTAAAGGGACGTTATCCCTTTGATTTACTTCATTAATCCCACTACCTAAAGCGGTTAGAACATTCATCAACTTCTCATTAAGTTGATTATGTTTCTCCACTAAAGGTTCAAGTCTTGTAACTACTTTGGTTGCTACACTCTTTGATGATGCCACATTTGTAGTGTTCAGAGTATCATTAATATCTAGAATAATCCTATATACTTGTCTAGTAACCACTTGTTGGGCAATAGCATCAAAGTTTCTCAACTCGGTCGTTACCATTTTGGCAGTTTCTTCCACCATGACACGACAGTAGTTATCAAATTGCTCTCTGATGTTTTCTTTTAGATCTTCCATCAGACTCTTCACAATACACACATATTTAATGTAAATTGTATTGAGTAAGTTTTTAGTGGAAGACTGGCCTTCTATTCCTTTTATAACCGATTCATTTTGCCTTTGTGTGTGAGGCTTAAATGGTTCAAAAGAATGTGCCATATGTTCCCTTAGAAGTTGATTTTCTAGATCTGGTTGGTCCTCTAAAATAGTCTCAAGATTGTGTTTAGATGAATTAACATCTTCCTGAGTGTTTCCTTACGTGCTGAACACTTAGGAGCCATGGGAAAAAACTTCCAAATTAACAAAGCTAAATGGATTTAGTTTAGTATTCTCCCACTACGGTCGCCAAAAAACTTGTTGAGTTAAATATTATTCTTTACCAACAAGTTAATTAAATACTCTATCTTATTCTAGAGTATTAGGGGGCTGCTCCTTTGAGTTACTGGTTTCATAGATTGATAACTTTGCTAACGTAAAAACAAAATAATAAGGAAGTTTTCCCAAGAGAAGTAAAACAATTTAGATTTCTCAATGAATCAAGTAGATAAACATATGACAAAAGATACAAATGCATTCCATTAATAAAATGATAAAGTCATGTCTAAAATTGAACAAGTTAAAGGAGAGGTTACTTCCATGATCATACAATTGAAAATGACGAACGATCTTCAATACATGCTACGTGATAAGCTACACTATCACTTGGCTACTAAGCCAAGGAAAACTACGAAAGCTAAGAAGTAAGAAAGCTTAAAAGGAATGAAATGCTTGTTATTGATTAATTTGCTGATGTCTTTCTTTAATCCTTATGCTTCTATTTATAGGCGAAATGGAGCAGTTATGGCTGACTCCTATTACTGTTGTACGGCGCTTCTTGGCACCAACACTTCTTCAAAAATTAAAAACATCCATTAGCCTCCTAAATCGGCCTCTATGTATCGGGCCTTTATGTGTTATCGACCCAGTTCCTTTTATGTCTAGACTAGTTCAGCCTAAAGACCTTTAACTAACTCTAAAAACTTTTTTCAGTTGGTCAAAGTCAAGAAGGTCAAACGAAAGTCAAAAATCTGATTTTTGGGTGTAACAATGCTCTACCAAACCCTTAGCAAATCAAATTCATTTTTGTATATGGAATCTAAATTAAAGTTGATAAGAGAGAAGATAGATCCTGGTATAGTAGTTAAACTTAAAATAAATATTAGCAACCACATCCAAACTCATATAACTATAGCAAATTAAAGCTCATTATCATTATGTTGTGAAGGTAGAAATTCTTGATAAATTCCACAAGTGCATGCATTGTGAGGTTATCCATAATAATGAAGATAGATTAGTCAAAGATGTTTCAGTGGCAGACACCATATTTGTAGGACATACTTTATTAAATACCACCAAAAGTCATTAATTTGACATATACACATTAGTTAGGATAAACTCGTAGTTTGTTGATCTCTCCTTTAATTAGGGCCAATTTAACTCTCTTAATCTTGGCTTCTTCAATTCACCAAGACTCAATATTCCCATGTCATCCTCTAATCCTCTCGAGAGAAACAATGAGAGAATTTCTTCAATCCTAGCTGATAAAGTAAGGTTCCATAGCCGCGCTTGAAGCCTACCTAGAGAATATCCGATGAAGAAGTTGGTGACGAACCTACACCAAAGGGTACAAAATCCATGAATTCTAACCTAATTAAACAGAGACCATAAGAGTAAGAGAAGTAAAATATTATTGATCCCATATATGACACCACTCAAGCTACATTGATTAAGATATTCTACATTAATATTAAGTACAAGGAGGTTAACTCTTATGAAAACCATGACTTGGAACCACATTGAATAGAAGCATCAGCTAGTGCTCATTCACATGTCACTTCTTGGCAATAAACTGAAGGATTTATATCTTCGTCATGTGCAATTACTAGATATATAAATGGATCAAATTATGGAAATAATTAAGTTCGTTCATTTGGGTCGTCGTTATATCATAGCTAGAGGTACAATCAATCTTTGGGCTAGTAAAATAGGCTAAAGCCTAATTGGACGGATCCTATAAGGTCACACAAAGGGCCTAGATCAAGCACGAGAGGACAAGGCCCATGATAGGCCTTATCCCCTACAGCGGCCTAATTAGCAAACACGAAACCAGCTTCTCTAAAACTCCTCTCTCTCTCTCTCTCTCTCTCTCTCTCTCTCTCTCTCTCTCTCTCTCTCTCTCTCTCTCTCCTCCTCCTCCTCGGTGCCAGTGTGGTGGTTCGTGGTGGTGGTGGTTCGTGGTGGTCGATTTAGTCCATTAAAGGTGGTGATCGCGGTTTTCCTCTATCACTCGACCAATCTAGTATTGGTGGACGGCTCATTCGAATCCCGTGGACTAAGTAGAGGAGCAACGCTTGGGGCTCTATTCTCTCCCTGATTTGCCTGTCGAATTACTACATGGAATTCACACTTCAAAGGTATGATTATGTGTCTTGTGTGTTATGCATGCGATCTTGGGATTAGGTGCTTTATAGTACCTATAAACTCCTACAGTGGTATCAGTTAGCCTCTTGCATGACACCCTTGATGATAATAATACGAATATTTGAAGTCCATGTTCTTAATTTTATAATCAATTAAGAGGGAGAAATTAATTTAATTATGGTTCAATTATTATTTTTAATGTGATTAAACTTTTGGAATTGATTAAATGCGATTTAATTATGATCAAAATAGCCATGAAGAGTACCGAATTTAGCCTTAGAGTAATCGAAAATTTTCGAACCCTAACCCTAATTTATTCGAAAAATTTGAACCATATAAGCCTTAAAAATCTGATTTTTTGAAGCTTGTTTTGGTTGATTTCATTTTAAATATGTCTCACAATTTTAATTAGAATTGATTTATGCATAAAAATTGTTCTGTGTATGATCATCGATTTAATTTTAAGAGTTAGAATTAACTTGGGATTAATTTTATGATGAACCCTAATTTTAATATTGAATGGGGATTTAATTTTAAGTTGTGGATTGGTTTAATTTAATTTTAATAAAAGTTATTTTAATTAAATTAAAAACCAAAATTTTAAAAAAAAAGCTATTTAAGGCCGGTAGCCGCGGTTGGGTGACGCAGCCATGGCGACTGCCGACCTGGTGGTCAATCTAGAGGGAGGGAGGGAGGGCAGGTGGTTCGGCAGGTGGTTTGACAGCAGCGTGCAAGAGTTGCACAGCTGCTGTCGCAGCCACGCAAGGGCTGCTTCTGCTGCCTTTGCACGCAGTGGCTGCTAACCTCAGCCAGCCACCGTGGCTAGCTCAGGCTAGCCGCGCACGGTGGCTTGCAGCCACAGCAAGGCTGCTGCCTGCTGCTGCCCTTTGTGGCAGTGGCTACTTTAAAAGGCAACCAGCCACCGTGGCTAGCTTCGGCTAGCCAACCGCGGTGGCCGACAGTTTGGCACGGTTTTCAAAAAAAAATATTTTTTTTTTTAAAATATTTCAAGAAAAATATGATTTATTTTGGGATAAAATAGAATTGTTTTGAAATAAAATATTTTATTTGGGATAAAATCAAATCTTTCAAAAGTTGTTAAATTTGATATGATCCATATTCAATTTGTTAATTTTGGTGATTATCCATAATTAAAGTGCTTAATATTGGATAAGATTTGTTAAGATATTCTGAGCATATTCCAAAAGGATAATAATTGATTTAAATAATGTGATTATCCCATAATTAGATTAGGATATAATTGATTCTAAAATTATTTGATTGGCTAGTAATTAGGATAGAATCTCCTAAAGTTGAGGATCATCTTGGAAGATTAAATATGATTTATCTTTCTAGATTAAAATAAGATTTGATTCTATCTCATGCCTAAATTAAAATATATGATATTTTATAATCGGTCATGAATAATATATGATATTATCTAATTATGATTTAAAATGTGAGATATTTTAGGAAATGCGTTGCCTTAATTATGAACATTCAATGTTGTAGTTTAGACAAGCATGTTGAGTGATTTATTATATGGAATTTTATATAATATATGTTATTATGTTGCTATATATAGACTAGTATGGCCCATAGATTCTAAATACGATCTGCACATCGTGATGTATTTTTGTAATCTAAATACGGTCTGCGAACCATTAAGTATTTTTGTAACTTTTATTTAAAGTAAATAGATTAGTTATTTAAATAGCTTAGTCCAAAGAAGCCCAAGAATTGAAGGCCCAAAAGA
Source organism: Chenopodium album (assembly GCF_948465745.1). NCBI lineage: Eukaryota > Viridiplantae > Streptophyta > Magnoliopsida > Caryophyllales > Amaranthaceae > Chenopodium > Chenopodium album. The sequence continues at coordinate 38,256,463 of NC_137848.1, read as the reverse complement.
GTAAGGTGGATGGAGATCCGTGATGGTTCAAGTGGGAGCATTTTCATTTCTAGTTTTCTTAGGACTAAGGGGCCATAATATGTCATGTTTTATTGCATTAGTAGATTATGCAGGTTAGATTTTATTTATTTTGATTGATGATGCGCTAGAGTTCACTAAATAATCACAACATAATAAATCTAGGTCCCGGTAATATTGAGATTGCTTTTCCAATTAAAAACCCAATAAACCTTTGATATTTATGATAGGTCATGCCAAAGCTGGGTGTCATTTTATATCTTGGGATAGTTGGAATAAATCAAGTTTTACAATTTTAATTGATTATGCTCAACAAGGTTACCTAAAGCGTTTAAAACCTTGAAGCAAAGGGTAATAATTAAACATGTGATGGTTAATTATTCAACCAAGAGTTACAAGAGTTTTAATCATTAAAGAGTTTACTCACCTTTAAAATGTAATGATTGATGGTAGGGCTAAAATCCGGTAAATTATTGCACTAATAAAGGGTCTTGGAATCACTTAAAATTTAATTGGGATCAATTAATATTGAATAAAATGCTTTTAAAGTTGCCTATATAATTCGTTATGGTACTTTAATTTTAATTAAACATAATTATTAAACTTTGCCTTATTTTGACATAGATGGGTAGCCATAACAATGATGACAGTAATTCTTTACCACCAACAATGAAAACAAGGCCTAATTTTCTCAACTTCAATGATTGGGAAAGCGAACTTAGAAGTGTTCTAAGGAACAAAAAGCTTGAATTTCGTTTAGACTTACCAATCGAGGGCAGATTTAGTCCAGGCATGACTCTTGAGAAGCATTTGAGAAATGCTTCAAAATCTAAGAGAGTCACGTATGTCATGTTGTCTTCTATTCCAGAGGATTGGGCTAGAAGATTCATGGACTATGAACCTTATCTTTTATTCAAATGCTTACGTGATGTTTGCAATGGATTACTGAATTCCCATGTTGATGGGGAATTGGATGGAAACGTCGAGGGAATCATTAACATGGTTCCCAAGAATGACGACTCCTGGACTGGAAATATTAGGTTTGAAACCTATAAGATTACTGGTGAGATAATTAATAGAAAACTCTTGTCAGGACAGTCAGTACAAATTCATGTGGACATGATGGTTCAACTATTCAACAACATGAGTATGTTAGGGAGACCATTCAAAAACAATGAGGTTCGTGACATAATTCTGCATTCTCTACATGTTGGTTTTGACCACGAGAAACTTTCTCAAGATGATGAGGATTCTGCGGTCAAGCTAGTTGATTTACTCAAGAATCATGCAGAGCATTACATGAAAGGAGAATAAGCCATTGCTTAAACAAGGATGTCCCCACTACGATGAAATGACAGGTAAAAGTTACCTAACATTATGTTATAAACATTTTAACTTTCAATTAGGTATGTGATACCAAGTTGCAGTGCTTAACATTATTTATGTTGTGCACAAGCTGCAAAGAAGTGAGGCTAGCATGGGAAATGGAGCTTAAGGGTGCACTAGAAGTGTTCGAGTGGCCAAAAATAGCTTCATAGTTTTATTTCAGAATTTTTATGATGATTTACACAATTTCCGGTTTTTTATGAGACAATATTTTGGTTTCTTGTTTGAATACTGATTTGGTTTACTTGGCATGGACAAGTGTTGATCCATTACCAAGGTAAAAAATTGTTTTTCATTTATGCTAGATATGAGTTTATTTTGTTTTATGACATTAATATAAGTAGATCACAAAAGCAAAATTAGATGATTTAAAATAAACTTACTTACAACAAAGTAAGGTTAGGTCACATAAACCATTTGCGCATCTAAAGACTACAATTGGATGGACTCTTACTCTTATTTGATTATGAATCACTTGAGAATTAAAAGTCATGCTTGTAAGGTAAGATGACCAAGTCGCCTTTTAGAAAGGGTGAAGGAGCTAATGACCTTTTGGAACTCATACATATGATGTGTGTGGACCAATAAGTTCAAGAATTAGCAAGAGATTTAACTATTTCATTATTGCTTTTACTAACGATTTAAGTAACTATATCGATAATTACTTAATGAAGTAAAGCTTGGAATTATTGAAATGTTCAAAGTTCCAGAATGAAATGTAAAATCAGTTTGAGATAAACAAATTTAACACCACAATACGATTGTTGTGATAAATATTTAACTCAAAATTAATGATCATCTAAGGGAATTGTTAAATTAATTCACAATCCGGGAAAACTACAAGTAAAAAATGTGTGTTGGAAAGAAGGAATCAAACTTTGCTTGCCATGGTTCGATCCTAGATTAACTTTAATGATTTACAAATATCGTTTTGAGGATACATAAATTAGAACAACAATTGCGAATAAACTAAACAGAAATTCAACCAAAGCAATTGAAAAGACGTCATAAGAGTTATGAATTGGAAATGTTCCAAAAGTTGTCTTTTCTAAACAGGATTAATGGTTATGGAATCATTGTAAAATGTTTACAAATATGACATGATGAACCCTAAATCAAATAAATAGTTCTTTGTGGGTTTTCCCATGGAAACTAAGAGGTATTATTCCTACAATCGCGTAGATAACAAAGCGTTTCGGGCGTAGGTATTATTCCTACGAGATGACGAGGCCCATGATGGGCCTTATCCCTTATAGTGGCCGGCCATAAGGAGGATTTAGAGAGGTTTCGGGCTTCCTAACCTAGTCTAATTATAATATGATTATAAGTAGACTAGGTGCCTAGGTAATTCTACAAAACAGTTTTACTGTTAAGTTGAAACCTGATGACTGTCATTTATGGCACTCATTTAGCTTCTTTTAGGATGAATTTTGATTTCTTTTGTAGTTCTTTTATCTCTTTTTCTTTAGTTTTACTTGTTATTTCTCTAGTTTGCGTTTTCCTTAGTTGTTTTCCCATTTTCTTGCATTTCTTAGCTTATTTTGCCTTTTCTCCTTTATTTGTTTGCTTCTCTTTGATTTCAGGAGATTGGTGATGTTCAAGAAGCTCAATGGTGTTTTGTCGGGGTTTATAAAGCTCAAGATGCAAGCCGGCCTCCCCCTTGAAGCTCAAAAGTGAAGGAGTGCAAAAACCAAGTCTTCAAGGCCGTGTTCTCATGCTACGTGGGCATTAAAATTGGTGTTGAACCCACCGTGAAGACCTTTAGAGACTGCCACCCCCAACATGTATCAAGTGAAGCGCACAGGAGCATCAACGACCGCACGAGGAAGCCTTGCCCTGCTCCCAGGCGCGGGCGTGCAAGGCTGTGGCGCTGCTGCGCGGGTGGAAGGTGCGGCCGCGCAGCCTTCCTCCCCCTATTCCATACCCATTTCATTGAGGTCACGCATTGAGAGGAGAGGGCGCGCCTTTTGGGGTTCTTTTTGGACGTCTAACTAACTTCTCCTTTGTTAGTTTTATTATATATACAATTTCTTCATTTCTAAAGAGAGAATCACTTGAGAAATAATAGAGAATAGAATTAGAATTTTAGAGAGAGAAGTTCAAGATTTTGAAAAACCTTGTTCTTAGATTCTACAGAGAGAAACTTGTTGCTACATTTTGATCTTCGTTCACTTTGATATTGATCATAGTTTTGTAAGAATTCTTTCATCTTTAATGCAATTTTAAGCGTTTGAATCTATAATGTTGAATTTCTATAGTTTGTTTGATTTAATTGTTGACATTTGGATTGCAATGTTGATGATGAAATTGATGATTAGTTTTGTTATGCTTTTCAATTTTACATTGTGTAGTGAGTAGTTCCTTTGCTAGGGATGTGGTGAAGCATGTATGAGTGATAAGCTATAGCTAATTTGGGATTTTTGATTGATTTGATGATGTGATTAAATTGGTTGATGAAATTTAAGCATGTTTTTGATTTGATGAGGAGTAGCTAACCTTGATTATCAAGCTAGATGCATAGTAGTTTTCAATGACACGAAAAATTGATATGGAAGCTATTATTATCGATTGATCTTGTTTTGCAATTTTCCTTTGAAGTCATTTGTAAAGACATCTAGCTTGACCCTAGGAAATAGCTCTTTAAGTGATTTTGATTGCAAATATCCTTTTCCCTTGCATTGCTTGATTGATCAAATTCCCGACAAATTAGCAAGTTTATCGTGAGTGCATGTAGATCCTAAATCCCTAATGCTTTGATATTGAATTCTATTTGTTAGCTTTGATTGAGTTGATTTGCTAGCTTAGTCCAACCCTATTGTTTAAGATTTCGGAATAGCTTAACTAGAGACTTTAGCTTACCGCATTCTCTTGGGTTCGACCCGGACTTACCCCTATACTTAAGGTTGAGTTTGGTTATAATTTTGGTTTTGATCGGGGATACTTAATCAACGACCTAGGTTTCACCCGCGTCAAAACCCTAATTAGCAAACACAAAACCAGCTTCTCTAAAACTCCTCTCTTTCTCTCACGACACTCTCTCTCCTCCTCGACGTCAGTGTGGTGGTTCATGGTGGTGGTGGTGGTTCGTGGTGGTCGGTTTAGTCCATTAAAGGTGGTGATTGTTGTTTTCCTCTTTGACTCGACCAATCTAGTATTGGTGGACGGCTCGTTCGAATCCCGTGGACTAAGTAGAGGAGTAGCGCTTGGGGCTCTATTCTCTCCCTGATTTGCCTGTTGAATTACTACGTGGAATTCACACTTCAAATGTATGATTATGTGTCTTGTGTGTTATGCATGCGATCTTGGGATTAGGTGCTTTATGAATATGATTCATGTTTTTTCGCTTCATAGTACCTATAAACTCCTACATAAACATGATCAAAGGAATGGGAAGCAAAGCAGTTATAATATGGGAAGTCACCTTGATCAAAGCAGAGTCGCAAAGAAGAGCTTGGAGCCAAGTAAGCTAAGGCTACTACCAATGTCAACTAAGAGCTCAACATGTATGGATGAAAATGTGTTGTTTTACCTACTCCTACGCCAAAACTAGCTAGTGAGTGATGGAGATTGGGTGTACATCATGATGGATTTTTGAAAGGGGAATAAGTTGAAGTGTTTGATTAATGTAATTGGATTATTTGTCGTTGTCTAGTATATATACATCCAGGTTGAAAAAAATATCGATTTTTTAATAACTTATAAGGGTTTTATATTTTGGGTGAAGATAGGGAGGGTTTGAGAATGTGATAAAATAGTTTGAAAAAGGGTAAGGAAGACAATGAAGAGGAGAGCGGGAAAAATCATGGGTTAAGTTTGAGTTTATTTTGTGTGTATATGTATAATTAGGAACAATAAATTTTTGGTACTTAGATTACAAAGCTAAATATACAAAATTACAAATAACATGTAGACTACTTCATACGGAGAGAAAAAAAGGGGACTCTTATACATAATACTATACTCACGAAGAGTCTGATCCCCCCCCCCCCCTTTTTTTTTCTCTCCGCGAAGTAGTCTACAAGTTATAATATATGCACACTAAGAAAGAGTCTTATATATTTTAATCAAAGAAATTTAAACAAATTCATTATACATTATTAATCATATATTATATATTATATTAAATATAATTATTATATGTATATATATTTATAAATATATGTAATTTATACGGATAAATATTTAAAAAAAGCACAGGTCAAGAAAATCAGCCCATTTCTCAAGATGGGCCAAGCTTCGAGTCAAAAATTATGTGTCCAAACCCGCCCAAAATGGCCTGGTCAAGCGGGTTTTTTGGGCTATTTTCTGGCTTGGCAAAAAAAATCAATTAAAATTGCATACATGTATTCCTAAGTATGCCCAAAAAATTAAAAAATTGGGTCGGGCTTGACCCGATTGTGGCTTAAAAAGTTTTTCCAAAACCCGCCCAAAATTTTGTTTGAGATGGATCATGGGCTTGAGAGTATAGTAGTAATTAGGGTTGTGCACTGGTTCAATATCGGAACGGGACTTATTAGACATGAAGACCTAAACATTTAAAGGACCAATGACCGGACAGGAGTTGGTTTTTTTTTTCTGTTCAGGTTCATTGCGATTTAGGACGTGCTTCTTACAATCCTACTTTTTATTATTAGTAAGCCTATAAGAAAGAGAAATACTAAAATATTACTCATTTTGTAAAGTGAAAATTATTTCCCCATACTCATATTTCACTTTTTAAAGTTTTAGCTAAATGAAATTGATGACAAAAAAAGCGATGGAACCTAAAGTAATTGTATGAGAATAAAGTTGTGGTCCTCATGGCTTGCTATGTATGGTAATTTTTTTTTTTTTTATTTTTTTTTTTTTGGAAATCAGGCTATGTATGGTATTTAATTTAGTAATCTTTAAGGGATAGCCTTTTGTGAAAAATACGGAGTAAAATAATTGTGGAATTAGTAGGAGAGAGAAACAATAAAATAATAGTTGGTCCCAACCATATAAGGGAGTGTTGCAATTATTATTTTTTTTAATTTCTTCTTGAATAATTGACATAGTCAAAATGTATTAGTTTAACCTTAGATATACAAGCATATTTTAATGCGTTACTAAATACAGTAGTGGTCCAATTTGTTTTTAATGCGTTACTAAGGGTCTGTTCACATTTACTAAACTGAACTGAATTGAAGTGATTGGAGCTTAACTGAATTGAATAGAGTTGAAATGAATATTTTATGAGAGAAAAAAATTAAGAGTTGAACTGAACTGAAATTAAGATGAAGTGAACATGCCCTATATACAACGGTCAAAGTTAGTACTATACTCCATATGGATAGTAAAATATCAGTAAAATAGTTGATATTATGAAACTTTATATTAATACCTATTTAACAAAATTCTACAAAAAAAGTTTCGGATTAGATTAAACCCATAAGTAATAAACACTAGTGGAAAAAAGTCTATCCGTAACGGACAAAAACAGGCTTTTCGTAACGGGTAGCGGGCGTTACGAATACGGCCATTACAGATAAAAATATTATTTGTAATAGGCACTTGTCCGTAACAAATAACCAGTTATTTGTAACGGGTAGTCAAAGTGTCCGTTACAAATAGCCATGTATTTGTAACGGACACTTTCACTGCCCGTTACAAATAATGTCTTGAAGAATCAAAATATTAGGGGTATTTGTAACAGGCACAACAGGTGCTTGTTACAAATACCCCTTTTCTTTTTCCATTCACATCTCAAATTATCATTTATAATAATTAACGTACAACAAAATCCTAAATATTGGTTTTCATGGCACAAAGGCACAAACATATTATCAAAACATGGCACACTAAATTTTAAATTTACATCTCAAAAAATTCTTATAATGTTGTAAAATTAAAAATGCTAATGATTAAAAATCCGAGAACAAAATGGAATACGAAAAAACAGCAGCCCGAGAGCAAAGTAATAGCAGCAACAGCAAAGTTTGGAGGAAGTGACATATAGTCAGCCACAACAGCAGCATCCTAAAGCAGCATTATCAGTGAAACCAAGCAGCAGCATTGTTAGCAGCAGTAACATTCAATACCAGTGCAACCAAGCAGCAGCATTGTTAGCAGCGGTATCAATGCAACCAAGCAGCAACCAGAAGCTGGCAGCAGCAGAAACCAAGAGCAACAGCAGCAACCCATCTAAATTAAGACATTCACATTTATATCTGCCTCAGGTCATTATCAAGGCTTTCTTCCCGATAAACTTCATCGCAATATGGAAATTATTAGCAAAATCTCCAGCAGGCTCTGCAGCATATAAGCTGGTGTTAGAGAACACTATGATAAGAAAAGATAATTTCATGTTATTATCTATTCACATTCATATAAGTTGCAGCAAAAACACGTTAATAAAAGGAATTTACAGCTTATTTGATGATTTGATAAGTGGTCATCAATCATTGAAACGATAATAAATTCCAGCCCGGACTAAATAATGATCATATTGCTCAGTCCAGTAAAGAAGTCTTTTTATGCAATAAGATAAACAAAAAACTCATAGACAAACAAGCTGATAAAACAAAACATAGCTAAATGTCACTTAAGGCGCTCGTGTGGGAACTGAGAAGCAGCTCAGCACAGGGACAAATGGACTTTAGGTTTAACAGACTAATCAACAACTCCTTAATATATGATTTGCATAATCATTCTGTATGAGATACAGTGAATCACTAGGCACAAGATACTACAGTAATGATGCAATAAAGACTACAGAGACAGTGACTAATCAAGAACTCCTTCCTCCCCTGCTGGGTTACATTCAATCAATACAAAATCATAATAGAAAGATCAAATTAAAGCATCAAACTAAAACTCAAAATGATAGCCTACATGCCAAGACACACTCGCCCACATAACAGATGCAAGCATGATTCTTCCCACACATGCACGTATACAGAGAGGAGAGGTAGGGAGAAGGGGCCATTTCCAAGTTACACATAGTGCACACTTCTGTGCCAACTATGCAATCCTGGACTGATGATTCAACAAAATTAATATGCAACTTGATATCCCATTTAAATTAAAGGGTGTCCAACACAAGCATTAAAAAGTAATGTCAAAACATTTTCAACAGCCAAGTTTGTTAAATAGATGGAAGAAAATGATATATACAGCCCCAAGGTTATAAATATGGAGCTAAAAAAAGAAATGTTAACCATAATCAAGCTTGATTAACAAAACAACATGAGATTAACATCCCAAAGGGTTGTATAAACTATATATCATTACCATTTATAATATTTAAGAAATCAATTTTACAACACAACTTCATTTAACTAACAGAGATACACTAGAAAGTAAATTGAAAATGTACCTCAGATTGACAAGAAAGCCACAACATGGAATGCAAAGCATAGAAGCCCTAGGCCACAATGCCACATAGGCCCTTGATAGATTTAATTAATGGAGTAAGTGTAAAATATATATATACCTTCAGAGATCAAAGGCTTTCTCCGCAACATACTTTTGCTCAAGAATAGCACCTTTCTGCAGCACTTTATCGGGATGGACACACAGTGCAGCCTTTTTGTATGCTATTTTAACTTGAGACAAAGTGATTAAGTCTATTAAAGTAATTGGCCGCCAACCAAGTTCAGGGGCAAGCACCTGCTCATCCAAATTTTGAAACTTAAAGTTCAGCAAATTATATTTTTGGGGTTTTTGCAGGTCTTGGGAAAAAAATAAATAAATAAATAAAAACAAACAAATAGGATTATAATGCACATGAATCTCAACAGCAAAGAGGGTTACTCAACTATCAATAAACCTATGAGGTAAGTTTGGGTGGATAAGAGTACTACTCGCTGCCTCCTTTCCTTTTTAGTCATCCAAAGCTTCCATAGCCTTCTGTGCTGACAAATGCATAATGCTCTCGTTCACATCAGCAATGCATATCTTCTTTGATAAACATCTAGCAAGAACAACTGCATCTTCCAAAGCTACGTCTGGGCAAGAACAACTGCATCATCATTACTCTGTCCAAGGAAAGGGCTTATAACATGCCAAGCATCCCCAGCTACTGTACTGTTACAGTTTCTTTGCGAAAGTTTCCTGTAAATTCCATGGGGCTCGATATCTCAGTCGTGTGGCTGAAATTATGCTCTAAGTCAGTGTCAATTATAAGACGAATTGAAATTAAATTATGAAAAATAAAAACAATCATATAATTAAAAACTTATAACATACAAGATCTGAGTCTATGGGTTGAAGACATGCTAGTTTATCATGTTCTTTGTAATCAAATTATTTAAAATTTATCGAAAGCATCTTTAATCCAAATATCGTACAGAAATCATGCTAAAAAAAGTCATGTCAATCAAAGAACCGAGCCTAATTGATCAATTAAATCAACAAGATCATATACGTTGAAAAATAAGAAACATAGATCTATATATTTTAAGATATGCTAACAATTAAATGTTGTGAAAATTCAGTAATATGATGTGTTGCATGTAATTGAGAAAGGCACAAATTTCGGTGGGAAAAATAGAATTCAAATAAAAAAAAAAAACCCTTTGTTCCGAAAAACTGAAATATAGAAGAGAATAGAATGAAGTTGAAGAGCTTACAGTAGAGAACACTAAAAGATCCAAAAATCAGAATCAATGTCATCATATCCAAAGATAGCGAAGCGAGAATTAAATTGAAAGAAGCCACTACAAACAAGCAGAAAACAATAGATCTAAACAATTAAAAATGCAATAAACTAGCAGAAATCATCCAAATAAAAATTAGATTAAAATCTAATATATAAAACCCTAAAACTCTACCAATTCGAATTAAATTTCTACAGATTTAGCAAAAATACATCAAAAATTAAAACAAACGCAAAATCAAAAGAAAAGATCAAATTACCTCGGGAGTTTTTGGAGTAACATCAGTGAAGACGTCGAAAGCTCCGCCGTATCATCTTCTTCATTAAAATTGTATAGAGGAAGCAGGAGTGAAGTGAGAAGAATGAATGGAGGTTCAACAATGAAGGGAGGAGAGAGAATATGGAGGTAATTAGAGGGGGTAGAGAAAGTGAAAGAGAAAAAATCGCCATGATCTTCGAGGAGAGAGAAAGAAAGTGAGTGAAAGAGAAATAGAGTAAGTTCTAGAGAGGAAAGAGAAAGAGAATGAGTGAAAGACGGCTGTAGTTTTAGGGTTTTATTATGGAGTACTTAATTGTATCAGGCAAATACCGCCTGTTACAAACAACAAATTATTTGTATCGGGCAAAATACTGCACGTTACAAGTAATTTAATTTTTTGTAACGGACATCATTTTGCCCGTTACGAATTATATTTTCGGTACCACTATGCTACTTTAATGTAATGAACGGTTATTTTGCCCGTTACGAATAGGTTTATTGTAACTGGCAAAGTAATGCCCGTTACAAATAGAGTGTTACAAATGACATTTTTTCCACTAGTGAAACTGTGTCTTTCAACTCAAATACAAGACCAATACCTGTCAATTCGGTAAATTCGAGATTGGTCAAATCTAACTCACTTTTCCACGTCTAGATCGGTATTCGAACACCATTAGCACAAACGTCTCATTACCAAACACTCCAAGGATTTTGGATCAAAGTTGAATAGAGGTCAATCAGCTATACAGATGCACAATTTGGAAACTTGAAGGCATCAACTAGCTAAACATGTGTTGGCTCAACTAACACTTTTCCACATCATCATCTTAATTATGTATTAATCATATTATCATCATATTTTGATAAATGGCAAGCTAAAGTCGTATCACCTAATCAAAAATAACTCCTAAAACTACTAACTAAAATAGATAGGGAAGTAGGGTCGAATCCACAGGGAAACAATATTCTTTTATTCCTAATAAGTAAGTATTGTGATAATTATACTACAACAATAAACTAAGGGAATAAGCAATAATGAGAAGATCTAGGGTCATAGGTTCACCAATAATTAATACTCCGGGATAACACATAACAATCAATTATCAATGCATAAATTAACCAGATTATAAAGAGCTTTTGCTACGTATTACAATCACAGAATTAATCTATGGGTATTAAATCGCATCTCTCGAATCTTGAATTAACTATTTATAAATTAACCTGCCTATTGAAACTAGGCCTTAACATCAATTCTCATCTCTCGAATCTCGAATTAATATTGCATAACTCATACAATTAAACCTGCGCAAATCTAATTACTAGGAGTAAATCAATCAATGGAAAATTAACCCAAAACATTAACAATCAACAATAATAAATCATCCATTCATATTATTTATATGGATCCCCAAGAATCCTAGAATAAAACTACTCGTGCATAATTAAAACTAAACTAATCAAAGCAATTAAATAAAGCATCATTAAAAAGCAATAGTATTAAATTAACAAGAAAATAGAATAACAATAAAACTAATTATGAAAATTTGAAGAACATCTACACTAATCTAAGATTACGTAAAAGCTTAACTAAAAGAGAACAATATAATAAAGCTAAAAACTAAGGGCCTGTTCACATTTACTTAATTTCAGTTTAGTTCAGCTCCAATCAGTTCAGTTCAGTTCCAATCAGTTCAGTTCAGTTCAGTTCAGCTCTTAATTTCCCTCTCACATAAAATATTCATTTCAGCTCAGTTCAGTTCAGTTCAGTTCCAATCAGTTCAGTTCAGTTCGGTTCAGCTCCAATCAGTTCAGTTCAGTTCAGTTTAGTAAATATGAACAGGCCCTAAGCTAATAACTACCTAACTGCTCCTACGTACTACTACATCCTTTTATAAGGATTTAGGAATCTTATCTAAATTATAAGCTTACGTAAAACTAATCCCAACCAAATAATTAACCACCGCCTAAAGAAAAGCATCAGATTTTTATATCAAAACCCAACACAAACCAAACTGATGAAATACGTGTCGTGGCCTAATAAGACAAATTGCAGCAGTCCAACAAAATTGAAGCGTATCTCAACTGTCCAAATACGAGCAGTAGTTGAAGGCTGGTCTCGAGACCAAGTAAATATTTATGGTGCCTTGTTCAGAAATGAATATTTATTATAACAAAAATGAATATTTTTTAACTGAACATATTTTACAATAAATTTGTATTTCTCAATAATTAAATGTTCATTTTCATGCTGTATGATGTTCATTCTTAATAAATAAATGTTCATTTATATAATATTAGATGTAGTTTTTTTTTTCCAGTGTCATAGTCTCTTTATTTTATCTTATATTATAAATGTTTATTTTTATATGTTGCAATACAAAATGAACATTTACTTACACGAAAGTGTACAAAATAACATGTGCACTTTTTATTGCATAGATGTTAAACAATACTCCGTAACATGAAAGAGACTATGAAATGATATGTTTATTTTTTATCACTTAAATGTTCAGTTATATAACATTAGATGTACAATCTTTTTTTCAGTTTCATAGTCTCTTTATTTTATTCTTATATTATAAATGCTCATTTTTATATATTGTAATGTTCAATTACTAAATGTTCAGTTAATCTAATAAATGTTCATTCTTTTTCTAGTAAATGTTCATATTTTTTCTAGTAAATAAAGTTCAACAAGGAATATACTCACAATCAACCGTAAAGAAGGGATAAAAAAACACACAAAATTATTCAATTTAAAAAATAAAAAAAAAATAAAAAATAAAAAAAACCTACATTGAATCAAAAAAGCAATAAATAAACTTACATTCATCCAATAATAAAGGAAGAATTGCAGATGAACAATTAATAGCAAGCTCCATTGTTATTCATAAACAAAAAAATCGAAAATCTTGAATACCTTGAATATGTAGAACAATTCAACACCAAAAATCCAAAAAAAAAAAAAATCGAATATGAACAATGAGAGAGAAAATATTATTGTAAAATCCAGAAGAGAGAGAAAGTTTGAATTAAATTAAAACAAATATTTTATATACTCAACAAAGGAAACAAATATAGCTAGAAAATAAATTTGGAGATATTAGCTGAAAAAAAAAACAACATCGTTTAGAGGAAGGATCAGCAATATAAGAGTGGGCTCCATATTATGAATGTTCATTTTTATATATTGCAATGTTCAATTACTAAATGTTCATTTTTTTCTAGTAAATGTTCATTTTGTTTCTAGCAAATGTTAATTTTTATAGTGCGGGACCAACTTCCTATGGTTGGTCTCGAGACCAGGGAAAAATTTGTGCAAATACAAGCTCACCCGATCGGGCTTTGATCCGCTCGAACAGGCACACTTATTCACAGCCAACAGCCCAGCAACTGATATCTTGGGATTGGGCTTCCCTTTCTTTTGAGCCCAATTCTTTAGCTTGCTTGATTGGTGGTACTATCTTGTTCATTACTTGGTCCGATATACTACGTATAAATTTGGACTTATTCACAAATCAAACCCTTAATCACCGAACCAAATTCCTTTAACTCGGTCTTGGGCTTAAAATATTGGGTCATAAAATACGATCAAACTCCAGTATCTTCGTAGTGGTTTAATAAGCTCTGGAATTGTCACAATTCTGCAAATTCCCACAAAATAATACTAACTCTACAAAAACACTAAACTACGTATATTAGTAATAAAAATAGCTCCGCAGAGCTCAAATAAGCACAAATATGACCATGAGACGGGGAATAAAAATATATATAAAATGGACTTATCAATAAAATTCTACATCATCATCATTATGTATTAATACCCATTTAACAAAATATTCAATGATAAAATTTATTTTTAATGCATTACTAAATACAATGGTCAAAGTTAATACTATACTCCATATGGATAGTGAAATATTAAAAAAAAAAAAAAAAAAAAGAAAAAAAAAAGAAAAAGTTGATATTATAAAACTTTATATTAATACCTAGTTGAAAAAATTCTACAAAAACGTTTTGGATTGAATTGAACCCATAAGCAATAAACTGTGTCTTTTAACTCAAACACAAGAACAATACCTTTCAATTCGGTATAATTTGAGATTGATCCGATCTAACTCACTTTTCCATGTTTAGACTGATATTCGAACACTATTAGCACAAACGTCTCATTACCAAACACCCAATGATTTTGGATCAGAACTGGATAGAGATGAATCAGCTACACGGATGCACAATTTGGAACTTAAAGGTATCACCTAACTAAACATGTGCCGGATGAATTGACACTTTTCCGCATCATCAACATAATTATGTATTAATCATCATCATCATCATCTTTTGATAAAATTCCACATTATCATCATAATGTATTAATACCTATTTAACAATATATTCAATTCAATGATAAAATTTGTTTTTAATGCGTTACTACATACAATGGTCAAAGTTAGTACAATACACCATATAAATAGTGAAATATTAGTAAAATATTTGATATTATGAAACTTTATATTAATACCTATTTACAAAATTCCACATAAAGGTTTTGGATTGGATTGAACTCTTAAGCAATAAACGGTGTCCTTCAACTCAAACTTAAGACCAATACTTTTCAATTTAGTATGATCCAAGATTAATCCGATCTAACTCACTTTTCCAACACAATTAGCACAAACGTCTTATTACCAAATACCCAAGGATTTTGGATCAGAATTGGATAAAGGTGAATCAGCAACACAGATGCACAATTTGGAAACTTGAAGGCGTCAACTAGCAAAACATGTGCTGGCACAACATACAATTTTCTACATCAGCATCATAATTATGTATTAATCATCATCATCATCATCATCATCATCATCATCTTTTGATTTACTTACTACATAAAAACAATACAAGTCATTTTGTATTAGGATTACATTATTTCATGCACTAAGAAATCCAGAAATTCTTTTATTTTTTTTTTTATTTATTTTTTTGTTTTTTCACCTCGGTTTGACTTTCACTCCATTTTTCGTACTCACCGGTTCCAAGCTTAATACTCTTTTCGCCCTTTTCTCCATTTTGTTTCTGGGTAAGTTACAAATTCACTTATGTTGATCATCTCTTTGTGTTAATTTGAGTAATTTCCATTTTTAAATTCAAATCCCCTAATCCCCTATATAAATTAGTTTGATTTTTGAATCATGTTTTTTTTTAATAAAATAAGGAAAATTATTTCAAAATATGTTTTTGCTAACAAATACTTCCTCCGGTTTTTTATATTTGCAGCATTTTGACTTTTACACGATTCATGTGTTTCACATTGACTATCTTTGACGATTTATACATAAATAAAAATATAGTCATGTGATATCTTGTTAGATTCGTCTTGATTTAGACAATTTTAATATCTAAAATTTATAATTTTTACATATTGGTAATCAAAGATATTAACGATTGAAAACATGCATCGACAAGCGTGAAAAGAGAAGTGTTGTATCTATAAAAAAACAGAGGAAGTACAAAGTACTTGAACGATTTGTCCAATTGGTGTTAAAAAATAAATAAATTACAAAAATAATGTTCATTTAAAAATATTTTTCAAAGTAGTGTCCATATAGGTTTGAAAATTACAAAGCTAGGAATAAAAAATTAATGGCTAATACAATCCAAATATATATGTGTACCATCAAATTCTTTATTTTTAATGCTTACGGTATCTTGATTAGAGTATGGATTATAATACAAAGTAATATAAATGTTTAAAAATTTCTAGCATTTTTGTTATGGATATAACCTTGTCAAAAAACGTTTATATAACATGATATATGATGCATTATTTAGTCGGATTTAAATTATCAAAGGGCACTCAATCACCATTCTTGAAACCAACTGCTAGTTCTACAATGCAATATCAATATGGAGATGGTATTACTTTATTACAAAATAACTCAAAACATGTCATACTAGTTAAATAAAAAACTCAATTTAGCACCATTTTTTATCACCCTCAATTCCTCATTAGCATCATCACCTTCTCTATCACCCTCCTCGACGTCAACATCATTACAAGTGAGAGATGTATATTGAGAATTATGACCATCCTATAATGTATGAGCATTAGTAACTTGAACAAAAAAATATTGATCATTTTGTGAACAACCTAGTATATGTACTATTGGATGGATTTTCAAATGACATTTTCCTGCAAATTAGAGTAAAAAAAATTACTACATGCATACATATAAAAAAAATAAAAAAATCAAATCAAACTAGCTACTCCTAAAACTCAATAAATCTAATGTCGTCTACTCCTTTTCACAGTACAATTAGTTGTTAATATTGTAGGCATTATTTAATCAAAGCTAAATCAATCACGTCATAAATTCATAATAAGCAATAACCCTTGGATTAATTAAGTAGTAAAGATATACATACAATTGTATATTGAGTATTGTGACTCTGAGCACTTGTAAGTGGTGCATGTCTGACATATTCAATTGCAAAGTCTAATTCACCTACCTTATATGAGTATAATCAGACGATACTCACGAATAATTTTTCATAATTAGGTTAAATTTAACCAATTTATATTGTTTCGTTAAACTTTAATCTACTTGTTATGTAAGCTCACATAAATTTCATTTGAATTTTAATTAGAAAAGAAGGAAAACACACCTAATTATAGTAATGCCAGAGATTGACTATGCTTCCTTCCCGATCGTATCTACCATCAACGTCTATAACAATAGTAAAGTAAAACCTAAGAGAACTAGTTTTGCCCGTCAAAGAAAAAAAGAGAACTAGTTTTGAGACTCTAATTTTTAATTTAGACTTTTAAAACGACGTAATATTAACTCTTAGCTTTGTAATTTCCAAACTTACATGAACACTAATTTGAGAAATATTTTTAAGTGAACACTATTTAAATAATTTATTTATTTTTTCACACCAATTCGGCAAATCGTTCAAAGTACTTATTTTCAAGAAAATTAATCTTAATTATTTCTTTTTTTTTTTTGTTTTTGTGCTGATAAATACTTCTAAGGTTTTTAATTCTGATCGTATTTGAAATTTTTGCCGCATTTCGAACAATTGATCATATTACAGTCTAATCAATTACTTATATTATTGCAGGAGAACTTTAGACAATCAAATGGGTTCGTCCAAAAATGTGGTGGGTTTTGTGGGATTTGATGATATAAGTTTGGAGTTGGCTGCTTCACTTGTTGGCTCTGATTATGCTGTCCAAGCTTTTGATTCTCAGGTTGTGTTTATTTTAATTTTATTAATTTTCTTTTAAATTCATGTATCTTAGAATTGCAGTGCTTGATAGTGCGCGTAAATTGACAAATTATTCAGTCACCCTCACACCTTGCTGGCCACCGCATGCACCACCTCCCTCACCCCGCTCCTTTCTATCTCTGCCCTCCCACCGCCAATCCTCCACCTCTAAACTCCTTTATCTTCCCCTCCGTAAACGTCGGCCGACCTCCACTCTCCTCCACCTGACCTGACCCCTTTATCTTCCCCTCCCTAAACACTAGCCTTGTCGCCCGAAACCAACCCAGCCCGCAAACCCACACCGGTAGCCACCTAAAAACAATCGTACCCAATACGAATCCTCACCCTAACCACCAAAGTATCACCATATCCACCCCAAACTCGACGTTAATCAGTGAAATCCACCCTGAAAAACTCAATACCCACCCCAACCTCGACCCTAATCAGCGAAATCCACCCAAAAATTCACCTTGAAAAACTCAATACCCACCCGATAAAAGCCAGTAAGCCACCACCCATAAATTCATACATAGAAAAAAAAAATTGAGAGAGAGGGGCAGAGCAGAGGTGGCGATGCCGCGATGAGAGGGAAGATGGGAGACAGAGTATGGGCGGGGATAGCCGGTGGTTTTTTTTTTTGAGGTAAACAGAGCCGGTGGTGTTTAGGGTGGTCAGTGGTGTGATGGCGGGGGGCTATTCTTCGTTTGGGGAGAGGGAGATTAAAAAAAAATAAACAAAATCATTTATTTTAATTACTGTAAAAATATTACTTTATTTTAACTTTTATAATAAACCAACCATAGTAGGACATGTGGCATACTTAACCTAAACAACAAGTTATCACCAAACTCAACATGTCATGACTTATTTTAGAAAGATATTGTATAAAGGCCGAACTATTTTTAGTTAATTGAAAGGTTGGCTTATTTTTAGTTAATCGTGCAAACATTAGCTTATTCTTGACAAATTTTCCTTAATGTTATGGCATTGATCGATCGCCTTTGGTGCGGTTCTAGTTGTAGGCTGCTTGGTTTTTAATGTGATATAGCTCCACAAAATGTTAATGTTAATTGTTGCCCCTTTTGGCTGCTCCTTTGAAGCCATTGGTTGGTAACACTTTTTAATTTTATCTATTGCTATTAGGCATAAATGTATCAAGTTCATAGGCTAAGGAATAATAATGGATGCCCATGTCATTTGAAGATTGAACATGTCCTTATCAACTCTATCACCATGTCAGTGACCACTTGGATGAGTAACACCTACTTAGGGCCTGTTCATATTTACTGAATTGAGCTGAACTGAACTGAACTGATTGGAACTGAACTGAACTGAACTAAACTGAATTGAGCTGAAATGAATATTTTATGTGAGAGGGAAATTAAGAGCTGAACTGAACTGAACTGATTGGAACTGAACTGAACTGATTGGAGCTGAACTGAACTGAAATTAAGTAAATGTGAACAGGCCCTTAGTCAATTTGAAAACTTTTCTTCATTCTACTGTTCATTTATCAGGTTGTCTCTTTTTTATACAGGCTAATATAAGATTGCTAGCTTATATAAGATTGCTAATATAAGATTGCTAGCTTATATTGCCAAGATGAAGATCTGAATAAGCAGAGACCTTGACTAACACTTGCTAGAACTTTTAGTCCAGCGATAGATATACATCAGTCTTAGGACCTGTTCACTTCAGCTTAATTTCAGTTCAGTTCAGTTCAGCTCCTAATTTCCTTCTCTCATAAAATATTCATTTCAGTTCAGCTCAACTCCAATCACTTCAGCTCACCTCAGTTTAGTAAATGTGAACAGGACCTTACACCCCATATTATAAAGATTTTGTTACAATTATAAAAAAAACATAAAATATGGTCGTTTGCAGCTTTGTATTCTAAACAAAATACTTACTTTCTTAATTAGCTTATTTTCCCAAAATTTTAATGTTCATAGGTTTAGGGTCTGGTTGAATGATATGATTATAGTTGTAGTTCATTGGTTAAATTATGCCAATTTCGTATTGTAGTTAAATGGAAGAATGTGGTGACTGAAACTAGAGCAAAGTAATAATTTGATTACATTTTGGATAAAGTTTATTACTTCATGTCTTCATATATGAGTAGCTTGTCGGAATGTTAATTTTACTCAATTTAATCTTGTGTTGTCTTTCTTTTCTCTTTCAGCTTGATAGTCCCTTGATGGTTGAATTTTCAAAGAGGCTTGGGGGAACTAGATGTGCAAATGCAGTGGAGGCTACTAAAGGTAAAATTTAAAAAAAATCAACTATTGTCCTTACCTTTCACAACCTACTTGTCAAGATCTTAATGTACTTATCTGAATATAAGGTTCAAAAGATTGATAAGATGGATTATTTTTAACTAGATATTTGTCATGAAGGTTTCCTCATAAATGAAAAATCTAGGAAATAGTGCTACTTTATGTGTTGTGTTGAAGTGGAATGCAGTTGAAGTTAATTACAGGATTGCCTTTAGATGGATGGAGGCAGGGTAATTGGCTTGGATTAGTTTGAGCTGTAGGTAACAATAAGTTGCTGGGTTTAACCTTTTTTGTATTACATGGATTAGGATGGTAGTATTTATTCTATCGTATCAAGATTGAAGTAGTTTGAGTGACTAGTGGTATTTTTTGGTGAGAAGGGGTGTCAAAAGTCCACTTTTAGTATGACATATGTTGTTAAGAATTTTATAATTGTCCTTAGAATACACATTTCCAAGTTAATTTGAGATGATATCTAATACAAGACCAAGATGTACCGATTCAAGAAATAGGTTTTAAGTAGCTTTCCATGTAACTCTCCAAGGAGAGAGAGAATCAAGAAGCCAACTCTATCCCAACAACGGGGATCTTGGGTGGCTTTTAAGTAGCTTTTTATGGAGAGCCACTTGAGGAAGACTCTTGGCCAAGAACTGTTTAATTGTTTTATAAGGATCTTGGGTGGCTTTTAAGTAGGTTTATCTCTATTGTGTGATATGTGTCCATGAGGGACCATGGCTCTCCGATTGATTTTGGCCCGTACATGGATAATTTTTTATGAAGAGATAATCGCCAATTTTGGGGGTTATTTTTGGGTGGGTATCTTGTAGAGAGATATGTCAGAGAGGGAGGGAAGAGCCAAAACAATTTGTTAGTTTAGGTTGGGGGTATTTTTATTAGAGATAATGGTATCTTGTAGACACTCACCAATTTTGGGGTATAATTGGGTGGGTATCTTGTATTTAGTTTTTTTTTTTTTTTTTTTTTTTTTTTTTTTTTTTTTTTTTTTTTTTTTTTTTTGGGGGGGGGGGGGGGGGGGGGTGTGGGGGGTGGGTGTCTAGGGCCTTGTGGAAAGAAAGTGTTGGTTTAAAAATTTAATAGTTTTGTTTGGTGTTTTAGTTTCTGTTTGCTTTGTGCTTAGCTGAGATTTTTTTTTTCTTGGCTATTCTTGAATTTTCTCTGATATTTAATCTCTTTTTGCTATGAAAGAAAAGAAGTTACATATTAAATTAATCTGAAAAATTGTATGCGATTTGTTTCACAACGCATATAGCTTAGCTTAAATTGAAGTATCACAGAAATTATGAAATTAAATTATTGTCTTGCTTTTAAATGTACTTGCAGGCGTTTCAGCTATAATCCTCCTGATACCGCAACCAGCTCAAATTGCTGACATGATATTTGGCCCAGAGGGTATTTTGGAAGGTGAAGCTCATTACACTTGTTGGACTATATTTCATATTAATTTTTGTTCACTGTTATATTTACTCATGTCAATGTCTTCAGGTTTGAAGAAAAATGTGGTGGTAATTCTTCGTACAGTCACAGTTCCTGCTGAAGTTCAGAAACTGGAAAAAAGTCTTACAGGTAAATCAATTATCTTTATCTAATGACATTTTCTCGTATAACAAGAACCTTGTGGAAAGAAAGTGTTGGTTTAAAAATTTAATAGTTTTGTTTGGTGTTTTAGTTTCTGTTTGCTTTGTGCTTAGCTGAGATTTTTTTTTTCTTGGCTATTCTTGAATTTTCTCTGATATTTAATCTCTTTTTGCTATGAAAGAAAAGAAGTTACATATTAAATTAATCTGAAAAATTGTATGCGATTTGTTTCACAACGCATATAGCTTAGCTTAAATTGAAGTATCACAGAAATTATGAAATTAAATTATTGTCTTGCTTTTAAATGTACTTGCAGGCGTTTCAGCTATAATCCTCCTGATACCGCAACCAGCTCAAATTGCTGACATGATATTTGGCCCAGAGGGTATTTTGGAAGGTGAAGCTCATTACACTTGTTGGACTATATTTCATATTAATTTTTGTTCACTGTTATATTTACTCATGTCAATGTCTTCAGGTTTGAAGAAAAATGTGGTGGTAATTCTTCGTACAGTCACAGTTCCTGCTGAAGTTCAGAAACTGGAAAAAAGTCTTACAGGTAAATCAATTATCTTTATCTAATGACATTTTCTCGTATAACAAGAACCTTCCTATATAATTTTTTATCAGATGCAATATTTATGTATGATTTTTGTGATTGGTTGTTGATGCATTTTACTGCAAGGCCTCTAAAAAGTGCTTGAATTTTTAAGAAAGTAAACAGTCTGACATAGTATCAGGCTAATGAATGTGGTATTCTCTAAAATGACACACTGAACAGATAGTTGTACTACTGTACCAATTTTTGATCTGGGGTAAGACCCATTCTTACACACCCATCCTTAGTAGTATTGACACAACCCAATGATTGACTCTATATGCATATCTAAAGGATCCTAAGTATTTTTTTCCTATCCAATGCATTCTAGATCTATAATAGTGTGATTTAAACAAATAAAAGGAAATTTCTTATTATATCACTGCAGCTATGTGGAAACAAGAAACAAAAATCCCTATGGAGAAAAGCTATGAAATAATGCATTAATAAAAAACGGCTAGAGGGTACATAGTATGGTTGTGCCTCGCCTAGCAGTCTGGCACAGTTGTGTCTCGGCACAATCTTTGTTTCATTTGGTGGCCATCTGAAAATCAATTGATGGCAGGATGCTGTCATGCTTGCTTGTGCTCTCCTCGGACTACTGTATATTGCCTGAATAGTTTTATTTCAAATACCTAAAAGGAAGATACAAATTTTACTCGAGTAATTTAGCTTTGAATTTTATTTCAAACCTTAGTCACCAATGTCATATTAGATCTTGATTGAGTGTATATGAAATTTTTTGAGTATGTGAAATGTTTGTAAAATGTTACCCACTTAGATTTTATGTGGATCATGAAGATGTTCTTCACTTCTAGAATAGAAAGGTAGCTTATTGGAGTGCCTGTTGCTGCTCTCAAAATGTAATGGATTTGGTGGAGTAATAGAGTCTCTGGGACATGTGGCCGATTTCTTCTTGTGTAAAATCAATTGAAGGACTAAACTTATTTGAGGTTGCTTTCCAAAAGCTTTGGGCTGTGTGTTAATTAGATTTATGACTAAGAGTTATATACAGCCACACCTGTGTCCTAACTTTACAGTGAAGTGCATATTCTTCTGGTGTGTGGAAGATTCCACTTTTAAACATTTTCTGCATTGATCTTATTGATGATTTAGTTGCAAAGGAACTCTACAGTATCTAATCATAATTGCAGAGTTGAAGCAGTAGTGTTTATAAAATATTTTATGCATATAACGAATGACCTATGTTACATGGACTCATCATTTCACCTCAAGTACCCATGTCGGACCCTGTCCGAGGGTATGACACTTGGACACTTCACTTTTGGTTCAAAACCATGGATTTTTTTTCACAAAATAGCCAAGTCAGGCGCTTGGACACATACCCGTGTTGGATGATCTTCAATTTCAATAAAACTGGAAGTGTCATGCTGATCAATGCAATTATGGTATTTTTAGCTAGTGAGGATGTTTGATTTACTCTGCTTGTGGAGTGGTGGTTGCTATAATGGTTGCATTATATCTATAAAATGCTAGACGCGAACTCTATCAATAATTACATGGCCTACTTCAGACTCAAACCAAAATCTACCACCGTGAAAGCTAATGTTTCTCATATTGGTTATCATCATTATAAGTTAATTGACATTAGACCTGAATATGACCCAAATTGACCCACTTTATCTCCTATGTTTGACTTAGTCAGATTTCATACTGAACTTGACCTGATTTCCACCTCTTCCTTCTTATGGGTATCAAGGGCTGTGGTATAGTGTTACTATGAACATTACATGTTTTGTATAAGACTTGTAAAGTCTACGAGATTAAGAGAGTGGTTTGTTAAATTAAATTGTGGCATTGCTGTTAAAATCTGGCAATTAATTTATTCTATCATTTTGCAGAGGAATATGAGATAAATGCAGTGGTTGATGCTCATATCTATAGGGGAACTTCTGATGATCAGAACGGGAAAATCATGGTTTATATTTCATCCCTAAAACTGAAAGAATGCTCACTTTTTTTAAGAACTACAGTATCATCTTTATTCACAATTTCACATTGTAGATGTTCTGCTGTATCTAATTTTGTTTTCTTCTCAATTTTTCAGGTTATTTCATCAGGGAAATCTAATGCAATCAATGTAGCGCATCCTGTGCTTTCTGGTAGCCATTAATTATTTATTTTATTCCATTTTATTATTATTTTAATTTTTTTTATCAATAATAATAAGTGTGTGACTCATTTTGTTTACCACAAATGAAATTGTGCAAACCAGAAAGCCTGTACATTGACTATATGACTTGATTATTTTGTGACAGCTATGTCTGAAAAACTATATGTTTTGGAAGGTGAAATTGGTGCTGGAAGGTGAATATATGTCCTGTATAGTTTTATGCGAATTTTGTATTTTTTTTTTTTATGTAATCATATAAGCTTTGGGTTTGGTTGAATGGTTATTAAATATGGATTTGGTTTTTCCTAGTATATTGTGATCAAGTTTGACTCTCACTTTCTTCAGAAGGCATAAACATTTACTTTAGGAAACGACCATCTCCTACTTTTTCATTGGTATTTTAAATGGTGAATAATTATGACTTGTAGCTCAGGACAGTAGATTACAGATTACAATATAACAATTGCCTTATACTAATTAGATCCTGAGATCTATCTTTAACTATCTATTTTGTAGTCTGTTGATGTTTGTTTGCATTGTAAAATTGAGATTTTTTTTTTCAAGCCATTACGAAACATGTATTATGTGTTACATGTTATTTGCACCTGTGGCTGTCAAGGATATTAGGTTTCACTGGTCAATATTATGTGTTGCATGAATTTTATTCTATTTCATTTTTCATTTTACAGTAAAGTGAAAATGGTTAGAGAGCTACTTGAAGCCATCCATCTTGTTGCTTCAGTTGAAGCAATTTGTCTTGGAGTGCAAGCAAAAATTCATCCTTGGATACTTTATGACATTATCTCTAATGCTGCCGGTAATTCATGGTAAGTATCTCAGTACCACTAATGTCTATTGTTGATGTAATTATCAGTGGTGAAAGACCATGGTTTTAAGTCTGAGATCTGGATGAGATCACGGTAACAGTCATAGAACCACTTTCGCGGGCAATACAGATGGTTTGTGGCTGTTGCTGCCTAAAAAAGCTGCCCTGGTATGCTCAAAAACTTTTATGATCCTGGTTGCGGTAGCGACTTAATACCATGGCGAAGATTTTTTCTTTTTTTTGGAACATAGAATTGATTGAATATAGAAGCAGAATAGACACAAGGCTTGAGAAAGGCAGAATGCCATGACATTTAGACATGTTTATAATTTAGTTATTCATTCATAAATGTCAATTAGTGTTGGGGCAGGCTATTCTGCAAGTTTGCAACTATGCTGTTGCTGTTGATTCACACTTAAATGGTTTTATGACTGGAGATTTGGGAATAAAATAAGTTATGCTTACTTCAAAGCCAGATAAGTCGATGAATGTTTTAATTTTAAAAATTTAAGTAAATTATCCTGGTTAATAATATTCTGAAATTTGATATAATTGGCCTTCATCTTGAATACAATCCTGCTTGTGATCAAGCAAAGAAAACTAGTTGGACAAAGATGAACTTGAACAAAAAAAAAAAAAAAAAAAAAAAAAAAAGAAAAAACAAAATCCCAGATTTAGCAATCTGTGCAGCAATATGAAATGAATTATTTGCTCCCATTTTATCTGAAGCCAGACCTTGCATATTTGCAGTGTTTTCAAGCATCATGTTCAACAGTGGTTAAGGGCTGACCATATGAAGGATCAGACTTTAAGCACCCTAGTTGAGAGTTTGGTAAGACTGTTAGGTGTATTAATGTTTTTTTTGGAAACAGTTGGATGTATTATTGTTATTATACTTGTCATTGTCCAGCTATACTGGGTGACATGATGTGGTGTGTTACATCTGTGAACTTTTTAATTCAAGCTTCAAATTGCCTTCTTTATTTATACATAAGAATCCATTTTTGATTTGGAGAAAAAAAAGGCATTAATACTGTGAAGCATTTAATTACATGACACATCCCCAAATCCATGGCCATGTTAAAGGATATCTTACCGATCAAACATGGACCAGCCACCATTCTAGTTTTGTCTGTTTAGGGTTAAATAGGGTTTACCACTGGGTAGTTTATGCTGTTTTTATATTTAATTAAGCATCAATAATTTGTTATCCTGTGTGATGTTCCCAAATTTTTACTGAGCCATAGATGATTATTTTCCCTGATCATTTTTAAATAAATTCACAAGGGGACTTTCTTTATCCTTGGCGTTGGAAATTAGTGTAAACACAAAGTGGCTCAATAAGATGAGACATCCTGGAGTGGATGCTGTTACATAGGATTAGCATTCAGGTCACTGATTTATATAAGTTGAAAAAGAGTCAGAAAACAACCATACGGAAATCCTAGCATTACTCGAGCCAAATGCTTAAGTTGGTAAATGTATCCAATCATAAACCTTGCAAGAGTTTTCTAATTTTCTTTATTTCATCTGCTAAAATAACCTTGCAAGGATTCCCATGCAATGCAAGTCCTTGACCTATTTGTAATGCCTTGACAATTTCAGCAAAATTATGTGCCCTTTCATATACTTAATTCCTGAATTATGAAACGTATTTTATGGACTTGTAAGACAGTATCCAATGATGGACTCTTCGACTTTGTTGTAGACAGTAGAAATCCAACGAGTAATAATTTTTTTTATTCTTATCTGCCCCCCATGATAAGGGAGAAATCCTTATCTGAGCTCTGATATTACAGAGCTTGAATAATTTCCAGAAATAAAGAACAGAAAAGGAAAATATGGAGAAAGTGTAACAGAATAGAGAGAGAGAAGAGAGAGAGAGAGAGAAGGGAAATTCAGTGTATTTTCTTAATGAGAATATTACAATGACTAAGCTGTATTTTGCTCTCCTAGCTACCAAAAGCCATAACATAATTAAGGAATCTTACAGCTAAGCACAAAACGACAAAAGCAAAAATAACAACTTGAAAATAACTTGTCTAATAACAGATTTTCCCGCCAAAATCAACTAAATTGTACTTCCTTCTTATTTCACCTGTATCATACCCTCCCCCTTCAAGATGACTTGTCCTCAAGTCACAGATGGACCGAAGCCAGGAAACTGAGATTCAAAATCAATTCTAGCCATCCAGGTAACTTCATGCCTAGGCTGGTTGTGCCATTGTACCAAGACCTGCTCTGTCAGCTTGCCAGACACCATGCTAGTACGACACCATGCTAGTATGGCTATAGCATGATTCAAATGCGGTTTAGGACCCAAGCTCTTGCTGATGAATCAACCACAGCTATAGCCATGACCAGAATGTCTGCCATTTAGGACCCCAGCTCTTGCTGATGAAAGCAATAGGGTGATCATTTTGCATTAAGACAACACCTATACCAAACTTGGATGCATCAGTTTCCACCACAAACTGCTAGTAGTCAAGACACGTGCTGAGACCAGGGCATCCTTTGGCTTTTCTAGAGCTTGTTGAGCTGAATTAGTCCATTCAAATGCCCCCTTTTTAAGCAAATCAGAGAGGCCTGCGAATGGTAGCATAACCTTTCACAAATTTCCTATAATATCCGGCTAATCAAGACTTGGTTGTACTGATTTTGTCGGGATCTGTCTCTACTCCCTTAAAGGATATGAAATGCCCTAAATATTCCACCTTATCAGTTGTTTCATAAGTTCAAATATAGCAGCTAGATGTTGCCTCATTAAAGAAAACCAGAACACACTTTCTCAAAAGTGGTTTGAAGACAGAATTCATCCAGTTTTGAAAAAAAGGAGCATTTGTCAAGCCAAATCGCATGACTAGGAATTCATAGTGGCCAGCACGTGTTCTGAATGCAGTTTTGAAAACATCATTGGGGTGAATTCGAAGCTGATGATACCCAGCCCTAAGGTCTAACTTAGTGAGCACACACAACTCATCCACCAATTCATCCAAGATAGGAATAGGAACTTATTCATGATGGTCTTCTTGTTTAGCTCTCTATAGTCCACGCAAAGCCTCCATGTTCTATCTTTCTTTCCTATCAAGACTAAAGGATTGGCAAGGGACTGGCATTTATTGGACAAGTTGCTCAATGATATCCTTTTCTGTAGGGTCTAATATTCACTGCTCCAATTCCTGGCACAAGATTGATTCTATGATAAAAAATGCCTCTCTCTACGGGTAATTCAGTTTGTTCTTCAAAAACTTGAGCAAACTGTAGTTTCATAGCTTCTAGCTCCTCATGCTTTCACATTGCAACAGACAAATATGAGAAACATAATCCATCATCTTGTCTGAAGTACCTTGAGTTTTTAGGAAGGCATCCCTGTCAATTCCACATTTGTGTGATTCAAGTGAAATTTCATGGTTAGTTGCTTTGAGTTCCATGAAATCAAGCCCAAGGTGCTTAGCCATTGAATGCCTAGCACCATCTCACAGTTGCCAAGGGAATGAGCATAACATTCATTGCCCCCAATGGTCCAATTGAAGTTCGTGCAGACAGACTGGAAATCCAAATGATTCCCATCTGCGACATTAATCTCTTGCCCAGGAATTGGTTCACTCTTACAACCCAACTTTTCTGATAAGGTAAACATCCAAGAAGTTATGTGTGCTTCCTGAGTCTATAAGAGTATTCAATGGCACCCCATTTGTCACTACTTTCACTCTCATAGTGTGGTAATTCTGGCTTCCTGTAAGAGCACTAAGAGAGATACAGGGATCCAACTCTGTCATATCTTCCTATTCCTCCAATTCAACCACAACAGCATCAACCTCATCCAGGTTTTTCATAGTGTGGTAATTCTGGCTTCCTGTAATTAGTTTCCGTCATAAGGTGCATCAAAGTAATAGCATAAGCCTTTAGCTATCAGGTACATATTTAGGTTTCTGAAATGGTTTAGTGTTAGTTTTGGTTAAGGTTAAAGGTTGTGTGGGAGGGATAGGAAGTAGGGGAGGCTGTTTTTAGCTAGGTGAAGGGTTCTGGTATGGTTTTGAATAGGTAGTAGGTGGTTTGTAGGTATCCTGAGAGTTGGCTAGGATTGTTTTAGACTGTAATCTAGCATACACCATAGCTGCAGCAATAGTTTGGGGCTTAAATGCCCTCAACGGTCTTATGCTAGGCTTAAGAACTCTAATAAAACTTTCAAGCAAGTATTTCTCAAGGTAAACAGAAACTATTTTGCATCATAATTGATCTCAAGTTTTCAAAGTCATCAACATAAGATTCAATACTATCATTCTGTTACAACTTATTAAATTCCTCTACTACATTCATCCCTCTTTCATCCTTGAACCTAGCATTCACATCAATCACAAAATCACTCAATTTCCAGCTATACCAGTTATGTTCAGTGAAGCTAAATCAACTTTTTGATCATTTGGTATTTTACACAAATCAAAATATTTACAGCACTTCTTAATCCACACCCTAGGAATCTAGGATTACTACCATCAAATTTTGGAAACATAAGTTTAGGATTATACCCCAATTTAGGCTGAGATGGTCGCTCATCAGATTGAAGTAACTGCATCATCCTCATGAGTTCCTCAAAGTTCTGGTTTGATGCTGCATTTTGAGCTTCGAATTTCTGCTCCAATGCTGACAACAGAGATTCCATCCTGTTTACTCACGCAGTGAGAGTTGAGAGTTGGTGCCAGACTGGGTGTAGCAGACTTGATCAACCTAGCTCTGATACCACTGATAAGGGAGAAATCCTTTAAGTAATTTCCAGAAATGAAGAACAGAAAAGGAAAAGAAGGATGAAGTGTATAGAGAGAGAGAGAGAGAGAGGGGAAATTCAGTTTATTTTCTTAATGAGAATATTACACCGACTAAGCTGTATTTAGCTCTCCTAACAACCAAAAGCCATAACAGAATTAAGGCATCTTACAGCTAAGCACAAAACGACAAAAGCAAAATAACAACTTGAAAATAACAAATTGTCTAGTAACAGATTTTCCCGCCAAAATCAACTAAATTGTACTTCCTTCTTATTTCACCTGTATCACCCCCCCCCCCCCCCCACCCCCCAAATTACTTTTTTTCATTTTTGTTGAGAGCATTTTTTTTTTATTGAATTACAGTTTTTTTTTTTACAACTTAAATTAAGAAGTGCCAACAAGAGAATTTATTCTGTTTATCAGATTATAATCATTATATACTCTAGTTATGTGAATAATTGTCAAGTAATTTGATTTATTTCAAAATATCTGCTGCTGTTATAATTTCATTTGTAATATTTTTGTACTTTCTTATGTACTCAATGTCTGACATGTATTTGAACTGGTATAATTATGCCGTGTTTAAAATGTTGCTAATGCATACTGCAAATAAAGGGAGCTATTTTAGGTTTGGCAAAATCTCTTCCATTTCCATTGCCACTTCTTGGAATTTCACATCAACAACTTCTTGGTACTAATAGCCAAATCTTTTTCTTTTTTCTTATGTATTGCATTCATATGCTAAATTTCTTATTCATTGTTGATTATCTTTGGTTGTTTTCAAATGGTGTTCTCATGTGGGCAAAGAGGAAGGCATTGCACCATTGTTTAAGGTGATTCTGGCTTTGTAATATCTATATAAAAAATGCTGCTCCTGTTGTGCTGGACTTCAGCCTATAGCTAGTGGTGTCCATAAAATGTGGTTGTTACACATATGGTGCTTGCCATTTTTAATTATAGGTATGGGAGAAAGTTCTAGGAATCAAACTTGATGAAGCTGCAAATGAAGAAACTTACAACCCTTTGGAACTAGCAAGAGAGCTGGAGTCTAGGTCAAAATTGGTAAACCGAGTTGGTTTCATTGGTCTTGGAGCAATGGGGTTTGGCATGGCGACTCACCTACTGAAGTCAAATTTGACTGTCGTTGGTTATGATGTAAATTCACTTTCTCTCTTTGCATTTCTTTTTGATCTTAAATGGGCTACAAGTTCTTACTATTGCTATCCTTATCCTACTTTTGGTTTGGGCTATGCTGTAAGGTGAAATATCTTTCCACAGAGATCTGTTTTCTGTGATGTTAATAAAGGATATTGTACGGGTGAAGTATTGATTTTTATGCAGGGGCGGAGCTAAGGGGGGGTTGCCAAGGGCCGGCCCTTGTAGCCAAAACCCACGACCCACATTTTTCTTATTTTGCCCCTGCAGTATTTTTGCATATATAGTCATGAGTTTCCTTAATTGTTACTGAAATTTTATTGGCTTGGTTGGTAAGTGTGCTTAGACTTGATACATAAGGTTTGAGGTTCAAATCTTATTAGCATAGAATTTGTATTTATTTTTTTTTGGCAAAATATTAAAAAAATTACCCAAAATTGCTTCTAACTCTTTAAAATTAAATTTCATAAGCTTTCTCATAACTTCAACCATATTAGATCATTCATCTTATTCTTTCCTCTCTTTTTTTTCGCCCAAGTTCTCTACTAACTTTTTCAACTCTTCTATAAGTAATTTTTTTTTTTTAATTTCTTCGATCTTCTACTTGTATTTTATCATGTATTTTTTTTTTCTCTTATAAATTACCACCTTTATTCTACAAAATATTAATTTTTGTCTAATTATTCAGTAATAATTTGTCTATAGATCACCATTTTTTTTGTTTTATTTTCCCTATAAGATATGATAGGTATAATCATAAATAAAAAAAAAAAAAAAAACTCTTAATTTTTTAAAGCGAGTGGTTGATAGTCAACAAGTGAATTTTACACCTGATTTATACATAGAAAATGAAATTGCCAATAACTTTAACATACAATCTACTATTGCCTATTTTGTTTCTATGAAAAACCATGAAATGTGATTTTAAAAAAAAAATTACTGTATTAATAAGCTATATATTAATATATTGATTCAACTATCGGCCCCCCTAACTTTAAAATCCTAGCTCCGCCCCTGTCTCTATGTCAGGAGAATGTATCCATCTCTATTAGGAACTTCTTGTTTA
Source organism: Chenopodium album (assembly GCF_948465745.1). Lineage (NCBI taxonomy): Eukaryota > Viridiplantae > Streptophyta > Magnoliopsida > Caryophyllales > Amaranthaceae > Chenopodium > Chenopodium album. Next base: position 38,224,497 of record NC_137848.1, on the reverse strand, counting down.
AATATCTATCTATACCAATTTGTTCTTACTAACTCATATCATGTCACTGGATACTCACACATACCTTTTCTAAAATGACATAGAAAGTGTTTTAGGCAGAATGTAGTATAATCTGGAGAAGCTGCAGCAAAAACAACACTTAATGTGAATTCTACTAACTTATTGCCTCGTAGAAAAGCTTTTGTTCAACTTGTGCTTCTTTTAACACATCATCGACTTTAGCTATCTATCTTCTTTGTCTTTTTCTTTTCCCTGAATGGATTTGAAAATTATGATTCTAATCTATTTTATTATAGTTGGATACATAGAACTTGAATGTTGTTATTAGGAGGTTGAGAACAATCTTCTTTATGGTTCCAAAAGTAAACTGAGGTTGAATTTGGCCTATAAGAATCCTGGCATTTGCATCATCATTTGCTGGTGATCAGTCCACATAATTGGTTGTCTTTTAGGGTTGCCTTAGTTCTGTTTGCTTGGAAGGCTCCATGCCTCCACGTCAGGCTTCTTCCTAACAAAACAGTTGGGAGAATGTGTAGAGCGCCTGGAGACATGTACATCAGAAAAGAATTTTTTTTATTTTAAATAGCTACTTTGAGTCATGTTGACAAATAAGTAATTCCAGTTTACATGTTGATGGTGAATGGACAAACCAGGGTTTAATTATCTATATCTCAGTATAATTTGGCTAATTTAGCGAATGAAGTTTTTACACCCTAGAAAAACTATCCAGTTCTTAAATATCGACAAATGTTGTATTTTGCTTGACTATGGTTGCTAATTGATGCCATCACTAATTGTGCTGACGACGGCAATATAGAACCCACACATTTATTGGTTATTGTTGCTGTCAAAATCTTCTACTCATCTGATGATGCTCCTAAGTAATTTGGTTATGTCTGCTTATATTTGTTTTGTTTGTTGCATTCAAGAAATATACTTTACCGTTATTATAATATAATAATAACATAATGTAATATGATATGATAAAATGCATGGCAGGTGTATAAACCAACACTTTCTCGATTTGTCGAAGCGGGAGGGTTAGTGGGTAACTCTCCTCTAGAAGTAGCGGAAGGTATATTAATTTTTTTCACCCCCTCTGATGGGACTTTGGATGCTAGTTTCATGTAGTGTGGAAGAAATCAGAGTAAGACTGTTGGTTTTTGTGGTTTTACTGATAATATTTTGCATCTGTGATGGTTTGATACTTTGTTATTTCCTGAATTTAATCGCACACATTATAATCAAAGAGCTTTACCCTATAACCCCAGGTGGAGCCAATGAGGTTGCAAAAGGGCTTTGTTCATCTCCTGCCTCATTTTGTCTCTGCATTTTTCTACACTTGTCATATTATAAACTATAAAACATGTATAGAATTCATTAAGATGACCATAACTTGTAGATTAACTACCTAATTGCAAAACTGTATTACTTGAAATTTTAGAAGGCATTTTTTCATGGAAGCATCTGATCCAGGCATGTCAAGTTTTTCTATGTTTTCCATGCTGTCCACATTAAGTTTAAGTATTGGAAGTTTCTCTATATATCAAGTGTTATTTGAGAGTCAGAGTTACAAAGCTTCGTTTTGGGCAGCTGTCAAATGGAATATTTTATGCCATCTTGATTCAGTCTGAATGTTTATCTTCAGGTGCTGATGTGCTTGTAATAATGGTAACAAATGAAGCTCAAGCAGAATTGGAGATCTGGGTGCAGTCCAGGGTACGTGCCAGCAGCTCGTCTGCCTGGAGGATTAATTTTACCACGTTGGTTTATACAAACCCTTAAGAATATTTTTTACTTGCTGGATTTGAAAGACCTTGTAAATTTTGTCAGAAAAAACATCAGAAAATCTTCTTTGTCATTGAGTGGCTTGTGGATCTCTTTATACTATTTTCCATGGGGATGGTGTAACTGCTCAGAAAAAGGAGTACAAGCAAAGGAGGATGAGCTGTCCTGTAAAACAGATATAGTAAATTACAGATCAACCCAGTTGCTCTGGATCTCCCCAATAGGGCAATCCTTGAAAGCCCCCGCCGCCTTAGTCCATATGCTTGACAAGACTTTTTGGCCTACAATAAATTAGAAATAATATTAACACGTGCAATGACCTGGATGTTTCTCTCCAGCAACACACAATTGTCATGAAAGAGTTTTATGGAGACAGTATTAAAATGATGTTTTCTGATTTTTGGTTATGGTCTCGTGCATTTCAGCTCTTTCAGCAGGAGCAACTATTATTTTGTCATCCACAGTTTCTCCAGCATATGTGAACCAACTGGATCAACGTTTACAAGGTATGTATATTATTGTTTATACATCCCTTTTTTTATTAAATTATCTCTAGCATGAATGTTGCACTTGCTTAGAACTCCTGTACATCGTCAAATTTGTGACCAGTGTCCTGTCAAATTAATGCCTATGTTAAATGAGTGCAGGCAAGAACTTAAAACTGGTGGATGCACCTGTTTCTGGTGGTGTGAAAAGAGCATCCTCAGGAACTCTTACGGTATGTAAATAACTTTCGGCTTGGCGCTCCATTTACTGAATTTAAAAATCGTAACTATTTTTTTAGCTGCGTGAAGTCTTATAACATGAATAATTAAGATCTTTGGTTCTTTGCAAATCAATCACTGTGCATGTAAGAAAAAGGTGTCTTCACAATATTATATTAGGACCAAATACATGCATAAAGAACAATTAATTGTAAAACTTCTGAATTAATTTCAATATAGCATCCATGGTGTTATTTGTGTTGAAGAACTTTTGCATTAGTTGCAAAGATCTCATTTATTTGGTCAGATGGGTGCTAGTTTCTTCCGATGACTTGAACTATAAGTTAATAGTCACGAATATATGGCACTTTTCCGTGCTGTTAGATCATTTGGTGACTACTATAACTGACAATTGCAGCACATATTCATCAGTTAATAGCATCTGGAACAGATGAAGCTCTGGAGCAGTGTATTTCAGTGCTTTCTGGTAATGGGTACTAATCCATCTGTTCATAATATTTTCCAATTTTATCCTTCAATTATACAATGATTCAACTGATTGGTACTTGCATGTCTTGTTCATAGCATTGAGTGAGAAGCTATACATCATTAAAGGAGGATGTGGAGCTGGAAGGTAGCTTTGGAACTTTTCATTTTTTGGAGAATTTGTACTTATCTGATTGTGTTGTTCTGCTAATTGCTGGTGGTGACAGGCTGACAGCATAAAATCATGTCATCTTTTCATATAATGTGATCCATCATGATTTTTGCTTATATTTTCTACTTTTCATTAGAAAGTAATGTTGAATGCATTATTCACTTAAAGTTTGGTCATACGAATAATTTTGGTTGGTTTATTTTCATTTCTCTATCTGTAACGGACCATTAGACTCTGTAGTGCCATTTCATGTACACTTTATCTCTACATTTATTTTGAATGGAAGGAGGAAAAATGTAACTGGCTACTGCATCTATTTAAATTCTAGATATTGTGAGCCCATCATGGGTTGATAGTTGTTATGTATTGCAAAAATTCTAGCTTTATGTTGAATTTTACAGTTCGTTTTACTTAATTTTCCTCTCTTGATGACCTATACACAATATGAAACAACAAAGCCTTAGTCTCAAAATGATTTGAGCTCCGCTAACATGAATTGTCATAAGGCACTGTCCAATTTTGAAACACTGAAATGGTATTATAAAAAAAAAAAAAAATAAAAAAAAAAAGGCAAGTTTAGTAGAAGAGAATGAGGAGACACATAATTTGGTTTGGCCATCCCAAAAGGCCCTTTCATGATTTGTGACAATATTTATGATTAGATTCAGTGGTTTTGGAGGTCATAAGGAAGTACTCTATGTACTCTTTCTTTGCTCAATTTAAGTCTTATTTTAATCTTTCTATTTTTTAAAAAGTTTGATAGAATACTAGTCAGTTGCTATTGTAAGTGTCATTTCTTGGTGTGATTGATAAGGAAAGTTGGTAGTTGAATCTGAACTTCTTAATGTGATTACGTCAAAGCGTTTATTGCAGAATGCATCAGGATGTGGAAGGTTGTAGTGATGGTGTTGTCGGTTTTACTTCATTTTCAATTTTATCAAACAGTAAAATCTTTTTGCCTTTTCTTAGAAGACACCTTAATATTGATAATAAGTTTGCTGATGCTCTTTGCAATTGAGAGCAATACATTACATATTATTTCCGGTCATCCTACCACAGAAGATTCAATTTCGTTTATTGTATGCCTTCAAGTTTCAGCCACAGACCACACTCTTCATCTTGTCATAAGATTACTAATGTCATATAGTGATTATCACATTATGTGGGATTTGCTCAGGAAGCTGGTGTGGGTTTGCAATAAAGTTAGATCTTGAAATTCGATTCCATGATTTTGGTTCAGTTATGGATATAGTCTGTTTTAAAGATAATAGTATATTTTAAAATTGATTCCATTATGAGTGATATGGATGATATACATATGTACGAGTATAAATCTGTTAGAGGCTTACACTCCTCATTCTTTTCTCGTTGCACAACTGAATTCCTTATTCGTCAAAATAATCATGTTGCTAAAGACCCTTCAGTTCACGGTTAATATGGTTATCATTATTCTTACTGCTTTCCTTTGCAGGATGTTAGAAAACTGAGGTCCACACATGGTGGACAATGATTTTACTCCTTATTCTGCACTCAAAGTGAAAGACCTGGTCAGCTAAAGTTACTTACACACAACCAATATATATGCCTTCAAATGTATGCTTATTATAATATGGCTATCAATATTCATTTCAGGGAATTGTTTCTCATGAATGCTCATCTAGGAAAATTCCACTTCATGTAGCCGTCACAGCACACCAATTATTTTTAGCAGGTATGTATACTGGATTTCTCTCTATATGACAACATTGTACACTTTTTTTTTTTTTCCAATTTTTATTCAGTTGACAATTTTGCTATGCTTTTTTTTTCCTTTTCGGACGGTTCCTTATGATCATTCAAGTTAGCCGACCCTAAATTTTTCCAATTTTTATTCAGTCGACA